>NW_027185697.1:15646384-15649388 GCF_028583685.1 Petaurus breviceps papuanus | reverse complement strand
TTGATGGTGGTGGTGGTGTTGATGGTGGTGGTGTTGGTGGCATTGGTGGTGGTGTTGATGGTGTTGTTGAGTAGTTTCATTTGTGTCTGACTTTGTGACCCCATTTAGGGTTTCTTGGCAAAGATGCTGGAGTGCTTTGTTATTTCCTTGTCTCTCTCATTTTGCAGATGAGGAGGCAAACAGGGTTAAGCGATTTGCCCAGAGTCACAGAGCTAGGAAGAGTCTGAGGTTGGATTTGAAGCCAGGAAGATGAATATTCTTGATTCTAAGCACAGTGCTCTATCCGCTATGCCACCTAGCTGTCCCCCTGTAAAATGAGGGGGCCTAGATCTATAAATCTATAATGCTACATCCTACCTGTTTCACCTTGGGCAAGTAACTTTACCTGTATTGTCCCAGTGTCTCCCGTGGGTCAGCCTAGAGAACCCCTGAGATAGTTTCTAGTTCTAAAATATGATCCTACAATCTACCTGGATGACCTTTGGCAAGGAACTGAATTTCTGTGGGCCTCAGTCTCCTTACATAGAAAGTGTTTTATGAAATGATCTTGGAGTGTCCTTTCAGCTCTAAATGTATGATCTTATTATTTTTAATTTACCACTCAGTCCTAGGATTTTTAGCTACTTTTGCTCTCAGTCTTGGTCTTTTCATCTGTGAAATGGGGATATTGATATTAATACCACTTAACCCCTAAAACTGGTATGAGAGAAGTATTTTTCAAACTTCAAATTGTTTTACAAACACAAGTGGCCCCAATCCAACTTAATCCAACAAGTATTTATTAAAAACTTACAATACAGATGCTTTGGAAAGTGTTGAGGATATTGTAAGGGGTCAGTGATTTGAAGGGTGCTGGAAATTACCCAAGGAGCAGACTCACTCTGCTCATGTAGATTCATGCATTCCTTAGAGTCTTAGGGAGGTGCCTCGGACACTTAGAAATCATGTGACTTATTCAGGGTCACACAGACAGGGTGGCCCAAAAGAGAAACTCTGAGACTGTCTTTATTTCCAGTGTTTTGCGATGCATCTCCAGATGAAAAGGATAGAAATGTAAAAAGAGAATGACCTTGATTTCAAGGAGATTCCATTCCAGTGGAGGAAGCAGCATTTAAATAGATAAGGCAATACCTTGACAACTAGAGGAGACTGTTCTTGTTCATCCTTTGATCTCAAAGAGGACCAATGTCATCCCCAAGGTGTTATCTTGACTTGTATGAGACTGACATGCATGAAATCATCGGCCTCACTCTTTCCTTGAGAGTCAGAAATTGGGCGTACGTACCCTAACAATTTGACAGGGGAGGGAGGAGCAGGAAAGCCTTCCCATAGGATGGGCCATACTCAGAGAATCCAGGTGGGAGCTTAGCAGCCAGCTAGTCCAATTCTTTCCATTTACAGATAATGAAACTGAGGCCCAGAGAGGTGATACTTTGTCAGTGTCACACAGCTGGTGAGTGATTCAGAAGAGATGAGTGGCTCTGCCCATGACATCACACTGCCACTTCTAAGTCAAGGCAGGAATCTTTGCTTGCTGCATTTTCTCTTGCTCCAGCAAAAATTCCCTGCATCATGAATCCCCCTGAATATTTAATAAGTTCCTTGAAGCCAGAGACTGTCTTATTTCTCCAATATCTAACACAGTGCCAGACACATAGTAGGTGCTTAGTAAATTTTTGGTGAATTGGGTGAATGTTTACAAAGTCAATGATAGATTTTATTTCCTCTGATAATAGAAATAATGCTTTCTGTCTGAGGGAAAATTATTTCATTTTGTCCACTCAGCTTAATGCTAGTAATAGCACGTGGTTTGTCAAGTTTTCCAGTGTCCAACACTTTGAGGTCCTTGCCAAGACTCTAACTTTGCCCTCTTTAAATATATTTTTGATTCTTTTTCTCCTTTTTTGTCTTTTATGCTTCTTTCCCTCCAGGCTGACCATCTGTCTCCCTCCCTGTACTTCTCAAGAGCAGGAGGCTGAATGAGGAAGGGGGATTGAGATATATCATCTAGCACATGTCCCTCCATCAATTCAGTTTGTAGAAGTCATGTCTGATCATCAAGGACAAGGAGCTCAGGACCTGGGGCATCTTGTGCAAAACAACCAGCATCTTGTGAGCCTGTAGGGCTGCAAACTCATCTGGTCAGAGCAGGACAATAATGAGGCCAAGGATGCTAGCTTAACTCCAATAGAGGTTGGGTACTGGGCTATAGAAAGAAATGGTACTCCTGTAAGAGTTTTAGAGGCTACGTGCCTTATCCTGGTTGGCCCATCTCAAAAAAAAATGGGTATAAGGGAACATGGTGACAAAGTGTGGAGACTCACTTATAAGCCATACCACCTTAGGCAAATCACATCTCTGAACCCTTACCACTCTACTTCCTGGTCTTCCCATACGACACTTCACCAACTGGACCCCACACCTGGAATGCTCTCCTTCCTCATCTCTGCCTCTTAGAATCCCTGGCTTCCTTCAACATTCAGCTCAACTGGCACCTTCTTCAGAGGGCCTTTCCCAGTCACCCAATTTCCAGTATTTTCACCTCTTGGTCAGTTTGCATTACGTAGGCATCTCTGCAGGTATCTAAGTGGTTTTAGTGGATGGAGCACTAGACAGAGAGTCAGGAAGACCTGAGTTCTCTTAGACACTTACTATCTGTATGACTGTGGGAAAGTAACTTAATTTCTCTCAGCCCAAGTTTCTTCATATGTAAAATGGGAATAATAGGACCCCGAAATAATAGAGTGATTATGAAGATCAAATGTTATATGTAAAGTGCTTTGCAAACCTTAAGGACCTATATGAATATTATAATATAATATATTGTAATATTATGTAACAATATATAACATGAGAAGAGGAAGGAAAGAAGAAGGAGGAGAAGGAGAAGAAGGAGGAGAAGGAGAAGAAGAAGGAGAAGGAGGAGAAGGAGAAGAAGAAGAAGGAGGAGAAGGAGGAGAAGAAGAAGAAGAAGAAGAAGAAGAAGAAGAAGAAGAAGAAGAAG
>NW_027185697.1:15642212-15646374 GCF_028583685.1 Petaurus breviceps papuanus | reverse complement strand
AAGAAGAAGAAGAAGAAGAAGAAGAAGAAGAAGAAGAAGAAGAAGAAATAACAGGAGAGTTGTGGAGAAAAGAGGAAGAAGACCTGTCTCTAACAATCTGCCTTCCTCTTCCTGCTGCGTGTATCCCCTGAGAGAAGTTGCAAAGGGGCCAGATCTCTCCAGTTTATCTGCCTCAAGCAACTTTCCCCTGCACAGGAAAACTCCCATTTCTTGCTGCACACCACCTGGTTTTCAGCTTCCAATCAAAAGAGGAGCCAAATCTTCCAGGGACCATGCACCTTCCAGTCCCTGCTTTTTCATGTCCCCTGAGGGAAGTCTGTAGAGAAAGGGGCAGGGATTTCTATCTGTGCCAGTGCAATGCAACTTCTGCCTCCTGTTGACACTCCAGTCTCCCAACCTCAATGTGAAGAGGAGAAAGTCTCCCTTTGACCCTGTCCGGCCTTCTCTCTCCTGCTGGATCTGTCCCATGAAGGAAGAGATGAGGAAAGTTGGTGGGAGGGGTAGGCCTTCCATCTCCTGCTGCAATTTCCTGCTTAATCTCCAACCTTTGGAAGGAAGATGAGGAATGAAAAGAGTAGTATTATCCCATCTGATGACTGGACCTTTGGCCTCTTTTTTCACATCCCTAGCACTTAGTACAGAAGTAGGTGTTTAATAATTGTTTGTTCATTGCTTAATAATAATAATTCTGCACATGGCAATTTATGTACATGTTTTCTCCACCATTAGACCATAAGATCTTCAAAGGCAGGGGATACAGCCCCTGGCGCATAGTAGGTGTTTAATAAATGCGTATTAATTGGTTGATTATTTTTGATTTTTTGTGGTTCCCACTATGTGGTCACTTCCTTGAACTTTTCTCACTTTGGCAGAATGAGTCTACAGAGGACAACCAACTATTTCTAGAATTAGGGTTCTAGGAATAACCTTGTGACACTGGGGCTCGAGGATCCTTGCTCCTCAATCATCATGAATCCAACACTTGATCCAATTAATTTTTTAGAAAGGATGTTTACTAGAAAAAGAGTACAGCAAAAATAGCTGGTACACAATCCTGCCCAAACTGGGGTACACTTTTCATGAATGCATGGTGTCAATGCAGAGAGTGGGCACTAATGTCAGGTCCAGTGGAAGGGAAGCATACACATAGAGGGTATGTGTGACAGGGGGATTGTCCGACTTCTGGACCTGGTTGGCATTGTTGCCCACTGTGGACTTCTCATGAGGTTCGCTGCAGAGCATGGATGAGGTTCGCTGCAGAGCATGGCATTGGGGACAGACATGGGACTGATGCTCAGCAGCTCTGTCTCCTTGTAGGAAGTGGCATCTCTGCTGGATGGTTCAGTCCCTTACCAGACTGGCAGATCTGCCACCGGGCTGGCCATTTCTCCACTAGGTTAGGCTGCTCTGCTTCCATTGACCACTGATGCTCCGAAAGACCCCACTACTGCCATTATTCAGCCTCTGACATGTCAGGGATCTCTGGAGCTCCCAAATTCACAAGGTAACTGCCTGCACACATCAAGATGAAGGTGTCTCAGGCAAAGACAGGAATGGTCAGAAATGCAGGCTAACCCCAAAGTGTAGACTCCTTGGTTGGGCATCTACAACCCTTTCTAATATGACTCCAAGCTAGTTTTCTAGACTAATTGAATGTTATGGCCCCTCACACACTCTAGAGAACAGCCAAACTATGCTATTTGCTATTCCTAGTACTGGGAATTCCTCCGGGTATTTGTGCTTATCTACAATGCTGTCCCTGTTCACCTTAGACTCTTGGCATTCTGTCTCCTTTGAAGACTCAGTTCCCCTTCCTCTGGTCCCCATCCTAAATGACTTCATATTTACTTGGACATTAGTCATTTTCATCCAGGAGTTGTAGGAGCCTTGATAGCAGAGAATATTTAGTATTTTTCTTTTTATTCTCAGTACCTACCATAGTGCCTGGCATACAGTAGGCACTTCATAAATGATCATTATAGATGTACCTCACAGCATGGGTGTGAGCAGAGAGTTTTGATAACCCCCAAATCCTACAGAAATGTAACTTCTCCCTGGACTCTGTCTGGGACCCAGTAAGACACAGGATCTTCATCATGACCCTAGAATGTGAACCCAGAGATGATTCACAAAAATGCCTTGGCCCTTACTAATAGCTAGTATTTAAGGTTTGCAGAACATTTTATATAGTTTACCTTGTTTGATCCTCACAAAATCTCTCTGAGGTAAGTGTTATTATTATTCTAGTTTTACAAATTGGGAAACCCTGAAGTTAAGTGAGTTGCATATGGTCACACTGATAGGAAATGCTTGGGGTAGGATTTGAACTTAGCTCCTATAAACTGCAAATCCAGCACTCTGCATCACCTAATACCCTGTCTTTTTTACTTGATTAGAAAAGACCTGAGATTCCATCTGTCTGGATGGCTCCTGGTAAACAGAGTCATGGTCCCCTAGTGATTCCAGGAGGGGTGATGAGAACATGACAAAGGTGTTTTTATTTCAGATCTGAGGTCCCCCCCTCCACTCCTCCACCAGAAGAAATCTCTGAATTCCCTGTTCCAATTAAAAGGAATTCTTAATTTTATGTGACTTTCATTTGCATTTTGCTGCATTTGAAAGCTCTCTTATCACATGTAATTTTCCCCCCAGAATTTTACATAATGCCCTCTGCCTAGATACAATTTAATGTCTCCTGCTGAGTACTCAGGATAATCAAGTGGGAGGCCAACCTGGATCAGTGAGCAGCTCTTAAAATGCACAGGCAGTGACATAAACAGCAGATAATTAGTGCTCACAGCAAGAGACATGGAAACAAGTTAAACTGGGTATTTCCTTCCCTCCCTGACATCATTCACATGGATGGCTACCTATTTGCATCTGCTGGGAGCTTTCTGGTAATGGGATTACAGATTTTTGGAAGGGCCCCATGGAGTCCAATTCCTCTTCCCTTCTCAGTTCAGCACCTTGGGCAGCAGGGCTGAGGTTTGTCCATTAAACTTGTATTTGAACACTTCAAACAATAGACAGCTCAGTACATCATTATTGTACTACCTTAATTATAAGAGAGTCAATCCTTAGACAAAGACAACAATGTTACTTCTTGCAGTATCATTGATTTAAGGCTGAATGGGATCTTTCATGTCATTGAGTCAATGCTCTTCAGTTTAAGGATATGCAAATTGAAGTGCAGAGAAGTGAAGACTCCCCCCTTTCACATAGTCAAAAAAACCAGCAGAGTCAGGATTGGACCCAAGACCTCTGATTACAAACCCAGCACTCATTCCACCTGTTTCTATCCTTTGGCGTTATTTAGAGTTTGTCTACCTCCTCTGACATTTGGTGACCCTTCAGACAGAGCTCTGAGGCTGACCCCAAGCCTTCTCCAGGATGAGAACCAGGATGTGGAAACAGGAAGACTTGAACTTGACTTGAGCTGCTGATTTTACCAGTTGTTCACCCATGGGTGAGGCATTTCTCTGAGACTTGGGTCCTCACACATAAAGTGAGGGTAATGGCAGCTGAAAGGTTCAAATAAGTAATCTATTGGAGGGACATTAGCTTTCAAGCACTGTGATCAGCATTGTTACAGCTCTGGGCAGTGTGGTGTAGTCTGACCTTGGAGTCATATGGGTTCAACCCCCATCTGTAATACATATTGGCTGTATGATCCAGGCAAGTCACTTAAATTTAGTATCTAGACAATTCTCTAAAATTGTGATTTGTAGAAAATGTACAACTGTGCAAGGAAATGTCCACCCTTAGCAATCCTTAGAGGGGATACCCCCTATATTTGCATGCAGATTTATGTGTGTGTTTCCATATATATATATATATTTATGTGCATATGGAGGGAGAGAGGGAGGGACAGAAAGAGAGAGAGAGACAGAGACAGAGAGAGAGAGAGAGAGAGAGAGAGAGAGAGAGAGAGAGAGAGAGAGACAGAGACAGAGACAGAGACAGAGAGAGACAGAGAGAGACAGAGAGAGACAGAGAGAGAGAGAGAGACAGAGAGAGAGACAGAGAGAGAGAGACAGAGACAAAGAGAGAGAGAGACAGAGACAGAGAGAGAGTGAGAGAGAGAGTGAGAGACAGAGAGAGAGAGACAGAGAGAGAGACAGAGAGAGACAGAGACAGAGAGAGAGAGAGAGACAGAGAGAGA
>NW_027185697.1:15629933-15642112 GCF_028583685.1 Petaurus breviceps papuanus | reverse complement strand
AGAGAGAGAGAGAGAGAGAGAGAGAGAGAGAGAGAGAGAGAGGAGAGTCAATAAACACCTGCCATGTGTCCATCACTATACTAAGTGTTGAGGATACAGTGAAAGGTAAAAGACAATGCTTGCGTTGGAGGATATCACAACCTAATGAAGGAGACACATGAAAGACAATGTACAAACAAGATATTTATAGGAGAAGCTGGAAATAATAAACAAAGGGAAGGCACTAGAATTAAGAGGGACTGGGAAAGGTATCCCAATAAGAAAGGGAAAATACTACATGACCATGTGGTTTCCAGGCATTGTCACCCTTCTTTGGGCAAGACTCAGTTTGTGAATGTCTCTCTTCAAATGTAGACCCCAGAACTTGAAGTGAGGCCCCAGCCCAGAATACTGTGAGGCTATCACCTTCCTTCCTTGTTCTGAATACTACATTTATATTAAAGTAGCCTGACATTAATAAACTTACATTAGTTACATTACATTAAAAGAAGCACATTAGCTAATTACATTAGCAGTCTGGGCAGACACGTTGCTTTGCTAATTCAAACTGATCTCATCATACTTTACTGAGAAAATAGAGGCTATTGGCCTTGAGTTCCTTCTTTCTTTGTCTGCATCTAAAAAGTTCTTGACATCATTCACCCTGCTTGCCTTTTTTGCTGCTGTTTGTCCTTCATTTGTGAAGAGGACCATGACATCAAGGAGGTGATGCCATGACAAGAAAGTGAATTGAATTTAAGTGAGGGAGGGCTAGACAAAGTTACTGCCCTCACTTTCTCCTCCAGAGCCATCTAGGTCCAGTGGCCAGATATAGATCAAACCAACAGGAAATGGCTCAGATCTGTTATTTTTTTCTTTTTAAAATATTTATTTGAAGTTTTCAACATTCACTTCCATAAGATTTTGAATTTAAAATTTTATTGCCCCCCCATCTTCTCCCCCACCCAAGAGGACATGCAATCTAATGTAGGCCCTACATATACATTCATATTAAATATATTTTCACATTAGTCATGTTGTGAAGAAGAGAGGAACCATGAGAAAGAAGAAACAATAAAAAGAGAGAGAGAACACAAATTGTATGCTTCAATCTTCATCCAGACTCCATAGTTCTTTTTCTGGACATGGATAGTATTTTGTATCATGAGCCTTTTGGAGTTGTTTTGGATCCTGGCATTGCTAAGAAGAAATGTCTATGAAAGTTAGTCATCACACAATGTTGCTATTACTGTGTACACTGTTCTCCTGGTTCTGCTCACTTCAGTCAGCATCAGTTCATATAAACCTTTTCAGGTTTTTCTGAAGTTTGCCTGCTCATCACTTCTTATAGCACAAAAGTATTCCATTACATTCATATACCACAACTTGTTCAGTCATTCTCCAACTGATGGGCACCCCCTTGATTTCCAGTCCTTGATGACCACAAAAAGTTGTTATAAACAATTTTGTACATTTGGGTCCTTTTTACCATTTTTATGATCTCTTTGGGATACAGTCCTGGAAGTGATATTGCTGGGCCAAAGGGCATGCATATTTTTTATAGCCCTTTAGGCATAATTCCAAATTGTTCTCCAGAATGTTTGGATAAGTTCACAACTCCACCAACAATGCACTAGTGTTCCAATTTTCCCACATCTTCTCCAAGATTTATCATTTTCCTGTTTTGTCATGTTAACTAATCTTATAGGTATGATGTGGTACCTCAGAGTTGTTTTGATTTGCATTCCTCTAATCAACAGTGATTTAGAGCATTTTTCATATGACTATAGATAGCTATAATTTCTTCATGTGAAAACTGCCTAAGAAATCTCAGTTTCACTAAGGCAGTGCCCATTCTGTGATTAAAGTTTAATTTAAAAAATGAGGCAAAGAATGGCCTCTTAAAAATAGATCTGGGAGAGGAAGGCTCTCAGGGTTTCTGGCCCAAACAGAAACATCTGTTTTTTGTCCCAGATGAGAGGTGCCCCTCCTCACACAGTTCAACATTTCTCTGTATATTCTTGATTCCATTCCCTCCTTTCTGCTCTAATAGATTGTCCCTACAATTATCTTCCCTTTATTTAGTCCTCAATTTCTATTACCCAGTTCATTGAATGGCTCTACATGGCCATCTTTCCCAATTCTTAAAACTTCTCCCTTGACATTGTTCCCCAAGCTATCTTCCTCAATTCCCCCTCTCTTAAACTACTAGGGAAAAAGACAATCCTATTTTCATGTTACCTCAACATCCTCTCTTCTTACTTACTTCTTAGGTCTTTGTAATCTGGGTTATCATTTTATATTCTTAACTAAAAATGTGCTTTCCAAAGTTCCCAATGATTTCTTAATTGATAAATCAGATCACCTTTTCCCAATCCTTTTTCTTCTTTACTAGACTTGGAAAGCATTCATCTTGCAGTAAGGATAACCCAAGTTAAAATCAGGTCTCAGGAATTTCCTAGCTGTGTGACCTTGGGCAAGTCACTTAGCCTCCACCTGACTCAGTTTCCTCATCTGTAAAATAGGGATTATAATAACATCTATCTCCCAGGCCTGAGGTGACAAACAAATGTGATAATAATAAATGTGTGATGGCCCAGGGCCTGGCACACACAAAGAACTATGTGAATATTACAAATAAAGGCAAAATACAGTGTCTTCTCTCAAGGAGGTTACAATCCAATGTGGAGAAAATGCAAACATGTATGTACAGAAAAATTGTATGCAGGATAATGTGGACAGAATCAATAAGAAAATCCTATCATCAGGGGGCATCAGAGAAGTCTTCTTGGAGCAGGTAGGACTTTAGCTGAGTTTTAAAAGAAGTCTAGCAAGTCAGGTGGCAGAGATGAGGAGGGAGAAAGTTCCAGGAATGGAGTTGGGAGATGGAGTTTTGTGTGCAATAAACAGAAAGGAGGACAGTGTCACTGAATCATAGATTCTGTATTTGTGTGTGTATATATGTTTGTGTGTGTGCATGTGTGTTGTGTGTGTATGTGTGATGCAACATGAAAAAAAATACAGGAAAGTAGGAAGGGGCCAGGGTATGGAGGGATTTATAAATTTACACCAATGAAATCCGAGATCTAGTTCAAAAGGAAATGATGCTTATAATAATAAGAGCTGACTCCAATGACATCACCATTCTGTAAAGAAAAGCAATGAGGTTTAGTATATGGTGTTCTGGACATCAAATTAAGAAGGAGATCACAGGATTTAGGATTGTGGGCATGTCAAAGATTACTTTTTCCAACTCCCCATATTCTGTGGACGAGGAAACCAGGTCCCAGGTCAAAGTGATGACCAAGGTGATCTAGAAAACAAGTAGCACAGCTGGCATTTGACTCCAAATCCCCCTGCCTCCAAAAATAATGCTCATATAATCAAATTGCCTTCATTTTTAATAAATTAGCTTCCAATATTCAGCTCTACAAGCTTTTGAGTTTTATATCTTCTTCGCTCCCTCCCCTCCCCCCTTCCCAAGACAGCATGCAATGCAATCTGATATAGGCTCTACATATGCACTCATATTAAACATATTTTCACATTAGTCATATTGTAATGAAGAATTAGATCCAATGGGATGAACTGCAATAAAGAAGAAATAAAACAGAGAGAGATACAGAGATAGAGACAGAGGGAGAAATAGAGAGACAGAAAGACAAAGACAGAGGCAGAGACAGAGACAGAGAGAGAGAGAAAATAGTATGGGTGGATCTGCATTCAGACTCTGCAGTTCTTTCTCTGGAGGTGGATGGCATTTTCCATCATGGGCTTTTTGGAGTTGTCTTTAAACACTACATTGCTGAGAAAGCTGAGTCTGTAAACGATTGCCTTCATTTTACAGATGAGGAAACCAAGGCCTAGGGAGATTGTCTGAGGCTACACAGCAAGATCTGAAACAAATTTCCTTTCACTTCATCACAGGAAGCTGAAGTTTCTTGGGCATGTTACAGAAATGCACCCCTAGAAAGCAGAGGCACCAGACTGGGGTATTGCTGAGGGAGTCGGATGTTGAAGGAGCCAGTGGTGTGCATCTGTGATTGCTGCTGCTGGGCTTCTCCCCCAGGGACTGGCAGTTCCCCTGGAAAACCAGGTGGCCACAGACAGATAATAACTCATGCTGCCTCCTGTAGTGAAGGAGAGGCTGAAATTGACAGGGTTTTTAAATAGTGGTTTCAGAACACTAAAGAAATCAGTCTGAGAGATGAATGCTGGAAATATGCCTACATCTTTCCTATTCAGCCAAAAGAAAATCCTGTCGGACCTGGAGGAGATGAATAGTTTCATTTTGAGAATTGCCTTCTGTCCAGGTGAAGCAGTTTGATTCCTTAAGGAGGTCTGCCCTGATAATGCAGCAGCTGCCTGAGTGTTGTGAATGGCATGATTTCTGGGTCTCTGGAGAAGACCTGTGCCCCAAATATCTCTCTCCCATACAGGATGATGCTGCTGCTGGTGAGCCCCATGACTGGGAATCAGAAAGGTTTTGTGGCCTTATAGAATTTCAATTTGCTACCTATCATCTGTCTATTGATGCACCTATGTATGTATGTGTGTATATCCATCCATCCATGTGTGTATACATTTAAAATTTAATAAGCACATGCAAAATATTGTTCAAAGAGCTGGAGACACAAAGGCAAAATGAAAAATATGGAAAAAAATCAGCCCCTGCCTTCTAGAAGCTTACATTCTTGGGGTGTGATGTGGGGAAATATATAAATTGAATAAACCTAAGTTAATAATTCATAATAATTTAAGGACAGAACACTAACAACTTGGAGATCAAATTGGTCTCTCTATAGGAAGGAATTACTGGAATGAACCTTGCAATTAGCCAGGGATTCTAAGAGGCAGAGGCCAAGATTGAGTGCACTGCACGCATGGGATGAAGGGCAGCTTGCCCTATGTGAATGTCAAGTTATTAATGTCATCATGAACATTTTGGTGAGGGGGGACTATTTTATTCTTTAAAAATTAATACACAATTATCCCCCCCCACTTCCTCTAACCTCCTCATATATACTGAAAAAGAGAAAAAAAAACCCAAATCTCACAACAAATATTCAGTCAAGCAAAAGAAATTCTTGTATTGTCCATATCCTCCAAATGTATTTTTCATTCGACATCAGCTCTTGGTCAGGAAGGAGGTAACTGCATCATTAGCCATCGAATCATGGTTGGTCAGCATATTGATCAGAGTCCTTGGACATTTCTCAAAGGCCTTTGCTTCAGCAAAGAACCGGAACCCTCTGTGTCAGTGATTTCCTCCTTTGCCACATTTTAAGCCCCCCAAGGTGTACTTTACTCTGCTCACTTTATTGTAAACTACTGCTCAGTTTCTTCTGTTACCTTGGAACTGCTTTCTCTCTCAAGGTCCCAGGTGGAAGGTGGAGTTTCTTTCAAATATCTAACTTTATGTGGATTCCCTAAAAGATAAATCTTACTGATGTACATCTACTGATAACTCCATTTTCCTTCTGGGGCAGACACCTGCCTGGTTCACACTAGCAAGTTTATTGCCTTGATCTTTTAAAAATGCTAGTAAAATCTTTGCAATCCAACCCAGGATGATGAAGAAAGCCAACGAACTGTACCACTCCGTCCCCTAGCTGCAGAGTAATCAATGAAGCCGAGCAAAATGAGAGCATGGAGAGAGCAGAGAATTCTGGGGGAAAGTGGTTCTTGAAATTGGGTTAGAGGCAAGGTTAGAAGCAGCCAGCTTAGCTCCCACAGATCAATTGCTCCGTTCTCCTCAGGAAGCATGGCCAGGATGGCCTTAGCTTTGCAGATCATCACAAAGTAAAGGAAGGTGGCCTGTAGAAGCATAGAATCTCAGCGGTCATCTAGTCTAGCTTATTCACTATTTAGAATGTAAGCCCCCTGAAGACAAGGACTTTCTTTTTCTCTTTGTATCCTTAATGTTTAGCATACAGTAAGATTTTTTATAGCATTTTATTTTTTTTCCAGTTACATGTGAAGATAAATTTTAACTAAAAAAAATTATTTTGAGTTCTGAATTTTTTCTCTCCATCCCTCCTCCCTCCCCCTGAGACAGTAAGCAATTTATATAGGTTTTATATATATATATATATATATATATATATATATATATATATATATAATTAATACAATACATTTTCGATAAATACTTTTTTAGCAACAGTAGTTACCATATAAATAATGCTGTAGGGTTTGTTAAGCACTTTATATGCATCATTTCATTTGATCTTCACAGTAACCCTATGAGTTTGGTGCTCTTTACCCCTATTTTACAGATGAGAAAACTGAGGGTGACAGAGATGTTAGGTGACTTGCCCAAGGTCACTTTGCTAGTAAGTACATGAGGCAGGATGTCAACTGAGGTCCTTCCAACTATAGGTGCAATGTTTTATCCATTGTGTCATCCAGCTACCTCCAAAATAGATGGGGAAACGGAGACCCAGAGGACAGAGAAGTAACTTGCCCACATGTACACAGGCAGTAAGAGACAGAGCATGGATTTGAGCTTGTTTTCTTCTGACCTCCAGATCCCCTGCCCTTCCACTGCCCCACATTGCCTGGGGAGAAGACCAGGACCTGCATTATTCAGAGTTGATAAAGGATTGAGAATGGTTGGCAGCCTCCCCTTAAAGAGAGTGCAGCCCTTGGGAATGGACATTTGCAGAACAAATAGGATCTACATGCAATGAGATGATCAGCAGACCTAAGACTGACTTCCTGACTGGACTGCCTAGACATTCACCTGGACTGAAGGATGCTGGGAATTTTTTTTATTGTGCTTGCCTTTGTCCCCTAATCTCCCCTTTTCTTAAAATTTTCAATATTACAGAACACTTTTTTTGGGCTTGGAAAACAAATAGCATCTGATGGCTTTTGATACATTCACATATGTTATGTCAGAGCCTGTTTCCTTGTTAAATGTGATACCGAGAGTATTCTTGTTCAGGTCCTTGGTGGCCTGTGATTCCCTGCAACTCAGAGACTGTGACTCAGAATGTTCACAGTCTTCGGATCAGAGATTTAGAGCAAGAAGAGACCTTGGAGGTCACCCAGTCTGAGACCCCCTTTTTACAGATGCTGGAAGACACCTTCCCTCCTTCCTTCCCCCCACTCTGCAATCCAGGCATCTCGGCTGTTCCTAGAAAAAGTCACTTTATCTCTTGGCTGCAGGCCTTCTCTCCACAGCTGGGAGCTCCTCTATGCTCCCTTCCCCATCTCTGCCTCCTGGTTCCCTGACTTCATTCAAGTTCCAGCTCAAATCCCACCTTCTATTGGACGCCTTTCTGGATCCCTCTTCTAGTGCCTTTTCTCTCTTGCTTTTGTCAAAATTTTTCTGTTTGTAGCTGATTTGTCCCAAGTTGTTTGCTTGTGAGTTCCTGGAGGGCAAAGATTATTTTTCATCTTTTTTTCCTTATTCCCAGGGCTTAGCACAATATCTGGAACATAATAGGTGCTTAAGAAATGGTGTCTGACACACCTAATCAATGGTAGAACAACAGAGATAGGGAAAGAAATCTTCCACCACTCTTTCTAGATGTATTCATCAATCTTTCTAGAACAGAAGACTCCCACCAATTTTTCTAGATATATTCAACAATCTGTCTAGAACAGAAGCCTCCTACCACTCTTTCTAGATGCATTCATCAATCTATCTAGAACAGAAGCCTTCCACCAGACTTTCTAGATGCATTCATTAATCTGTCTAGAGCAGAAGCCTTCCACCAATCTTTCTAGATGTACCCATCAATCTTTCTAGAACTGAAGCCTCCCACCAATCTTTCTAGATGTATTCATCATTTCTTTTCTTTCTTTTATTTTTTTAAAGCAATCGGGGTTAAGTAACTTGCTAAAGGTTACACGGCCAGTTATTTCTGGGTGTGGCGCTAAGTATCTGAGCCCAGATTCAATCCCAGGTCTCCCAACTCGGGGGCCAGTGCTCTTACTCACTGCACCACCTGGCCACCCCTTGTATTCATCATTTCTTCCTCAGTGAGTTTGCTGATCATTTTTTGGGGGACAGGTTTTTATAGGGACAGGTAGAAGAGAGTATACTGGTGTTTAGGCTTTGGCGCATCAGGAGTTAGAAGGAAAGAAGTGCCCTGGAAATGAGCAATGATGTCCATGCTGAAGACAAAGTATGTACTTAACATTGGTCTGAGAACCAGGGATAAGTTGAATTTCCCATGCTCCTGTCCTCTTTCTCTCTGTGCATACTCTTTTTTGATCATCTTTTTCTCAACCTGTTTCCCCCTTTTCCTGTCTGCAAATCATTTCCTTGTAAACAGATGGTAAGTTTCCAAAGGGGGGAAGTGTGATGCAGTGGGAAGTACAGTAAATTGGGAGGGAGGATCTGGCTCTCCTGTCTTTTACTTGGCGATCTTGGCTGATCCTTCTCCCTGGGTTTTAGTTATTTTTCTTATAAAGGAAGAGTTTTGGTCTAGATTGCCTCCACATTTCTATCTAGTTCTAAATTTAGTATGGAAAGCTTAGTGCTAAAAGGGAGGCAGCTAATCCAAGTCCTCCTTTTACTATAAAGATTCTGAAACTGTGGGGGGGGGGGGGTAGCTAGGTGGAACAGTGAATAGAGTACCAGCCCTGAAGTCAGGAGGACCTGACTTCAAATCTGGCATTAGACATTTTAACACTTACTAGGAGTGTGGCCTTGGGCAAGTCACTTAACTCCAATTGCCCTGCCTTCCCCCCTCCAAAAAACAGCAAAAAAAAAAAGATTCTGAAACTCATGGGTGAAATGACTTACCTAAGGTCACCTAAGTAGTTAGCAGTAAAGCAGGATGTGAACCCAGACACCTGCCTCTAAGGTCAGAACACATTCCTCTCCACTCCACTGTATTCCATGAGTGGAGAACACATACCTTCTGAAAAATGTGTCCAAATAATATTGAGCCGTAGCAAAGGCTGCCCCCTCAGAACTCTGCACAGGGCCTGTGCTCCCTTGACTATATCTTGAATGACTAAGCCAATCCATAATGCTGCCAGTGATACTTATTCAAAATCTGGTCCCCTTTCCAGCCCTGTACAGTCAGGGTTTTAAATCTCTTTTGTGCCCTGGACCCCATTGGGAGGCTGGTGAAGCCTGTGGAGCCTTTCTCAGGAGAATGTGCTTAAATGCATGAATTATGGTACAAAGGAAACCAATTATGTTGAAATCAAGATATACAATTTTCCCATTCAAATTCTGACCCTTGACATTTATCCATGGACCTCAGGCTGAGTCCCTGTGCTAAGGTCCACATTTGCAATACAGAAAACTCTGTAAGAACTCATGCTTGGCACCATTCACTGGGGAACTCTACCCAGTGTCGGGTGTCTGATTCCCATTTCTCCTTGAGTTATAAATCTCTGTATTTCTTTCTGGACCACGGTATTTCATCCTAATCTGGAAAGATGGAACTGGTTGTCTGGAGGTCCCAAGGAATGCGCAGATCTATTTTCCTGCATGGGTTTTCCATGTAACTGCAGGTCTCTGTGCTACAGTCTATTTACCAGTGAATGGCAGCCTCAAACCCAGGGGTTCTGAAACCTAATTTTCTATAGTGACCCCCTCTCCCACCCCCACACACTTGGCAGTCTCTTAAAGCCTAAAGACCTCCTTTCAGAAGAATGTTTATAAATGCATAAAATAAAGTACATAGATTATAAAATAAAACAATTTTATTGAAATAAAGATAATTTTTCCAACCAAGGGTTGTAGGCCTTGAGGTCCAGGGCATCCCAGGTTAAGAATCTCAGTTCTAATGACAGCTTAACTTCAGATTTGTTAGTAAAGAACTCTGGGGCTTAGCAAGAGAAGGGGTGAGCGTGGGTTGATAATGTACCTTTACAACTAATTGCATTTGGTCTGGGTTCCCAACTGTGCTGATTTTCTGCTGCAGTGGGCATGAAATTGAGCAGATGAATTGAATAAATTATCTGTATGAAATTGGAATATTATACTATTCTCAAATATTAAAAGTATATAAGGGCATTATGGAGAGAGATATACCTGCTACATGCTATTTAAAAGGACTGGTGTCAGGAAGCCTGGATCTAATTCTCCCCTTGGTATTTTTAATATCAAGTGTGTGGCTTTGGAGAAGAAATTTCATGACTTTGAGCCTCAGTTTTCTTACGTGTAGAATGGGCTAGGTAATCTTTATGATTGCTCCCAACTCTGAAGTGCTGGACCTAGAGTCAGGAAGATCTGAGTTTGAATTTGACCTCAGATCCTTACTGGGCATGTGACCCTGGAAAAGTCACTTACTCTCTATTTCCCTCAGTTTCTTCACCTATAAAATGGGGTAAATGATAGCACTTACCTCCAGGAGTTGTCGTGAGGAAGCAATTGTACAGGCCTACCTTAGAGATACTGCAGGCTTGCTTTCAGACCCTATCAGGAAGCAGAAATTCTGCTCTTTCTTGGTCCATTACTGATTTCATTCCCCACGGCATCTGTTCCAAATCTTTGCTTCCCTCTGTAAGTAAGCTCATCCCCCATCTCAGCAGACCATCTTATTTATTTACTGTCTTGAGAAAATTTAGATCATCTCTCAGAAGCTCCTACTTCTCACTTTTCTCCCTCAAATTTCCCCAGCTTTCCCCTTTTGTTCTTCTTCTTCTCATTGGTCTTAGAGGATTAGGTGATCCCTTTTCTCCCCAAGGCTAATTCACTACCTTAATTTCATCACCTTTTATAACCTTCAGGAAATTGAGTCATCCCACCCCCATTTACAATCTATAATCTATTTAGCTACTAGTCCCTTCCCTAATGCCTTCAGACATAGTCATCCCATCTCTAAAAATATAAAGAAACTTAGGATGGCTAGGTGGCACAGTGAATAGAGCACTGATCCTGGAATCAGGAGGACCTGAGTTCAAATCTGACCTCAGACAGTTAACACAAGAACTAGCCATGTGACCTTGGGCAAGTCACTTAACCCCAATTGCCCTACCTTCCCCCTCCAAAAAACAAACAAAAAACCCTAAAAAGCAATTAAAAACCCCAACACTTTCACATAGGCATTTTAATATTGACATTACCTAAATCTATCACCTAATATCTGTCCCCTTTGCTTCCAAACTAGAAACAAAAGCTGTCTGTACTCTCATTACAATTTTCTTACCTCTCACTTCCTAATTCCTTAAAATCTGGCTTCCAACTCCACCACTCAAGACACTCTCTTCAAGGCTAACAATAATCTAGTATCATGGAGCTGAAAAGGTCCTCAAAGGTCATCCAGTCTAACCCCTTCATTTTACAGATGAGGAGACTGAGGGCCTGGGAGGTAAAGTGACTTGTCCAAGATCACACAGTTGTGAGGTAGAATCTGAGTGCTGGTCTTCTAACATGTAACATGTTCTAAATGTATCTAGAGATACATTTTCTTCTCCACCTCATTTTAAAGATTAAGACACTGTGGCAAAACAGGGTACCTGACTTACCTAGGGTCACACAGATAATAAGTGTCTGAGGCTAGATTTGAACTCGTGAAAAAGTCTCCCTGACTGCTGGCCTGATTCTCTATCCCCTGTGCCACCCAGCTGCCCACATACCAGAAATTACCTTGTGCCTATTTATGGTGGAAAAGAACACTTTTTTCCCTTAAGAAGAAGGTCAAGAAACTTTTCAAGCTCCACTTTACCGATTGCCTTCTTCATTCAAACAATTCGTGTGCCGATTACAAATGATTTATCTATTTATGAACGCTTTTATGAGATTTTCAAAGATATTTATCTCACTCCTACCTCAACTGTCTGAAGTGCTGCAGTGGGTATTTATTTATTTATTCCATTCTTGGATACTTCAAGAATTGGTCATTTATTTAGGGGATTATTCTGTAAAAGCAGCCAACTACTCTTAGCACTTTGCCTCCCATGTGGGATCTTTCCTCTGCATTGTTAGTTTCTCTCTCCCTTCCTCTCTCTCTCTCTCTCTCCTCTCTCTCTCTCTCCCTCCCTTTATCTCTCCCTCCCCCCTCTATCATTATATTTGTTTACATATTCTTTGTATTCACCCACAGGTACCCACGATGTTTCTGTTCACTCTCCCTCTCCAAATTCCATCCCTCTTCCAGTGGGATATAGGAGGGAAGGACTCATTTCTCTTCTTCATTTACTGTCCTTTTTCCTTTCCTTTCCTTTTTTCTTTCCCCTCCCCTCCCTTCTCCTCTCCTCTCCTCTCCTCTCCTCTCCTCTCCTCT
>NW_027185697.1:15560261-15624933 GCF_028583685.1 Petaurus breviceps papuanus | reverse complement strand
CTCTCCTCTCCTCTCCTCTCCTCTCCTCTCCTCTCCCTCTTGCCTTGTCTTTTCTTTCCATCCTCAAAACTTTTTGCAGACCCTTAGACATAGAAGCCACTTAATAAATATTTATTGAAATCAATTGAACCAAGATTTAGATTAGGAAACCTGTTGTTTCTGAAGACATCCATCACCTTGCAGCCCACATGGTCATATTATTGCAACTTAGATAGTTGTGTCCTTGGATGAGAGCCCATAGTCATCTTCATGACTCTTAAAACTCTCAGCTCCCTTCAGGGCTTAGCTCAGGTGCCTCTAGAGATCCAGAACTGGAAGGGACCTTAGAAGACATCTAGTCCAACTACCTTATTTTGCATGTGAAGAAACTGAGCCCCAAAGAAATTAAGTGGCTACAGTATCTTAGACTTAAATTTGGAAGGAAGTTTAGAGACGATCAGTTCTAGGGATTCTTAGCTTTTTGTGTGTCATAGACCCCTTAGGCAGGCTAGCGAAGCTTATGGAGCTCTTCTGAGAACAATATTTTTAAATTCATAAAAAACACAGAAGATAGAGTGAAATTAACTATGATGAAATGCAGTTGTCAAAATATATTTTTAAAATAGATTCACTGACTCCAAGTTCAATAGTCCTGATCTAGTTCAACCACCACCTCCTTTTACAGATGAAGAAACTGAGGTCAACAAGGTTGTAACTTTTCCAAGATCATATGTATTCAAGGATAAAGCTGGGATTCAAACCAAGGCTTCTGATTTCATTGTGCAGCCCTGTCTCTGGATGGCTTTGCTGGGGGCTGATTCTATTTTAGAATAATCAACTCCATTTAAAAAGACTTTACAATTCAGTATATTCAAGACTGACATTACAGGTTTTCAATTTTTGTCTTTCCTATAGATACAGTTAGCAATAGATCAGAATTTAAAACATCTACTTTGCATTTTGAAAATGGAGGAACTGAGGAAGCAGTTTGTCTTAAAATACCTGAGGTCTCTTCCCTCCTCGGAGGTTTCCAAGGCTCAAAGGGTATGTTTTAGAGGCAATTCTTGTCCAGGTTTAAGTTGGTTTGGATGGCCTCTGAAATTCATTCTAACTTTGAAATTTACTAAGATTTGTGGCAGGAGGTCAGGGGGAGAGATAGGTTGGAAGGGGAGAGGGGTGAGGGAGAGAAGGGAGAAAGATAGACATATAAACAGAGGAGAGAGAAAGAAAGTATCTTCTGAAATCTAAGGTCCTATATATTGCCTCAGTAGGGGAAGGAGGATTAATTATTCCTGTCTATCTAATCACAGGGGACCAAGCATGGCGCCATCAGGATGGGGTGACACACTTCAAAGGTTAAGGCTTTCAGCCATTAATCAACCCTTTGTTCCCCCAGGGCTAGGCTAGAGGAGAGTAGGGCTGGGGATTCTGAATGAGACTTTTCATAAACAGGGAAGGAAGGGCAGCAGAAGGCTTTTTAAAAGAATCAGAATAACAAGCCATATTTATATGGTTTTTAAAGACCTTCCCAACAAGCAAATTGTTAGCTATTATTTCAATGAGCCTTCCCTACTCTCGGTCAGTATGACTCAGACCTGGCCTCCCCCAGAGAGCTTTACAGATTGCATCCTTTGCTCTGGTCTTGTCACTCCACTGCTCAAGAAGTTCCAGTTGTTCCCTGTTGCCTTTGGGTTAAAACATAGAATCTTGTCTGGTATTTAAAGCCCTTTATAGTTTGACTCCAGTCTATCCATGAGTGCTGATTACTCCCTGATTTGTTCACTACTGGGTGACTTGGAAAGCTTTTTAACTTCTCCTTGATTTCTGTTTTATCTGCTTGTGTGTACTAGTAGAGGGAGTTTCTCCATCATAGAGTTCTTCATCCCAGAAACATCACAGTCTAGTAGTCCCTATCCCATCTTACTCCGCATATTCTATGATACAGAAAAACGAGTCTGCTTTTTGTACATGACAATTTCTCTCTCATCTCCATACCTTTGCATAGGCTGTTCCCCATATCTGACATGCCCTTCCTATTTACCTTACCTCTTGGAACCCTTGATCTCTTCAAAGTTCAATTCAAATGTCACTTTCTTCAAAAGGTCTTCTCAGATCTCCCTGGTTCTTAGTACTTGCCCTGTCCTGACAATATAGATGTGGGGAGGGCTAGGCTCTTTTATTACCTTCATCCCATGTTCAATAGACAGATGATGTCAGCCACTTATCATAACATCACTAAATGTGAGAGAGGGAGCAGATATCTCCTAACAGTCTAAATGGAAGAGAAAATTGGTCTCAATGATAAAGTGCTCCAGATGTTCCTGTTTGTCATCACTGTGTGCTGTCCAAGAACCACCATCATTCAAAAGAAATTATGCCTTGCAATACACACAGGATAAACCACATGAATGAAGAATTCTCATTGTCCAGATTGTGAAACACAGGTGGCTAGCCAGGCCATTGAGTTACACAAGGAGCACATAGAACACAGTAGATAAACAATGATAGGGGTCTAGAATCTAACATGAGAAACAGAGCAGGATAGATTATATTTGGTAATTTGGGCTGATCTCTGAATGGCCCTATATTTATCTCTGTAGCAAAACTTCCATCAGTGGTATCAAGCTCAGATAAAAGTGAATTCCTACAGAATACACATCGATTTAGAAAACAAACAACCAAAATGCACATTATTTACATTGAATTTTATTTTTACTTTTTTGTTAAATATTTTCCAATTTCATTTTATTCTGATTTGCCCCCTTTTGGAATTTGCAATCGAAAGGTCAAAGTTTGACTCCTCTCCTCTACATAACACACATATTCTCCTCCTGATAAGGTGTAGTGGTGAGTCCTAGAACAATTGTGAGTTTCGTATTATAAAAATTATTAACCACATTGAAGGAATGAGGAAATTGAGGTTCATAGAACTTAAGAAATATTGCCAAAGTCTGTACAGGTAGTAAGTGCCAGAACCAGGCTTTGAACTCATATTGCCAATGTTCTTTCTTGTCTAAATTGCTCCCTTTCTGTCCATCTGTAATAGCAGACTCTGGTCCAGATGTCCAGAAGCCCCACCCTCAGCTAATCCACTTGACTTTCATTTACTGTCCTGAGAATGAGCTTCCCTGATTGGTGAATAGCTGAGCACAGTCTCAGCTATATCTGGGCAGCCCCAGTCACTTCATATCCCACCCACCCAGGGCATCTTGTCATCTATCTTATCAATATGTCTTAACTCCTCCCCCTCAAAAAATGATTTCCACCTATTCAGTCAGTCAACAAGCATTTTATTAATTGCTTCTATGTGCCAGACATGATAAGTGTGGAAGAACAAAGAAAAATATGATAATCCCTGGCCTCAAGGAGCTCACATTCTAATGGAAGAGATAAAATGAGAAAAATCGTGCACATGCAAGACGTTAGGTTTGTCCTTCTTGAAAAGAATCATGACATTGGGGAAGATGATGCCATGATTTGCAATTGAATTGGATTTAAGTGAGGAAGGGCTGTGCAAAATCACCAGCCTCACTTTCTCCTCCAGAGCCATCTGGGTCCAGTGGTCAGACATAGATCAATATAATTGGAGATAGCCCAGGATATGGTGGGAGACCTGGGCCTTTTTTTCTAGAATTTATTTATTTCTTTTTAGTTTACAACATTTTATTTCCACAAGATTTTGAGTTCCAAATTTGCTCCCCATCTCTCCTTATACCCCACCCCAAGATGGCATACATACTGATTACCACATTCCCCTTCTGTCCTCCTTTCTATTCTCCCATCTCTCCCTCTTACCCTCTTCTCCCCTAGTTCCCCCTTACTTTATTTTAGGGAAAGATATATTTCTATACCTCATTGCCTGTATACCTTATTTCCCAGTTGAAGGTAAAACAATTTTTAACATTTGTTTTTTAAATTTTGAGTTCTAGATTTTCTCCTTTCTTCCCTCCTCACCCACCCCCAAAGAGAAGACAAACAATTCAATATAAGTTATGTGTGTGTAGTTATGCAAAACATTTCCATAGTAGTCATATTGTGAAAGACTAAATATATTTCCCCCCTTCCTATCCAGCCCCCATTTATTCTATTTTCTCCTTTGATTCTCTCTCTTTTCAAAAGTGTTTCCTTCTGACTGTCCCCTCCCCCATTCTGCCCACCCTTTTATCACCCCCCTCTTATCCCCTTCCCCCTACTTTCTTGTAGGGTAAGATACCCAATTGAGTGTGTATGTTATTCCCTCCTTAAGCCAAATTCAATAAGAGTAAGGTTGACATTCCCTTTCACCTCCCTGCTCTTCTCCTCCATTGTAACATGTTTCTTTTGCCTCTTTTATGTCAGATAATTTACCCTATTTTATTTCCTCCTTTCTCCTCTCAATAAATTTCTCTGTCACCCCTTAATTTTATTTTTTAGATATGATCACTTCATATTCAACTCACCCTGTGCCCTCTGTGTATAAATACACACACACACATATATATGTACATACCTACATACATACATATACACATACATATACATACACATTCACACATATTCCCTTCAACTACCCTAATACTGAGAAAAGTATCACGAGTTCAAAATATCATCTTTCCATGTAAGAATGTAAACAGAAATAATGGCCCATCTTTTCTTTAACATGAAGAATCTTTCCCTGATGTCCTAGCTGTAGAAATGATGGAACTTCCTTCCCCTAAGCAATCTTCTAACCATGACCTACAGCTGCCCCAGACACTATCAGGGAAGCCAGGAGGAAAGACAAAAATAGCAGCTCTCACTGCTTTGATGATCTGAGTCATTGAATAGAAGCCTTCTAGTAAGATGGAGGACTGCCATAGCCTCCCATTTGTCAGAGCTAATGGGAATTGTGGGATTCCTGGATCCTCCATGTCTTAGCATCTTGTAGACCCTAGGATCCTGGGATCTGATAGAGCTCGCAGGCCCCCAGACACTGTCATCTGACCTAATGATGCATCTTCAACACCCTGGGACCTTGCCACCTATGTCACTGGGGCACTCTTAGGATTTCTGGCATTTAAATCTGCCTGCAGTTGAACTCTTTTATCCATTCTTGCTGCACACCCTCCAATTATAGTGTGAGATCCTTGAACAAAGGCTCACTGATTTTTAACTAATTTTGTCTCATTTTTTTATTGGTATCGAGAGTGCTTAACAAACTGCTTGATAATTAGCATGTATTTAACAATTTTTTATCCATTCATGCATTCATTCTCCAGTTTCTGAAGGAATAGAGTTATGTCTCATCCTAAGGACAAGAACGAGTCACAGATTGTCTGAAATATATCAACCATGCAATGGCAAGGTGGATAAAATATAGAACTTGGAATCTGAAAGACCCGAGTTCAAATCTTGCCTCAAATACCTACGTGGACCTGGGCAAGTCACCTAGGCTTTGTGTATCTCTGTTTTCTCATCTGTAAAATGGGGATAATAATAACACCTCAATGTTATTGTGAGGACTCAATGAAATAATATTTGTGAAATGTTTTGTAAACCCAAAGTACTATAAAAATGCTAACTTTTATCATTATGGAGTGCAGTGGGTTTAGAATCAGGAAGATTCATCTTCCTGAGTTTAAACCTGGACACAGACACATACTAACTGTGTGACCCTGGGCAAGTCACTTTACCCTGTTTGCCTCAGTTTCTTCATCTATAAAATGACCTAGAGAAAAAAATGACAAACTTATTTCAGTATCTTTGCTAAGAAAACCTCATACGGGGTCATGAAAAGTTAGACATGACTGAAACAATTGAAGAACAACAAAGTAATTCCCCACTGAAATAGGACCACCCTTCTACTTATCCAGGTTTGAAGCCTTAGAGCCATTCTCTTAGTTGGCAAAACTGAAAAATAACTGAATGCATCTTTGTTACTATTGATAAAGATTAGTACTATTGATATTGATAAGGAAGTATGTAACTGAGGTGTCAAAGAGAGAGGTCAAATCCATGGCCAGTGGTCCATAACACTACAGACTATGGCCTAAACCAGAAGAAAATATACTTGAGAAATATGGAACAAAATAGATAAAATATTATAAAACAGAGGTGAACATTAAATTTTAAAACCAAGTCAATATGGTGTTCACAGGAATTCTTACCTGTGGATTAGTGGCCCCCATTTCTTTCTTCTCTTTTTTAAAATAGTATTTTATTTTTCCAATTATATGTAAAGACAACTTTTAACATCCATTTTTACAAGACTTTGAGTTCCAAAGTTTTCTCCTTCCCTCCATCCCTCTTTCCCTTCCCTTTTTCCTAAAATGATAAACAATTTGACATAGGTTACATAGGTGCAATCATGTAAACACAATTTCCATATAAGACCAAGTTGTAAAAAAATAAAGAGATTAGGGGGAATAACCTTAAAAAATAAAGTATGTGAAAATAGTATGCTACAATCTGTATGTAGAGTCCACCAGTTCTTTATCTGGAAGTAGATAGCATTTTCCATCATGAGTTCTTAATAATTGGATTGTATCATTGTATTGCTAAGAAGAGCTAAGTAATTCATATTTGATCATCACACAATGTTGATGTGAGTGTTTTCCTTGTTTCGCTCATTTCACTTTGCATCAGTTGGTATGAGTCTTTCCATGATTTTCTAAAATCTTCCTGCTCATCAAACAATATTCCATTACATTCATTTAAGTGACCCTGACTTCTATTTAGTTTGAAAACACTGGTATAAAAGATATAATCAGAAATGTATGGGCAAGAAAAGGAGCTGGGTTGGTAATGGAATGGAAGGATTAGGGACTGAACAACAACTAAATATTTATCTTCTCTGCTTGCACATGATTCTAATCTTGGGAACACAAGCTTACAAGTGGAGACACATGGTACATCCATCTAGATTTGAAGTCAAATAGTCTGAGTTTGAATGTACTCTGCCAATGACAGCTTATGTCATCTTGGGAAAGTCACTTGTGGGCCTCAGTTTCCTCATCTGTAAAATCAGAAGTGTTTGGCCTAGATCATTTCCAAAGTTCCTTATAGGTCTTATGGTATGTAAAGCACTTTGCAATTCTTATGCTGTATCAAAATCTTAGCTCATATTCTTAATGGGGAACTTTGGAGAAGAGTAATAGTCAGAGCAATGTCTAAGGATCCAACATGACATGACAGGAATAGAAGGTGGCTGGCACATGGCAAGTACCAGGGGTGAGAGGTAGACAGTCACTGAATCCTCTCAATGTAAAAAAAAAGACCTCTGCTGCAGGATCAACCTCTGTGGCGAACTCTGGGCAGGACATGGGCAAGGGTCACACTGAAGGGCAGGAAAGGGTAGGCTGCAATCTACATCATTGGAGGGAATGGAGAGAACTGTCAAACTGGTGAGATCACTCATTCATTTGGGTTTTTGCATATGTATCAGTCACAGTGTTGGGCACTTAGGATATACATTTAACCTCTGTTCCAAATTCCAGTGACTTGGGTCTCTCTCCTTATTGGCAGAGATACAAACCCTGTCTTACCTCAGGGGCTAGGCAGAGTTGGCAAGAGACAGAGAGCTTCAGCTCTCAGACAGTCCTCTTTGGTAAGGGTCCAAATATCTCTTATCAGCTCCTGCTCTTCACATAAGGTAGAGTTTCCACCTCCCCCAACAAGGAGAAAGTCCCATACCAATGGGTTTTGAGACTGTGGTTAAATACAGATGAAAAACACACACCCTTTTCACACAGCTGCTAGTCCAATAGGAGAGGTTCTCTGTACCATGAACATGAACATACATGCTATGACCATGAACAAACACAATTCAGGGTAGCATATCACAGGGCAAAGGAGAAGTCTAGACAAGAAGATGGAGGAAAGGGAGTGCTTGCTACATCTATTCCACAACTTAGTGGTGACACTGTCTTGTCTTCATTAACCTTCCTTCTGGTGCTTCATGATGGGTGTGGAGGTAACCCTGGGCTCTCAGAGGCTCTGCCAGGAGAGCATCTACTCCCCCAGGACCCACTGAGTCTGAAAGGCTACTAATATGGGCCCAGTCATGGTTCTATTTCTGTCTCATAAGGACCAGGTCAGCCGAGTTCAGAGAGGTTCATTACCAGCTTAGTTATCATCCTACATAGTTTCCAGATTGACACTGGTGTTTTAGTTCTATCTCCCAACAAGCCCATGAATGTAAGTTCCTTGGAGTCAGGATTCAGGTTTATCCAGGTGGACATTGGCTCAGGAAGTGGATATCCTAGGTTTAAATTCTGCCTCTGCTATTGTTAGCCATGTGACCTTGGGGAAGTCACCAGGGTAAGAGTTTCTCAGTGAAAAATGACTAGATAGCTCTAGCGCTATAATTTTGTGATCTTATGAAAGGCTAATTCTGTCTATTTGCTGCCTTTGGTACAACGGGAGAAAAACCTGGGTTTCAATCCTGTCTTTGACTCTGACTAGTTAGGTCACCTGGCCATGTCACTTAACCACCCTGACCTTTACTGTTCTCATCTAGAGGCTTAGACTAGATTGCCTTTGCTGTCTCCTCCAACCTTGTGTCCCTACGAACCTGGACAAAGCATCTAACTTCCCCCATCTCCATTGTTTCTTCTCTCCACAAAGGTCGGCAGGTGTTCACTAGCCAATCCTAGTCCCCTGGTGATAGGAAGAAGAGAAGAATACTGGGAAGGTGCTGCTGTTGTTCCTGGAGCTAATTAATGACCAAGCCATGCAGCTGCTCACTGCACACATGCACATATGCTGGGGCCAGGATCCCAAGGGAACCTCTGACGCATGCTCTCCAGCCGAACTCTTTCCTTCTCACCATGACTGAGCAGCTAGAGAGCACCTGCTCTCATCTCTTTCCTTGGATTTGCTGTCTCTTGTGTGTTTAAGGCCCTTGCAGGAAGGGGGAAGGGAATGGGAAGCACACCTTTGTTCTAGAATCAGAATTGCTTTCTAACCATTTGTGTCTTTCTCCCTTCATATTCCTGCAGCATGGATGCATTGTTTACATAGGAGTTGAAACAGAATGTTAACATGTCCTTGGCAGATATACATGCCATGCCCACACTGTTTGTGTGCATCACTACCACAGAAAGCTCTAGAACTCAGGGTGCCATCATCTAGTCTAGTTTTTCTGGGATTCAGTTTCCTCCTTTGTAGAATGGAGATGATATAACTGAGAGCTAAAATGACCTCTAGTGGTCATCAAGTCTAATCCTTAATTTTACATAAAAGGAAGGTGATAGTCTGAATAGTGGATTGACTTTCCCAAGGTCACACAGATAGGAAGTGGCAGAGGTGGGGTTCAAATCTTCTGATTCCAAATCCCAAGAGCTTTCCATTCTATGAGGAGGCTGGACTAGATGATCTTTCTAGTCCCTTCAAGCTTCCATGGATCCCATGATCCCCTTTCTTTCACAGAGGAGGCAGCTGAAGTCCGGAGAAGTCAGTGACTTGTCCAACATCACACAGTTAATAGGGAATTTGAATTCAGGTGATCTGTTACCAAATTCAATTGCATTTTGTATCCATCAGGTCACCATTCTTAGCCTACACTGCCACCAGAGGTCTTGAGTCTGAATTACAATGTATACAATGCTTCATAATATTGATACCTACATGCTGTGTCGGCCAAGAATGTATTCTTTAAGAGTTCCTTGAGGCTCAGGTTTGCTCATTGCCACACAGTGGCATAATGTAAAGAACATTGGGTTTGGAATCAGAGGATCTACATTCAAATCCCAACTATTTCGATTACTATCTGCATGACCTTGGTTAAACAATCTAGATTTTCTGGGCCTCAGTTTCCTCATCTATAAAATTAGGGGATTGGATTAATGTGGCAGTAAATAAAGCTAATCTGAGGTTGGGCAGCATTCAGAGGAGATGGAGCTCCCAGGAGCACAGATGAAACTTCCACTCTCCTCTGCCCTGGTCAGACCTCACCTGGAGAACTGTATCCAGTTATAGGAACCAAGGTTTAAGACGGGGATTGCTAAGTTAGAGGGAGTCCAGAGAAGGGAAAACACTTTAAGGTGTATACAGAAGCCAGTTTGAACTGGTTCACTAGACTTGATTGTTAAATTTAAATTTATATCTGCAAAGTGGGGCTTGATTTTATGTTTTGTTTATTGTCTAGATAGGAGAAAATGATGGATAATACATTAATAATACAAATTAAACTCTAAAGTGTCATGGGTACTTTTTATTGCTACAGAGCTGGTTGTTAAACATTTACTAGCACACTACTGTCAAAAAGGGTGATAAAGGAGCTGGACATATTTAGACCATAGAAGAGAAGATGATGGGGGTGGGAGGATGTTGTGATATCTATATTCAAATGAATGAAGTGCTGCCATGTAGAGGGGGATTAGATTTGCCTTATTTGGACCTAGAAGGCCAGAGTAGGAACAGTAGGCTTTAATTGCAAAGGGGCAGATTCATTCTTGACGTCAGGTAAAAATGCCTCAATCATAAGAGCTATCCAAAGAAAGAGGGTGCTGACATAAGGAGTGGTGGGCCCTCACTCTTCAGACATATTTAGTCAGGGATGAGGTAACAAGTTGTTGGATATGTTTTAATGGGGTTTCTTTCTTGTGTGTTTGGATTAGACTAGAAGGCCCAGAGTTCCCTACCCACTCTCAGGCTCTCGCCTGGGCTTCCATCACTTCTAAAGGCCCTTCCGACACTAGCCCATCATTCTCTGATCCTAAATGTCAGAGGGGGGCTTTTTTGCCCAGGTCTTCCTAGCTCCTCTGGTTATCCACTGGTCTACAACATTTTGCAACTGTTCTTTGCCGCCAAATTCTATGTTCTGTGCAAAATGACATTTTCTGACAGGGATCGCATGTCCATTTTTACAAAGACATTCAGATGTCCTGCTTGTTATGCCCCTTCCTAAGCGACATTTTCTATCTCAGCCGTGTCTCTGATTTCACCGAGCTGTTCAGGGAGGAGAGATCTTCCTTTTTTTTACCACTCCTCAGAGGGGGCTGGGCTTTACCATCATTAATCACAATAACTCAATATTCCTTCCTCTTTCCCCTAGCTAAGAGCTTACTGAGCAGATATCTCCTTCCCATGGGACTGTGTGTGTGTTTGTAGAGGGGAGGTGGGGGCTGGGACTGACCAGGGGAGGCAGCCCTGCCTTGGGCTTCTGCTCTGCTCTGGGCAATCTGAGATCCTCTGAGTGGAGCTTGAGAGGGATGGAGGGAGGGAAGGAGAAAGAGGCAGTGTCAACAGAGGGCTGAGTCAGCATGGTACCCTCCAGGAAATCTATCACTTGTTCTCAGGGTCAAGGACACTGCAGGAAGGGCGGAGGCTTGGATCAAAAGATGCATTACTTGGAGGCAGGCTTCCATTTGTTCTTTAATTCACAGCCTTTTTTTTTTGTTCCCCCACACACGCCCACACACTCACACACACATACATACATATTTAGAAAAAGCAAAAAAAAAATCCTTTCTCTTTTCAGAAGATGAACTAATTCTGGGATGCTTATGCATTAACCTTCTGCCCTCCTTTACATCAGTCTTGTTCTCCCTTCTACCCATCAGGCTTTCAGAGCTGATTAAAATGAGTCAGTTCAGCTCTCAGTGAAATTCTCCTGAAGGTCTTCCAGCTTCCTTTGTGAAGGATCTTCTACCTAGTGTTATGCTCAGAAATCTTTCCATCCATCAGAGATGGGTTGAGAAGCTTTCCTGGACTATCTGAGTAGGAATAGTTGAGCCAGGATGCCTGAGGCTGGAGATCTTGCAAGAGACATCACTGTGTAGGGGAAAGTAATTAGCCCAGAGCCTGGAAAACCCAACCTCTGCAGTGTTTATTAACTGTGTGACTTTGGCTCAGTCACTTGACCTTGATGATCCTCAGTGTGTCACATGACAATAATGATACTTAGAGCACTTTCTTGAAAGAGTTTTTGGGATGAAAATATTTTGTAAAACTCTTTAAGTTGTTTCTTACTCCAACAGTCTGGGTTCTGAAATGGCAGCTTTTTGTTTCCTAAGCTGTGTGATCCTGGCCGAGTGACTTCATGTCTCTGAGCTTTCTTTTCCCTCATCAACCAAATGGGGAAATTAGTGCTCATCATGAGGTTGTTGTGAGGTAACTATACTTGTATTATTATTGCTATTCTTATTATTATCATTAGGTAGCATGTTGTACTAGATAGTTGACTGACATTAGAACAAAGGAGAGATGCATTCACATCTTGCATCTGACTCATACTGGTGATATCCTCCTGGGCATGCTAATTAGTCTTTCAATGACACAGGAAATTCTCTAGGACTGTTGTGTGCAGAGCAGTTGCCACACACATTGGGAGGGGGAGATCCCTAACTGGGAATTCCTTGCCAGTGAAACCATAGGTCCTGACTAATAATAACAACAATGGTGATGACAATGATGATGATGATGATGATGATGATGATGATGATGATGACGATGATGATGATAATGATGATGACGATGATGATGATGATGATGATGATGATGATGATGATGATGACGATGATGATGATGATGATGATGATGACGACGATGATGATGATGATGACGACGATGATGATGATGATGATGATGATGATGATGATGACGATGACGATGATGATGATGACAATGATGATGATGATGATGATGATGATGATGATGATGATAGTAATAATACTATTAGGTTATACCCCTTGATTGTCCTGGAGAGCCTGGGTAGAGAATAAATAAGGAATTGAGCCACTAGTAGTTTGAGAGAGGTAAAGATTGGGGTGGCGTCGAATAAACAGCATAGCACAGAACAAAAATTCAATCTCACATAGGTCATCATCTCTAAATCTCATAAGTTACGACTACATGTGTGTAACGTGTGCAATACACTTTAGGCAAAATCTACAAACACCTTCACAACACTAACTGCTGCTGCTTCCTTTACTTATTCTCTATCTCTGCTCTAAGGCAATCAATAGGTATGACCTGATTTGTTATTTTTGTTGTTGTTATAGGGAGACAATGCTGAATATTTTCTAAAGAGTTTATCTTGGAACCAGGAAAATCTGGGTTCAAGTCCCACCTCTGACACATGCCATTTTTATGACCTAGGGCAGTCACTTAATGTCTCAGTGCACTTAGCAACTCTCTAAGACTTTAAGTTGCAGAGAAGGTGGAAACTTGCATTGGTAGAGAGAAGAAATACATCTGGAAGTTTCCTATTCTAATTAAATAAAGCATTCAGTTATTATCATTATCATTTACTAGTCAATTGGCATTATTAAATATCTCTTATATGTCAGGGACTATGCCAAACACTGGTGATACAAAAAGGGCAAAAGATGGTCCCTGCCCTTAAGGAGCTCACAATCAAATAGGGAAGAAAAAAACAAGCCAATAAGTACAAACAAGTTATGTCTAGGAAAAATAGAAAAGAATTAACAGAGGTACGGCACTAGAATTAAGGGGCTGGAAAGATTTCCTGTAGAAGGTGGCATTTTAGCTGAACCTTGGAGTAAGCCAGGGAAACCAAGAGGTAGAGATGAGGAAGGCGAGTGTTTAAGGCATTGGGGTCAACCAGAGAAAGTGCCCAGAGACCTAAGGGGGAGTGAATTGTTTTTGGAGTAGTAAGGATGTCAGTGTCCTTGGATTGAAGACTATATGGTGGGGAGTAAGATGGAAAAGGATCCTGGAAAGGTGGGAGTGAGTTGGTTATGAAGGATTTTGAATGCCAAGCAGGACATTGAGTAGAGAGGGTGGCATGTCAGACAGCACTTCAGGGAAATCACTTGGGTGACTGAATGGAGAATGGATTGGCATGGAGAGAGACTTGAGGCAGCCAGACCCAGCAGCAGCATGTAATGGGCCAGGTCTGAGGTGATAAGAGCCAGCCTCAGGGGTTGATAGCAGTAGAGGAGAGAAAGGAGTGTAGTTAAGAGATGTGACAGGAGAGAAATCACACACCATGATTAAATCTTGGACAAGGAGGGTGAGAAAGAGTGAGACACTGAAGGATTATACCTAAGTTGCAAGTCTAAGGGACTAGGATGATGGTGGTGCCCTCTTCAATAATAAGGAAGTTAGAGGATGCAGAGGGTTTAGAAGGAATGATAATGAGTTATGTTCTGTATATACCAAGATATGGAACCAATGGATGGAGAGCTCCTCCTGAAGAACCACTACTAGCAATGCAGATTAACACCTTTTCTGCATATTAAAATACCATTCTGCCATGACATGCAAGTGAATTGGATTTAAGTGAGAGAGGGCTGTGCAGAGGCACCAGCCCCACTTTAACCTCTGGAGGCATCTGGGTCCAGTGGCAACATATAGATTAGAACCACTGGATATGGCCCCCATTACAATATCAGAGCATTACCTGGAGGCAGTGAGAAAAGAAAGGACTTGTCCAGGGTCACCCTGTAGTCATCACAACTGACATTTCAGATCACAGACAGTTGAAAACTCTTAGAGGTAATTTAGTCTACCTAATATTGTTATTACCATTATTAATATTCAATTATTATTAGTATTATTATTACTACAAAAATAGACTGTGGCATTATAACTTATCTAAGTGGATATTGTATAACAGAAAGAGTGTTGGACTTGGACTCAAATACTGGCATTGCTGTTTTGTATCTGTGTGATTGTGTTTCAGGGTTTGAGCAAGCAGATCTTGATGACTTCCTTTCTAGCTCTGTGCTAGAGCACTATTTCTACTGTTAGGAAAGACCTGGCTTCAACTCATTACTTAAATGGCTCATCCTTTTTGGGTATCATTTGCCTGATCTGTAAAATAGGTATACCATTAACATTATCTTTCTGGATTGGTCACTTCCTTGGTCAATTTCTTTGGTCCTCCACCTCCTCCCACTCCCCTCACTCAGCTGTTGTTATTGTTTAGTCATTTATCAGTCGTTTCTGACTCTTTGTGACCCCATTTGGGGTTTTCTTGGCAAAGATACTGCAGTGGCTTACCATTTCCTTCTCCAGCTCATTTTACAGATGAGGAAACAGAGGCAAATGGGGTTAAGTGACTTGCCCAGGGTCACACAACTAGTAAGTGTCTGAGACCAGATTTGAACTCAGAAAGAGGAATCTTCCTGACTCCAGATTCTGTGCCAAAACATTGCATCATATGTATTTACATATATATTTATTTACAGAGGGCAACTAGGTAATTAAAGGATAGAGCCTTGGACCTAGTATCAGAAAGACCTGATTTCAAATCCAGCCTCAGAAACTTAAAAGCTGTGTGACCCTGGGATTGTCACTTGATTTCTGCTTGCCTAATTTTCCTCATTTATAAAGTGGGAATAATAATCTCACCTATCTCCTAAGGTTGTTGTGAGCACAAATTGAGTTGATATTTATAAAGTGTCTTCTTAACTTTATAGTGCTATACAAATGCTATCATCATCATCATCATTATGATTTTTATCATATGTGTAAATGTTGTCCAGATTGCCTTCCCAGTTAGAATGCAAACTCCTTTGGGGTGGGGATGGTTTTCTTTTTGGTTTTGTATCTTCTGCTTGTAGCCTCATAGACCAGCATATTGTAAAGACCTAAGAAGTGCTGGTCAATTGGTGAATTTAAATTAGGTAATTATTTAACCCCTGCCTAAACGTTCCCCCTGAAGAACTCCAGCAGGTACTCCAGACCTCCGGGGCAGGTTCTCCTTGCTTTGTTTTCCTCAGGGTTTTCACAAGAAGTCAACTATGTTGAGGCTTCTGGGAGAGACACAGACCCTAAACTCCAGATAGAAAATGTGTTTCCACTGAGGAATAAGGGAGCTTCCGTGCAGGTGGAGGGAGATGGAAGTGTAGGGAGGCCTTAAGGTTCAACATGTCCAAGTCGTGTCCTTTACTTTCAGGGACAGAATAATGTTTCATTGAAGCTGCTGGATTGTAATCAGACACCACCTCATCTGTGGATCACTTAAAAGTGGTGCCAGCCTGAAAGATCATGAATGGTACTCTGTGTGTTTGCACATGTGCCTGTGTGTATGCATGTGTCTGTGTGTATGTGCATGCGCGTGTGTGCATGTCTGTTTGTACCTGTCTGTGCATGTATGAGAGAGTGTGTGCATGCATGTGTGTACATGTTGGTGTGTGTGTGTGCATCCATGCATTGCATGCATGTGTGTGTGTTTGCATGTGTAGAAGAAGTGGGGATGCAGAGGACTGCTGAGTGGATCTGAGCATGGGGATAGGAGAATCCTTTTTCTTTAGGTATTTTGTGAATCTTTATTCCTCCTCTTGCAGAAAGCAAGGAAGCTGAGTCTTGAGCCTGGCTTTTCCTTAGTTATCCACTCATACATAGCATCCTTGGACTGAGAGCTGGACGGGACCTTAGGGGTGATCTCTTCTTGTTCCATCATTTTACAAATGAGGAAACTGAGGTATAGAGAGGTTCTCCTCAAGGTCACATAGTTAAGTAATATTCAACCAACCAGTTTTAGTATTTATATATCACCTGCTGACACTTTGGCCAAGTCATTGCACTTGTCAGTTCCTGAGAAAAATGTGTTAGATTCTATATGTGGAGAAAGTGCTGGATTGCATTGGTGGTAGGGGATCCTCAATGGAAATAGCCTATATTAATGAAATTGTACATGTTGTCCCATGCCATCCCATCCCATATGCCAAGCATGATGCTGGCCCTTGAGCATACAAACATTTAAAAAATGAAATTGTTCCTGTCCTTAAGGGGCTTATGTTATATTAAAGGGCAAAGCATGCATATATGTGCGTGTGTGTATAAAGAAATAAAAATGTACATAAAATAAATACACAAATACAACATAATTATCTGGGAGAAGTCACTACCAGCTGGAGATTTCTGACAAGGTGACATGCCAAAGGTGTCTTGAGGTAAGATTTGAAGGAAAATAGAGAAATAACTGCTCACATTTATATAGTACCTTAAGATTGGCAAAATATTTTCCATACATTCTGTCATTTTATTTGGTAAGGCAGGTGTTATTATTAGCCTCATTTTGTAGGTGAAGAAACTATGTTAGAAGGGGCCTGAGACATGATCTAGCCCAGTTTTCTTACTTTGCAAATGAGGAAACTGAGACTTACCAAGGTTCAGTCCTTCTCCCAAAGTCAAAGAGGTACTAAGCAATAATTAAGCCAAAAAGTGTTTATTGCTTACCTACTCAATCCTTCCTCTGCCCCCTATTATATTCACTACCTTAAACAAATCTCTTAAGAATTTAAGTTGCTTACCCAGAGTTGCATGACTCCAAACTATAGAAAGTTGGATTAGTACCTAGGTGTTCCAGACTTTAAGTCATTTGCTCTAACCACTTGACTATACTTCCTCTTAAGTAGGGACTCTGCCTTCAAATGTTTCTTCTTTTTCCCTTTAAAAACTGGTAAGTTATGTTTCTTCCTATCTATTTTATGATAAGTAAACCCTGGGCAGAGTTCCCCTTGGACCTTTTGGAGGTCAGAGCTGGGGGACCAATTTTTTTTTAACAAAACAGAAGATGCCAGCTAAAGGAAATAAGCGAGATGTCAGTAGGCCTGCCTGGCAGGCTTTGATAAAGGGCTTGATGGAGCTATCCCAGTCTCTAGGGAGAGGGTCTGGTTTTAGAAAGAACATGTCACTTGGCAACCCCCAAATAGGAGAAACAAGTTATCTGCCTTTCAGATTAACAGAGAAAGGATGGATCCACTGGGATAGGCCTTTCACAAGCCTTAGATGTATTTGTTGGAGAAATTATTTACAGCCAATGGGGTATGGATTCATCTCCAGGGAAGGGAGTCAAAGGCCAGCTTGATGGGGGGGAAGAGGGAAGAAATGGGATGTGGGGGGTGGCAGAGGGGCCATCTACATATTTAACAGGGCTTTGATTTATGGCCTGATTTATGCTAACAGGAGACATTCTACACATTCCTTCCAAAGGGCTGGAGCCAAAAGAATTAACAGAAGAAAGAAAGCAAAGAGAAGATGAGTTCATCAAACAGAAAGGACAGCTGCAAAGGGTAGATCTAGACTGGGTGGTGGGATCTCTTAGCTTTCTTCTGACTAGTCCATTCTCCCAGGACCCTCTATTTACATCCTCCCTTCAGAAAATCATCAGTCATTCAACCGAACAGCCAACATTTATTAAGCAACTACTGTGTGTAGGGTTCCATGCCAGGTGGGGTGGCACCTAGACAAATGGATGGTGAAAATGAAGCAGCCAGCCTTTGCCCTCAAGGTGCTTACATTCTATAAAGCAACAAATTAGCTATAGTGACTCTGATGCCAGAGGTCATGGGTTCAAATCCTGCCAGTAACACACTACCCTTGTGGCCTTGGCATGTCACAACCTTTCTAAACCGCAGTATTCTCAGCAAAATGAGGGGGTGGGGTGGGCTGGTTTGCCTCAGGTGTCCCTTCCAAAGCTAGTTCTGACTCCAAATACTGTTTACTTTGTCATAGCTTCAGTGTCCTGGCAGGGCCTGGGGTCTGTGCTGAGGCCACATACATTAAATAGTATTTATATGATGTATATGTAGATGTGTATGTGTAGTCATGCACATGTTTGAATGCACATGCCTATTTATATACACATAAGGTGTGTTTGTGTGTGTGTGTGTATGCTTTTTGGAGGGGGGAGGGAACAGCAATGAGGGTTAAGTGACTTGCCCAAGGTCATATGGCTAGTAAGTGTTGTGTGTCTGAGGCTGGATTTGAACTCAGGTCCTCCTGACTCCAGGGCTGGTGCTCTATTCACTGCACCACCTAGCAGCCCCTTTGTATTCTATATATTAATGTACATTGTATGCCTGCACACACACATACATACACACACTTACCCATGTACATGTATATATATATATATATGTATATATATATTTATCTATCTCCCCAGGGGTATGCTGGGGCTGGCTCATACTGATTCATAAAAGTTGATTGCTGAATGTTCAATGTGAATATTTAAACATTGGAAACAAACAAAATGAATAAATCCTGATGCAGTGTTTTGTTATTTGTCTAGATTTAAGAAAATTTTGTAGAAAATGTTAATAATAAAGATTGAACTTAAAAAATGTATCATGAATACATTTTTCTAGTGAACTGGTAATTAAACATTTATCAGCACACCAGTATATGTACATGTACATATACATGTATGTGTATGTTTATATGTATAGATATATGTAAATATGTATGCGTATATGTATATATGCATTGGTACGTGTAAGTATATGTATATGTACATGTGTATGCATGTATACATATATGCACATGTATATTTGCAAATATATGCATATATATGTATGTATCTATCTATCTGTCTTTCTTTCTGTCTGTCTATCTATCTACTTACCTACCTAATGTCTATAGACTGAGAAGTTAAATGACTTACTCAGGGTCACAGAGCCAGTACATATCAGATAAGACTTCAACATAGATATTTCTGACTCTGAGGTCAAGATCCCTACCCTCAAATAATCCATACCAGCTTCCCTATATACATGTATGCATATGTGCATATATGTATGAATGTGTATATGTATATTTGTATGAGTGTAGGATTATATGTATACATGTATATCATCTATATGTATAGATATGCATATACATATATATCCACATATATGAATGCATATATATAGGTGAGTGGAATAAATATATACCCACATATATGTATGTTGCACACATTGGTGTGTATATATACATATTATGCTACTCAAACACATTATTTAAATATTTACATATGCTGTTATTTAAACTAGTTAGCTATGGCAAAATTAGACAATTTTTAAACAAAGACTCTCACCCTCTGGAACTCAACAGTTATCTCACTTATTTTATTTTATCTACATTCCTTTAATTCCTAGTAACATTATTTTGAAAATCACTTCATGTGTCTTGGGCGAACAAGATGATTGATGCCCTCTCATCCCTTTATGAAGTGTGATCCCCTTTGAGTCAAGAAAAGAACAAAAATCATTGGCTACCCAAACAAGCTCTCATGTCTCTGGGATTTTAAATAGCTTGTAGCATTCACACAATGAGGTGTCAAAATGGTGGATCAGTCTAGCACTAGATGATCTCAGTTTGAGGGTTGCAGGCAAGCTCCTGAATGGAATTCCTACTTATTGTACTTATTGAAAAAAGAGAGATTTTTTTTCTCTCTCACTCCTTACTCTACCCCTACCTTCATTGAGATTGCACCATTAGCACTCTGGAGTAGGGGAAACAGACCGAAGAGAAATATGGTCAAATAAAAATGCAGAAAGAGCCCAGTGAGTGAGGCAGCAACTTTAGAGTGTGGTTCTCTGTGAAAAGAAGAACTCCAGCTATGGAATTAAGAAATAACTTCTAGCAACCAAGATTTTGCCATATGTATTCCTTATAGCTGTACGTCACTGTTTATGTTTGAGTCCACACTTTCTTTAGATTGTGTAGTTATGGGAAAATGTATCCTGGGATTTTGTTGTGGGGGTATGTTTCGTATCACCTGTTCTTACTCTGAGATGTTAGTTAAAACCTTTACCAAAATTTATTTGTTGACTTTAGTACTAATCTGCTGTCTGATTGCTAATGAAAAACACACCAGTGGGGGCTCATGTCATACTCTCATACTAAAAATAGTCTTTCAGGAATGACCCTAGGATCCTGAGAGCTGTTTCAACTGCTCTCTAGGGGAACAATCTATGAAGGTTAGTATAAATGGGGGGAGTGATTCTAGAAGGAGGTCTTATATAGAGAAGGAAACTGAGGTACTTGAGAAGTTTTTTGGCTTGTTCCAGGTCATAAATGTCTAAGGAGAAGGATGGAATTTAAACCAAGATTCCTAACTTTAGGTACAACTGTACCACATTTTCTCAGTTCATGAATCTTAACTTGTTTTTAATTATTAATTAGAGGCAGCTAGATTTATTTTTATTTTAATTTTCTCACTTAAGAAAAGATAATTACTACATATTTTGGTTGGGGGGGGTATTCAGACCTCAGATGGCAGCTGGGTGATTTAGTGGAGAGAGGGTTGGACTTGGAGTGAGAAAACCTGTTTCAAATCTGGCTTCACACACTTATCAGCTGTGTGACCCTGGGCAAGTCATTAAACTCTGCCTGAATTAGTTTCTTTATCTGTAAAGTGAGGGTCATATTGACGCCCATGTTGTAGGCTTGTTGTCAGGAAAAAATGAGATACTATTAGTAACATGCTTTGCAAATCTTAAAGAACTATGTTGTATACTAATATATACTAATACTAATAAATACTAATTAGTATTATTATTTACCCCTAATGATCCCATTGTGTGTCAGGAACCGAAGATTAAAATATGCAAAAAATGGTTTCTTTCCTCCAGAATATTGCAGTCTGCTGGTGAAAAAGGATATATTCAAAAATAAGGTAATGCAGAAAAGCAGGCATGGTAATTACAAAGTGAATGTAGAGAAGGAAGGTAGAGGCCATAGTAACTGGATTGTGAGGGGCCAAGTGGGGGAGATGGCATGTGTGTGCACTGTTTTAGTGTGTGCACATATGTGCACGTGTGTATATATGTGTGCAGGTGTGCGTGCTTGTGTGTGCATGCATGTGCATGGGTGTGTGTGTGGCTGCATTGTAGGCATGGGCCCCACCTTTGCACAGGCATGGAGGTGGGAGATTGACTGCTGTATTCAGGGGGACAATCAATAGGCCAGTAGGCCTGGAATGTTGATGCTTTTCCCAATGTCCTTGGTGTATGATACAGCCTTTTTTAATCTCCTGGGGAACTGAACAAAGCTCTTACCTTCCTCTAGAAAATCCCAATTGGTAAAACTCACTAAACACCTTCTGTGAAATATCTTCTGGTAATTCAGCAATGTTGTACACATCACCCGAGGCAGCTTGAGAAGAATGGTTCCCCCCTGCCTCTCCACCCCCCTTACACAGCAGGTGAAATTACCGTGCATTATTGATGTCAACTCAGTTATATAAACATCTCTAAATGTAACTGTGATAATGTATTAGGGATGCTTAATGAGAGATGAATGATGGGTGGCTGGAAGCAATTTCACAGTGAACCTGTCCTTGTTTGTGTGCATTCATCTGTCTTGAGGACAAACCAGTTTGTCTTTTATATTCTGTGCATTTATTTGGGACCATCCTTTGCCCTATGAACATAGCCCTGACTCTCACATGCTCTCACATATTGCCTGTCAGCTTGCCTTTTAAATACATTCACAGATGAATTTTCTGCACTATGGCTCATAGGGAAGAATTCATAAAGTCCAGATTGGGCATTTTTGTCATAGTAGGCAGCCCTAGTATTGATTATTCTAGCACAGAGCCCAAGGCCACTCCAGTGGCCCTACCTCATGTGTCTGTCTGTAAGAGAATGAGAAACAGGAGATCACTTGGAGAAGAGGGGCCCAAAGGCAAAGTGTTACCACTAACCATTAATGCTACCATTAAATAAGATTCCCCCCATTGAGAGGCTTCTTTGGGGCATCCCTTGTGCTATGACTATGCTGTCCAGAAGCCTCATTTTTGGCAGCTGGACAGGGCAGGTATTGCAGCTCAGAAAAAATTGCAAATTGTATCTAGTTTTGTGTTTTCCTGAAGCAGGGGCCATGAGCCACACAGGGGTCCTCAGCCTGTGCTCCTATCAGGCCAGGTTCACTCTTCAGCTTCTCTTCTTCCACTTATATTCTTACAGAGTTATCTAAGGAGGCTTACTCAATCACAGAGTTAACATATGTTAGAAGCATGATTTGAACTCAGATCTTCCTGAATTTGAGACCAGTTCTTTTTCTCTGTTATGCTATGTAATGATGATGATGATGATGATCGCAATGTTGATGATTCTTTTTTAAGTCCATTAAGATTTGCAAAGGAGTTTCCATATAACAACCTTGTGAGGGTGTCAAGTTGTATCTATTTTATTTTATTTTGCTTTTTTGGAGGCCAATTGGGGTTAAGTGACTTGCCCAAGGTCACACGGCTAGTCTTTGTGTTAAGTGTCTGAGGTCCTCCTGACTCCAGGGCCAGTGCTCTATTCACTGTGCCACCTAGCTGCCCTTTGTATCTATTTTATAGAATAAGAAACTAAGACTCAAAGAATTCCATTGGTTTGCTCAAGGTTAAATACCTTGCGAGCAGAACTAGGGAAAACCAAATTGCCAGATTCTAAGCCCAGAATCCTCTCTGCTACTCCCCATTCTACTTTGTGCCACACTTACTTGTGTTCATGCCATGGCCTCTTTGCACTTCCCTACCTCCTCGCCCCATTAAAATTTTTAATGCTTTCATCTAAATGTCCACTACGTGCAAACTCTGTGCTAAGTTCTTGGGAAATAAAGATAAAAAAGATAGTCCCTGCTTTCAAGAAACTTGCATTTTATTAGAGGAGATTATATGTATATATATTAGTACATAAAATAAGTATTTATAGAATATATACATGGTAGTTTATTATGTCCCTAGTAATGAAGCCAGTGAATAGCAATTAATTCCATTAGAAGCTCCATGGTATAATACAAAGTCCAATGAGTTTGTACTCAGAAGAGATCCAGTTTGAAATACCACCTCTGGCCCTTACTAACTGATGGATAGCACAGGGTATTGGATGTAGGCCTGGCTTTGGAGTCAGGAAGAACAAAGCTTAAGTCCACAAGATACAGTGAAGCTATCATGGGCAGTTCAACTAATTCAAGACTTTTCAGGGCTTTTTAAACCTTTTCCACTCTTGAGCCATTCCGTGCTTCTTAATTTGAAGTTAATTGTTGGATTTAGTCCTATCTTTCTAGCTTATTCCCCTTCTCTTCCTCCTCCTCACATAATGATCCCATTAGATGTCAGGCACTGGGGATAAAAACATGAAAAGAAATGGAGTCTTTCCTACGGAAGGCTAGACTTATTTCCATCCCATTGTTAATATCCTGATGGAAAATGACTTTGTATAATGTATGTTGTATTTATATGCTGTTTCTATTCTCCATCTCTCTCTCTCTCTCTCTCTCTCTCTCTCTCTCTCTCTCTCTCTCTCTCTCTCTCTCTCTCTCTCTCTCTCTCTCTCTCTCTCTCTCTTCCTCTCCCTCTCCTCTAGTACCCCTTTTTTCTCTTTGTACCCTCAGTTTAAAAGAGTAGAAATGCTTAAGAAATGATTCTTCATTGCTTGTTGCTGCATTTAATTGGTAGAATAAGTTTCCCACACATATAAAACCAAACCAAACCAAACCAAAAACCTCATACCTGTGTCAAACAAATGTAGAAATCAAAAGTAACCTGCCTAAGGGCTCACAAATAGTTAATGCATGATGTGACTCTAGAATCAGCTTCTCTTTTGACCTTGACCCAGGATACTGACACTAAGTCATCTGGCTTCCGTCCTCAGGGAAATTAGCCAGTTTCCTTCTCCAGGAGATGTGAACAATGGTTTCTGTCCCTTGTCAGCTCAGAAAAATAAATGAAAGTTTTCCTGAGATGTACTTTGCATTGTATCAAACTGCAAGACAGTTTTAATTAGTAAACTATTTCTTTTCTTGGTTTCCCACTGGTACCAAATGGAGCTGGCAATAATGACTCCTTTGTCCTTGGTTATTCTGTGGGCTAGGGAAGCCAGGGCATAAAATTGATCAGAAAACATCTTATAGCCAAACCATTACTTATTAAATTGGATGTTCTACAACTACACTATATTCGTAAGATATTAATGGTTCCCTGCTGCTTACCAGATGAGTCTAAACTCCCCAGACTAGCATTTGAGGTCCTCTCTGTTGTAGTCCCAACTGACCTTTCCAGCCTCATTTTCCATAGCTTTCCATGTCTTTCCTGCTGCAGCCATATATGTCTACTGTCTTTGTCCTTCATTTCTGAAGATGACCATTACATCAAGGAAATGATGTCATGACTTGAAGTTGACTTTGATGTGAGCAAGGGAGGGCTGTGCAAAGTCACCAGCCTCACTTTCTCCTCCAGAGCCATCTGGGTCTGGTGACCAGATATTCTTCAGGATGACTGGAGATGGCCCAGGATGCCAAGGGAGACTGTGGCTATTTTAGGCTAAGCCCTTTTCAGGTTCTCTCTTTGATTGAGGTTCATTGACCAAAGACATCTTATGCTTTCCTGCCTATTTTCATCCTTCTCATCACTAAACAGTAGCCCCCTCACACCCTCCCTGTCTAGCTAAATCTTATGAAAGGCTCAACTCAGATTGCACTTTCTGTTTGAAGCCTCACTTGACCACCCATCCTTGACAGGGCAAGTGAACATCTAATATGCAGAAAGTTTTTCATGCCCTTTAGGGATAGGAACCTGTGATTTCATTGGTATAGGGAACTCCTAAGTGAGGCAACTCCTCCTATCATTTCCTGTTGGCACCTTCTCTGCCCTTTAGGGTTTTAGAGATTCCCCCAAGGAATTAGAGGTTAAGTGACTTCCTCCAGGAAATGCAACCAGTACATATCTTAAGAAAGGCTCTAATCCAGTTCTTCCAGGGTACTTCCTGAAATGTAAATGTCAGCTTATCATTGTAGATGTTATTTCTCTTCTGACCTCAGATAGCACTTACTGAGGACATGGATTCTCAGATTTCAATTTCTTTGCTGTAAGTTTGTATGTCTATCTATTATTGTCTCAACTTGCAAGAGTCAGTTTTGATAGATTTGTGCGTTGCTACTAAGCTAGAATTTATTGACCACTTGGCAATACTGATTACCTTTGCACATGCATGCTTTTATATCTCCTTTTCAGATCACAAACTCCCGGAAGGTATCACTGTTTGCCATACTCTTTTCTAGAGTACCCCATGTAGAGCCCTGAACTCAGGAGGGGCCTAATACAGTGCCCACAAAGTGAGTTAATTTGGATAAGCCTTATAGAAGCTCGCTGCTTAATATGGAAGGTAAACATTAATGATTCGTTGAAAAGAAATACAAGTTTATTCTTTTCAAGTACAGATGGTAACTCAAAAAAGGCTAACAAAATTAGCAATTGGAGGACCTGCTTTAATGTAAATTCCTTCAAAAACTGCTTTAATGGAAATTCTTCTTGGACATGCAATGAAGGAAATAAGTATGATTTATAACTAGCACATTACTTGTGTTTTATAAATGGAGGCTTCTAAAGTCTAAGACAGATTGTTCACACAAAATATTTTTCTTTTCATCTTTATATTATTCTTGACTATATATTCTTTATATATTTCTTGACTATATATTCTGTATATATTTCTTGACTATTTCACCCCCAAAAAATACAAAGATAAACTCTAGTCCTGCTCTCATTCAAATGATCACAGACTCTAAGTGAGAATTGATATGAATTAATGACTTTTTAATATACCTTCAGTAGGACTAAAAAAAGGGACGGAATTGAAATAATTGCACCAAGTGATAGTAGGGTGTTTTGAGTAACTGATTGATTAATTGATTGACTAACTGACTGATGGATGAATGGATGGATGGATAGATTGACTGGTGATACCCACTCAAGATGACCAGGACAGAAGAAGCATTTCCTTGGATGAATGTTTCTTTTCTTCTAATATTCCAAGATTGGAGTGAGGGTAGTGTTGGGATTTAAAACAACAGATTTAAGAATTGATTTCTTTACAAAGCAATCAGAAGTCAAAACATCTTTATTTTATTTTTTAATTTAAGTTTATTTCTTTACTTTTAGTTTACAACACTCAGTGCCACAATCCCTTGACTTTCCTTCTCCTCCCTCTCCCTCCCCCCCATGGTGGCATGTATTCAAATATAGGTTCTACATGAACCTTCAAATTGAACATTAGTCAAGTTGTAAAGAAGGGTTATAAACAATGGAGTGAACAATGAGAAAGAAGGGATAAAATAAAACAAAACACAAGAGAGAGAGAGAGCAAATAGTTTGCTTCAATCTTCTTTCAGACTCTAGCTATTTCTCTGTATGTGGATATGCCTTTCCATCATGAATCTTTTGGAGTTGTCTTCTAACCTTGTATTGCTGAGAAGAGCCCAGTCTCTCAGAATCAATAATCACACTTACAATGTGTCTGTAATTGTGTACAAAGTTCTCCTGGTTCTGTTCCCCTCACTCAGCATCAGTTTATATAAGTTTCTCCAGGTTATTATGAAGTCTGTCTGGTTGTCATTTCTTATAGCACAATAGTATTCTGCTACAGTCATATGCTACAACTTGTTTAGCCATTTCTCAATTGGTGGGCATCCCCTTGGTTTCCAATTCTTTACCACCACAAAAAGAGCTGCTATAAATATTTTTTGTACATATGGGTGCTTTTCCCAATTCTTTGATTTCTTTGGGATACAGTCCTAAAAGTGGTTTTGGTGTGCATTTTTCATAGCCCTTTGAGTATGGTTCCAAATTGCTCTCCAGAATGGTTGGATCAGTTCACAACTCCACCAACAATGCATTATTGTTCCAATTTTTCCACATCCTCTCTAGCATTTATCATTTTGCTCTTTTGCCATCTTAACCAATCTGAACAGTGAGATGTGGTACCTCAGAGCTGTTTTTGATTTGTGTTTCTCTAACCAATAGTGATTTAGAGCATCTCTTCATATGCTTATATATGTCTTTAGTTTCTTCCCCTGAAAACTGCCCATTCATATCCTTTGGCAATTTATCAGTTGGGAATGGGAAGTCACAACATCTTAGTTGAGCATATGTTTCATTATTTAAAGGGTCATTTTGAATTTTAGGGGGCAATTATGTAGCACAATGGATAAAATGCTAGGTTTGAAGTTCAGGAGACTCATCTTCCTGAGTTCAAATTTGACCCCAGACACTTATTAGCTGTGTCACTCTGGACAAGTCACTTAAGCCAGTTTGCCTTAGTTTCATTATATGTAAAATGAGCTGGAAAAGGAAATGGTAAAACTCTCCAGTATCTTTGCCAAAAACAAAAAGACAAACCCAACCACAACAACCAAAATGGGGTCAGGAGGAGTTGGATATGAGTAAAAGAACTGAACAACAAGAAACAAACTTTGGGATCTCAGTTCTTTGAGATGCTCAGAGTAAAGCTCCAAGTGCTGCTTGCCTCAGCTCTTATTATATAGATGATGGACATGGTGAGTTTTTGAAAGTTTATACATCTACAAATGTGAGTTCAAACACTTGGGTCATCATCCCCTCAAAAAATTATTAGCAAGAGATCAAATTTCCTGGATAGACTTTGTGTTTCTACCATGAGAGCTGAGCTTAGAAATGTTAAAAGAAGTGTTCTCTAATGAAACAGTTTCAATGGGGACAAATGGATATATAATAAATGGACTGTGAAATAGAACACATTTTTAGCTTTAATGCTGGAGTAATTTTAATTTTCTTACTTAAAAATACAATTGCTTTTCTCTCTTACGGTGTGTGTGCATGTGCACATGTATGTGTGTGTGCGCATGTGTACATGCATGCACATATCCAGACCTGAGGTAGTAGCTATTTAGCAGAGTGTAATGGGAATGTAATTTTACATTCCCATTACACAGAGTGAGTAGAGTGCTGAACCCAGAATAGGGCAGACCTGATTTCAAATCTAGTCTTACAAAGTTACCAGCTGAGCAAGGCACTCAATCTCTGTATACCTAAGTTTTACCATCTGTAAAATGGGGATAATGACAACATCTAACCTGCAAAGTTGTTGTGGTGATTAAATGAGACCGTATTTTAAAGTTCTTTGCAAATATTTTTTTTTGCTTTTTTTAAGAAGGCAATCGGGGTTAAGTGTCTTTGCTAATCTTAAAGCGCTAAAATGCTAGCTATAATTGTTTTACTGGTATAAGTAACTTCCTTGTGAATTTTAGAGAGCTGTCCTTAGGTGCTGGGAAGTTAGGCACTTTGCTCAAGGTCACAGAGTCTGTATGTGTCAGAGACACTAATTGAATCAATATGTTCCTGACTCCCAAGTCAGTTTTCTATGCTTTGGTCCATATCAGTTCCCTAATAACTTACATTTGGATAACACATTTTCCTTTACAAGGAATATTCATGTTAACCTTAGCATTAGATTTCATATGCTCCAGTCATCACCTATTTGTTATAAGTGCAAATTCAATAATTCACTTCAATACAACTCATTTTGTAAGCATATAATATACTCTAGGAACCGTACTAAGGTCTATAGATACACATACAAAGAATTAAGCAGTCTTTGTCCTCAAGAAACTTCTATTATATTAAGATAAATAACACGTATCATACAAAGAGGAATTCCAAGGTTTTCAGTTGGGTTGGTTTAATACCCAGATTTGTAGTCAATAAGCAGTGTAGGTAGAGAATAAACATGTTTAGAGAGACCAGTCAAGCATAAATAAAATAAATTAGGTTGAAAAAAAAACAGGAGGAGGTGATAGGAGAGCAAATATGAGTAGGTGAGTCCACAGAACAAGAATTATTGAGCTCAGGGGATGAAGCCAAGATGGTGGAGTAAAAGCAGGAACTTGCTTGAGCCCCCACTCCAACTACCTCCAATACCTATAAAAATTTTAACTCTAAACAAATTTGAGACCTACAGAACCCACAAAATGACACAGAGAAACAAATTTCCACCTGAAGACAGCCTGGCAGGCTGAGAGGAAGGGTCTATCACACCACTCTGGGAGCCAAGTACAGTCCCGCATGAGCTGCACTGGCCCAGATATGTGGCCCAGACAGGCTGGAGCAGACTTCAGGGGACTGAATCACTAGCAGTTGTGGTTATTTCCAGACTTCTCAACCCATAAACACCAAAGAAAAGATAAGTAGGGAAGTCTGTTGGAAATGGGTGAGAGTAGCGTGAAGTACAGCCCCTGCCCCAGGGCAACAGGGCAGCCCCAAGCTATAGCTGCTGCCACACTACCTCCAGAGCTCCTGCTCTGCATATCATAGGGGGATTAATTGACCATTAAGAGGGTAATCACTTTTGCTTTGATCTGCTTGAATCTATGTCACAGTCTTGGGTGGTGGTCCTGGGTGAGAAATGCCAGTGTGCCAGAGTTTGTGGTGGCTGTAAAGAGGGCAATCTCCTCATAGCTCTGACAACACTGCAAAGACCCCAGCAATTTGGGACACAATTCTTTCCACTCTGGAAGCAGAGTTCTACCATGACAAAGAGCTCAAAAGTCAAATCATTGGATGGAATGTTGAGCAAACAGGGGAAGTTCAATAAGATCATAGAGTCTATTTGGGGTGACAAAAAGAATCAACACCTAGAATCAGAAGAAGTCAAAGTCAAAACTCTTGCATCAAAAGCTTCCAAGAGGGGCAGCCAGGTAGCACAGCAAGTAAGAGCACTGGCCCCAGTGTCGGGATGATCTGGGGATCGAATCCGGGCTCAGACACTTAGCACCCACCCAGAAACACCTGGCTGTGTAACCTTGAGCAAGTTACTTAACCCTGATTGCTTAAAAAAAAGCTTCCAAGAAAAATAAGAACTGATTGCAGGCCATGAAGGAGCTCAAAAAAGATTTTGAAAATCAAGTAAGAGAAGTGGAGGAAAAATTGGGAAGAGAAATGAGAATGATGCAAGGAAATCATGAAAAGTCAGTCAACAGCCTGACTGAAGAAAAGGGCACCTTAAGAACAGGCTAACTCAAATGGCAAAAGAGGCCAAAAAAGCCAATGAGGAGAAGAATGCCTTAAAAAGCTTAATTGGACAGATGGAAAAGGAATTTCAAAAACACTAAAGAGAATAAGTCTTTCAAAATTAGACTGGAGTAAATGGAAACTAATGAGTTTAGGAGAAATGAAAAAATTATAAAACAGAATCAAAAGAATGAAAAAAATAGAAGGCAATGTGAAAAAATGTCATTGTAAAAACCACTAAACTGGAAAATAGATCCAGGAGATATAATTTAAAAATTTGCTGGACTACCTGAAAATCATGATAAAAAAAAAAAAAGAGCCTAGAAATCATCGTTCAAGAAATTCTCAAGGAAAATTATCTGGAGCGGGGAGGAGCTAAGATGGCAGTGTGGAAGCAAGAAAACTCTCTGTACTTCCCCCATAACCACCCCAAATACCTATAAAAATGATTCTAAACAAACTCTAGGGCTACAGAACCCACAAAGTGACAGAGAGAAACAAACCTCCTGCTGAAGATAGCACAACAGGCCAGCAGGAGAGGTCCATTGCTGCACACTGAGAGCAAAGTCCCACCCTGCCTGAGTCCATAGTTTTAGCCTCATGGTGGCCTAGCCAGCCATGGCTGGAGGGACTTGGGGAGAGTGGATCACCATCAGCTGTGGCCATTTCCAGAATTATCAACCCATAAATGCCAAAGACAAAGTGAGAGGTCAGTGGACTTTGAGAACAGGGGGTCCAGGAGCACAGTCCAGCCTCTGAACCCAGAGGGAGAAGTGGCTGAGGTGTGGTGGCCATCCAGCCACTGCCACCACCTGGCTGCTTCAGAGCTCCTGGCCTGTAAATTGTAGGAGCACCTAGCAACCATTCTGAGGGGTAATCACTCTTGCTTTAACCTGCTTGGATCTGGATTACTGTCTAGGGTGGAGGTCCTGTGTGACCAGTGAGCCAGAGCCAGAGGAGAATTCTGAGAGGGCACTTAACTAATAGCTCTGGCAGGTGTGAAAAATTCTAGCAATCTGAAACAAAGCTCTCCTATCTGGAAGCAGAGTTCTACTGTGGCAAAAAGCTCAAAATTCAAGTAATTGAGGTGCAACATGAGCAAGCAAAGGAAGGAAAGAAATCACAGCAATCCCACTTTGGAATACTTTTTTGGGGATAAAAAGTATCAAAACATGGAACAGGAGGAAGAAAATGAAGTCAGAAAATTATGAAAAGAGAGTAAAAAACCTAACTGAAGAAAATAACAAGAGGTGATCAGTGAATTCTTTCAATTTTTATTTTGCCCTCTGCTTCTAGAATATCAGGGCATTTTTTTTGGAGATTTTCTTGAAGGATGATTTCTAGGTTTTTTTTTATCATGGCTATCAGGTAGTGCAATAATTTTTAAATCATCTCTCCTGGATCTATTTTCTAGCTCAGTGGTTTTTCCAATGAACTATTTCACATTCCCTTCTATTTTTCATTTGTTTGGATCTGTTTCATATAATTGATTTCTTGATTTCTCATAAAGTCATTAGCTTCCATTTGCTCCAATCTAATTTTGAAGGAATTATTATCTTCATTGAATTCTTTTGAAATTCGTTTTTTTTTTGAAATTCCTTTTCCATCTGGCAAATTCAGCTTTTTAAGGCATTCTTCTCCTCATTGGCTTTTTGGTCCTCTTTTGCCATTTGAGTTAGTCTATTTTATAAAGTGTTCTTTTCTTCAGTCAGGTTGTTGACTCGCTTTTCATGATTTTCTGGCATCATTCTCATTTCTCTTCCCAATTTTTTGCCCACTTCTCTTACTTGGTTTTCAAAATCCTTCTTGAGTTCCTCCATGGCCTGTAACCAGTTCATATTTTTCTTGGAAACTTTTAATGCAGGAATTCTGACTTTGTTGTCTTCCACCTTTTCCATGCTTTGATCCTTTTTGTCCCCCCAAAATGCATCTAAGGTTTGACTGCTGTGCTTGCTTTGCTTCCTTTGCTTGCTCATGTTGCCACTCAATTACTTGACTTTTGAGCTTTTTGCCACAGTAGAACTCTACTTTCAGAGAGGAGAGCTTTGTCCCAAATCACTGGGGTTTTTGCAGCGGCTGGAGCCATTAGTTGGGTGCCCTCTCTGAAGGCTCCACAAACTCTGGCACCTGCTCACACAACCCAGGACCTCCACCCAAGACAGTGATCCAAATCCAAGCAGGTTAAAGCAAGAGCGATTACCCCTGTGAATGGTAGCTTGATCCCCCTACAATGTGCAGGTGAGAAGCTCTGAAGCAGTCACACAGCAGCAGCATAGTCACAGTGCACCCACAACTTCTCACCTTACTGCCTCAGGGGCAGAGGCCAGACTTCATTCTCAGTCTCCTTGTTCCCAAAGTCTGCACTAAACTTTTACTTTGCCCTTGACATTTATGAATTGATAATCCTGGAAACTACCACAGCTATGGTGTGATGGTTTCCACTCTTCCAAAATCCACTGCAGCTGCTGCTCAGGCCACCCTGAGGCTGAAAACCTGGGTTCATGTAGGTCTGGGCTCAGCTCCCAGCATGCTCTGATGGAACCATCCTGCCAGCCTGCCAGCCTGCATTCAGGAGATTTATTTCTCTTGTCACTTTGTGGATACTGTAGCTCTAAAGTTTGTTTAGCGTCATATTTTATAGGTATTTGAGGTGGTTATGGGGGGAGCTCACAGAGTTTTCCTGCTTTTATCCTTCCATCCTGGCTCTACCCATTTATTCTCATTTTTCTTCCTCCTAGCTTGTTCCTCTTCCTCCCCTTCCTTTTCCTCATTTTACACATAAAAACAACTGATCTTTGGAGAGGTTAAGTGATTAATCCAAGTTATCACAGGTGGTAAGGGGCAGGGCTGAGATACCCTCTGTCTACTCTCAGTTTTCTTAGTCATACAGGTTAATAGGATCAGGATCAGGATTCAAACCCAAATCCTTTGACTGAATCCAACATGCTTTATACTCTACTCCTATACCCGTCAAAAGGAGCTGTCCAGTGCTAAAATCTGTTGTTAGTTGGTAAAAAAAACAGTTTTGGGATTTCAAGGCAGTCATGAGCTCTATGCTGACACTTAACCCAGGGTCTAGATCACTTCCTCCCAAACTTGCAAGTTTGTATACAGGAAAAGTGCTATTCTCTTTTAATCATGGAAATAAAATGCAACACACATTTATCTGTCCATGGTTTTACCTTTATTCATTGATTCAGCCAGAATACATACCCATTGAATCCAGCCCTGACAGAGATGACACCTGGCTATTTCATATTTTCCTATTCATGCACATTTCCATTACTCTCAGAGGTATGACTCATGGCCCTGTATCATTCAGACTGGTATCAAACATAAAGCAACATTGGGTCAAGCAATGGCTAGAATGACCAGCTTTTGTATCTTTATACTCCAAGTGGCACTGCTTTGGAGGAAAATAAACTCAAGTTGTATGCTTTTAAAACTGGGCTATGGACACTTTGACATTTTACATAAGTAGGAAACAGGTGCTACCTTTTACCTCTCCTAAATTTTCCCACTGAGCATCTTGCATCTTTTAATTGGTTGTGAAGTCTAAAAAACGGGGCTGTCCCAGATTCTCTCAGTATTCAGATCTGTCATATACCTTCCTCCCTTTCATGGACCTGCAAATGGTTGTTCATCTGCATACACTTAGCCCTAAGGTTGCAGGACAGACTGCAGGAATGGAACAAGCAAATATCTCTATGTACACATACATATATTTGCTTGTTATATAGATATTGATTGGCTGGCTGATTGATTGGCTAATCTGCACAAGGACAGGACAAAAAGATGCCACCCACTCTCACCCCAGTACTTTGGACATATTGAGCTCCACATTAGAGTCCCCAGATCCATTCGTTTAGAACAGGGGCTTACTCATGGGTGGAAAATTTGACTTTTCAAACCATCTGGCTTAGAGTCACCAGAATCACTCCAGAGTCTCTTGATTGTCCCCTTATGTCCCATTCTCAGAGGGGTCACACCATTTAATTTCAGAAATGGAGAAATCTTGTCTGACTTCCAACTGTCAGTTTTCAATACTTTTTTAATAGCCCATTTATAAAACCCCATGGAGACCAGGACTGTATAGAAATGACATTGTCTTCACAGTGACCTCAATCCTAAAGCAAGAAGTTCTGGGCTGAAAACACATCTGCCTCACCTGGAACACTCCGCGTATCTTATTTTAAACTATGACAGTAGTGCCAAGTAAAACAGCTTGTAAATCATGAATTCATCATATATCAGGCTTGCTGCTGAATCAATATGGAGTCTGGTTTTACTGCTCCCTCCCCATTCCCATAGCAGAACAGGCTCAAAATGAAATGTTTTATTGCTGGAATTGGAAAGTCATAGCAGTGCAACATGTACTTGATCCAAATGGTATTGAAATCAAAGAGGCCTTCATAACCATCTGGATTCAAATATGTGCTTTGCAGGGGGCCACAGGGAGAGGAAGGACTTGTCCATGTCATACCACAAGTCAGCGGCTGAGCTAGAAATTGCAGTGGAGGCTACCATAGTTTAGAAAGGTGGCAAACTTTCTTCTTCTTCTTCTTCTTCTTCTTTTTTTTTTTTTTTTTTGGTTCTTAGAAACTTCCCTATCTTTACTTAGTCCAACTCATTTTCTGGTAATAGATCTATCGTAGGATACTTTGCATCACTATTCCTGGGCATTGGTGCTACAACACAGGCCACTAAAATTTTGGGAAAAAAAGAAATTGATTATCCACATACACACACAAATGTGTGTGTGTGATTACTGATCTGAGAGGCTTTCTTAAATTAGCTCACTAGCTCTCTGTGCATAGACTACTAATTTACGAGTAAAGATAAAAATTAACACAAAGTGGGGCAGCTAGGTGGTGCAGTGAATAGAGCACTGGCCCTGGAGTACGGAGGATGAGTTCAAATTCAGCCTCAGAAACTTAACACACACACACACACACACACACACACACACTAGCCGTGTGACCTTGGGCAAGTCACTTAACCCCAATTGCCCTTAAAAAAGGCAAAAAAAAATTAACACAAAACTACACGAAAGACTAAAAATAAAAGGTCTACTGTTTAATGTAAACAACCCCAAGCTGACTAATTTAAACAAATTTTTATGTAAAAAAATCATACTGGGACAGACAACAGACACTGATAACTGTCACAGTGTTTGCACACAGATGTTAAATTGATGTGAATCAATTGTAAAAATATTTTGGGGATCAAGTCATTTCATTCATGTCGGACTCTTTGTGACCCTCTTTGGGGTTTTCTTGCCAAAGATACTGGCATGGTTCGCCATTTCCTTCTCTAGAATAGTAATGAGTGCACCAAAAATAAGGAAAGAAACGCACTAGCAAACCTTGATGTTCCTTGCTAGGCTGGAGATACAGTGACAGTTTAGAACATTAACTTGTCTGTAAAAATCTTCTGGAGAATATGATGGAGGTTTATGAGCATTATTATCTCACAAAAAAGAAACAGTTATGAATAAAACCAGTTTAAAGAGAATTTGCTCAACTAAGCAAAATTACCCAAAGGAAGTTTGAGGGCGAAGCTGGAAGGACAACAACAGATGAAAGGATGAAAAAGTCAGTGAATATAAATACACATGTGTGTATATATGTATGCATGCATGTATACATACATGTGCACGAGCAATATGGATGTTTTTCTAGGAATTTATACCTATATCTATAGATAGATATCAATAGATTGAAAGACAGAGATGATGAGAGATTAGATACATAGATAGATAGATAGATAGATAGATAGATAGATAGATAGATAGATAGATAGATAGATAGATAGATAGAATGTTGCTGTTTAATGCTATCCATGGAACTTTCTTTGGGAAGATACTGAAGTAGTTTGACTGAAATGACTGACCCTCAATACATTTTTACAATTGATGAACATCAATTTAATATCTGTGAGCAAACACTTGTGAAAGTTGTCAATGTCCTATTTTCTTTCCCAATCTGATTGGGACAATCTAACTGTGAAAGTTACTTACTCCTAATTTCCTCATCTGCAAAATGAGATGGAGAAAGAAGAGGGAAGTGGTAAACCATTCCAATATTATTTTTTAAAAGTCAAAGAAAATGAGACTCAAAGAGATTTACTGACCAAAAGTCACATGATGTCACATATCAGAGGTAGGATTTGAACCCAGATCTTCTGACCCCCGAATCAGGAATCTTTCCACCATCCCATGCCAGATCCATGTTACAAAGGGATCATTTGTATACAATGAGGTGATTCCTTGGTTTCTGTTTTGTGGATATCACCCAAAAGTTACTTAAGCAAAATGATCCAAGAAAGAAGTCAGTATTGAAACTGATGTCTTCAAGTGTCTAAGTATAAAGTGCTGGAGCATATGTGAAAAACAACAAAAAGAATCTCCAGATTCAAGAAGAATTTGATGCCATAGGTATCACTGAGATATGGTGGGATGAGGGCTAGGACTGAATTGTGCTTCTGGATGGGCATATCTTATTTCAAAGAAACAGGATAAGCAAAAGGATGTGTAACATTATATGTTAAAGAAGTATCCTCAGGTTGGTGAATCTAGAAATCAAGGGGAGGGGGAAACATGATGGAGATTCTTTGGGTGATCATCAATGTAGGTTGAAATAGAAACGATATTATTATCAGAGTACTCTATAGATTAAAGATGGCAAACACAATGCCTGCAACACTCTTAAGCATGATCTAAACCAAATTAATATGTAATTGGGAAATAATTATAAAATAGAACACAGATAATGTTAGTTTGTATTTTTTTTAACATATGTTTTTAAAACTTTGATTTCCAGATTCTTTCCCTTCTTCCCTCCTCACTCACCCCCACTGGGAAGACAACCAATAAAATATAGGTTGTACATGTGAGTTATGAAAAACATTTCCATAGTAGTGATATTGTGAAAGATTAACTATATCTCCCGCCATCCTATCCCACCCCCCACTTATTCTATTTTCTACTTTGACACTGTCCCTTTTCAAAAGTATTGGCATCTAGGGAGGGAGAGAAAATTTGAAACTCAAGGGATTGTGGAACTGAATGTTTTAAACTAAAAGTAAATAAATAAATTAATAATTAAAAAAGTGTTTGCTTCTAACTACCCTCTCACCTAATCTGCCATCCATTCTATCACCCAATTGAGTGTGTATGTTATTCCATCCTTAAGCCAAATTCAATGAAAGTAAGGTTGACCCCATTTCCTTTCACCTTCCTGTTCTTCCCCTCCATTGTAACAGTTTTCTCTTGCCTCTTATATATGAGATAATTTACCCTATTCTATCTCTCCCTTTCTCCTCCCAGTATATTCCTCTCTCACCTCTTAATTTTATTTTTTAGATATAATCCTTTTATATTCAACTGATCCTGTGCCCTCTGTCTATGTATACATGTACACACATACACATACAATCACATATGTATTTATACACACATACACCCTCCTATACATACATATATTTCTATGTATACATATACATATATATATACACACATATATATTCCCTTCAACTATCCTTACACTGAGAAAAGTCTCATGAGTTACAGTTATTGTCTTTCCATGTAAGAATGCAAATAGTTCAACTTTAATAAGTTCCTTATGATTTCTTTTTCCTGTTTACCTTCTCATACTTCTCTTGCTTCTTGTATTTGAAAGTCAAATTTTCTGTTCATTCTTCATCAAGAATGTTTGAACGTCCTCTATTTCATTGAATGATCATATTTTCCCCTGAAGCATTATACTCAGTTGCGCTGGGTAGGTGATTCTTGGCTTTAACACCAGCTCCTTTGGCTTCTGGAATATCATATTCCAAGCCCTTTAATCCTTTAATGTAGAAGCTGCTAGATCTTGTATTATCCTGATGGTGTTTCCACAATTCTTAAATTGTTTCTTCCTGACTGCTTGTAACATTTTCTCCTTGACGTGGGAACTCTGGAATTTGGCTATAATACTCCTAGGAGTTTTCTTTTTGGGATCTTTTTCAAGAGCTGATCAGTGAATTCTTTCAATTTCTATTTTGCCCTCTGGTTCTCAAATAGCAGAGCAATGTTTCTTGAGAATTTCTTGAAGGATGATTTCTGAGCTCTTTTTTTGATCATGGCTTTCAGGTAGTCCAAGAAATTTTAAATTATCTCTCTTGAATCTATTTCCAGGTCAGTGGTTTTCCCAATAAGAAATTTCACATTGCTTTCTATTTTTCATTTGTTTGGATCTGTTTTATGGTATCTTGATTTCTCATAAAGACATTAGCTTCCATTTGCTCCAATCTAATTTTGAAGGAATTATTTTCTTCAGTGAGTTTTTGAAATTCCTTTTTCCATCTGGTCAATTCAGCTTTTTACAACATTCTTCTCCTCATTGGCTTTTTTGAGCCTCTTTTTCCATTTGAGTTAGTCTATTTTTTAAGCATTATTTTCTTCAGTCAGGCTGTTGACTCACTTTTCATGATTTTCTTGCATCATTTTCATTTCTCTTCCCAATTTTCCTCCACTTCCCATTTTAATTTTCAAAATCCTTCTTGAGCCCCTCCATGGCCAGCCACCAGTTCATATTTTTTTCTTGGAAGATTTTGATGTAGGAGCTTTGACTTTGTTGTCTTCTTCTGGTTCCATGTTTTGATCCATTTTGAATCCCCCCCCCCAAAAAAAAATGATTCTATGGTCTGACTGAGCTTCCTCTTTTTGCTCACCTTGCCAACCAATTACTTGAATTTTGGGCTCTTAGCCATGGTAGAACTCTGCTTCCAGAATGGAGAGAACTGTGTACCAAATTGCTGGGGTTTTTGCCATTGTCAGAGCTTTTGTCAGAGTTATGAGGTGGGTGCCCTCTATACAGCCACCACAAGGTCTGATACTCTAGTGTTCCTCACCCCAGTACCACCACCGAAGACTGAGATCCAAATGTAAGCAGATGAAAGCAAGAGCAATTGCCCTCTGAATGGTGGCTTGATGCCCCTACAATCTGCAGGCCAGGAGCTCTTGAGGCCAGACTGCAATCTACTCTCACCCTGGATCAATAGGTTTCCCCACTGACTTTTTAGTTTCTCTTTAGTGTTTATGGGTTGAGACATTTGGAAACTACCACAGTTGCTGGTGATTCACTTTCCTGAAGTGTGCTCCAGCCATTCTAGGCTACGTGTCTGCGCCAGTGGCTCATGTAGAACTTTGTTGGGTTCCCAGCTTGGTGGAATAGACTCCTCCTGTTGAACTGCCAGGATGCATTCAGCTGTATATTTGTTTCTCTCTGTCACTTTCTTGGTCTGTAGCTCTCGAATTTGTTTAGAGTCATTTTTCCAGGTATTGGAGTTGGTTGGAATGGGAGTTCAAGCAAGTTTCTGTTTGTACTCTGCCATCTTGACTCTTGGCTCCCCCTCCCCCATATGTGATTTTCTAAGTCAGGATGTGGTATGGAAGGATATTTTTTATTGTTTAGTGGCCCTCATTTCTATTTGAGTTTGACACCAGTGCTGTACGTGACCTTTGCACAGAGAGGAAATGGATGAGGAATTACAGCATAAGGGTGGAAGCTCATTAAACCAATCAACCACTCCACCCCAGTAAAAGAAACTACCTTAATCAGAGGAGAATGCCTCTATTAAATCAATTTGTGAAAGACATTAAACTAGGTGTGAAAAGTCCTTTTATGTATTGAAGTCATAAAAGCTATTGAATGAAATGAAATGGTGCAGGTGGTACATTGAGATTGACTGGAGAGACTCAATCAGGCCCTGTGGGTTTTTGATGAAATAGGAAGCCAGTTCAGAACAACCAAATACTTCAATCCTGGCCAATTATTGGTGGAATCTGTTCCAGCCAAGACCTTGGAGAGAATAACTTAGTGTGTGGTGGGAATGAGGAGATGAGCCTTGATACACCTATCTCTTTGACACAAAGATGAGCTGTTTTTTTTTAAATTTTGAAGGGTCACAAGACTTGGACTTCCCATCAGGATCCTTGTAGTGTCCTCAGAACAACAGTGCCTGGCAGCAATATCTTCATCAAGAGCCAAAGAGAAGGGGTGGCCAGATAGCACAGTTAGTAAGAGCACCGGCCCTAGAGTCGGGATGACCTGGAGATCGAATCCCGGGCCCAGACACTTAGCACCCATCCAGAAACACCTAGCCGTGTAACCTTGAGCAAGTTACTTAACCCCAATTGCTTAGGGGCGGCCAGATGGCTCAGCGAGTAAGAGCACTGGCTCCAGTGTCGGGATGACCTGGATCAAATCCGGGCTCAGATACTCAGCACCACACCCAGAAATAATAACTGGTCGTGTAACCTTGAGCAAGTTACTTAACCCCGATTGCTTAAAAAAAAAAAGAGCCAAAGAGAAACGGCACACCCTGAGGAACACAGTTTTAAGATTCTACAAGGAATTAAGTAGAAAGATACCCTTTGCTTCAGTGGCAACTTTATGGGGCCCCACATAGGGAAGTGTGTTATACCCCATTGACCACATATCATCTCTAAGCTTGAGTCCACTTTCCTTCAGACTCAGTAGTTACTGGTGGAAGAATGTTCCTCCCAATTTTTGACTGATGTGCTTGTTTTAACGCATTCATTCTTAGTACACCACCTTAATATACTTCCGTTTCTGAAAACCAACTGAATTTGGCTTGCTAATTCATCACATCAATGGAGGCTTATGATTTACGTGATTAGCAAAACCTCTCAGCCTCTTGTAGTTATCCCTAGGATCCTGAAAGGGAAAAATAGCATGATGGAGGCTATTTGGGTGCCCATTTGACTAATTCTCAGTGTTTGTGGTGCTTGGGATACTAGGCATAGATACTGCCACAGAGCCTTCATTCCACAGTCTCACAGAGTCGCAATGGAGGAAGCCAAGTATCCAGGCATCTGCTCAAGATCTCTGCCAAAGGTAGAGCATGACTTTCTTGATGTTCCATAATAAGAATTTCATCTTTCAAAAGGGAGGAACAAACCAGGGGAAAATCCACTCTCAAATCTGATTTTTTCCTAATTTGCAGAACTAGTTAATGGAGTGGAAGTGATGGGAACACTGGGAGAAGTGACTGCTACCCCTTAAAGTCTGTGATAGAAGAGGGGAAAATAGGGCATAGTCTACCATATACCCTAAATTCTCAGTGAGAAGATTTCATAGGAAGGATGGACAGGGTCTAATTAATTAAAATTATACAAGGGAGTTAGCCTAGGAGAGATGAAAAACTTTCCAAAATTTTATTTTGAAGACACAAAGTAAATTATTTTCATAAGGAAGTAAAAAGGGACTTATCTAGAAACATGAATGCAGAAACACATGGAATTCACCAACCCACCTAGGTGAGGGAAAACAGGATACATATTGCAGGTAGAAATAAGAGCTGGTGTGAACACATGGAGAAAACAAGACAAAATAAATAAACAAAAGGGGCGGCTAGGTGGCGCAGTGAGTAAAGCATTGGCCCTGGAGTCAGGAGGACCTGAGTTCGATTCCAGCCCCAGACACTTAACACCCACACAAAAAAACTAGCCCTGTAACCTTGAGCAAGTTACTTAACCCGATTGCCCTCCAAAAAAAGGGCAAATAAATAAATAAATAAATAAACAAAGATAACCAAAACTTAAAACAACCAAACAAAAAAAAAATTACAGGGTACTTTAAGAATATTTTCAAGTTTGCTAAAGTTCAACCATATCATAGGGGTAATGGAAACTAAGGAGTGAAAAAACGGTGCCTCCCACCCACCCCAGTTCTATTGAAAAGGGGGATTCAGAATAGGACCATACTGATTCCCCCTTTTGATATGGGGAGGTACTCAGGCTGCCTAACCTTCATTCTCTTCTCAGCTGTGCTTATATCTGATTGGACTTCAGTATCATGATTCCTCTACCTCAGTTAGTTGGACCTCCTGACCTTGAATATCCATTGACTTTTGCTGATTTTTCACTTGAGAATATGACTACTATTCTGGCCTCTTTCACCCATTGGAAAGTTCCTCCAAGGACCTCCATTTTGGAGAGACTCTCAGAGCATCCCAACTTTATTCCTTTGTAAGCTTTTCTTCTTCTTTCCTCAAGTTCAACACCATGCTCTCCCTGCAGGTACCCCCACTCCTTCCACCCTGTTTTCCAGATGACTTTGTTGTGTTGTCTTTCCCCATTAGGGAGATTGCAAACTCACTTGATGACAATGACTCTGTTTTTTTTTTTTTTTTTGCTCGTTGTATTCCCAGTGCTGAGCACAGTGCCTGGCATGTAGTCAGTGCTTAAGAAAAGAGTGTTGCCCTGCCTTGCCTTGCTTGTTGCTCAGGTTGGATGGGGCAATGATAACTGACACCAGTGTGAAGGAAGAGCTATCTACTTGTTTGCTTCACTTTTTTTCTGCCAATGAGAATGATCTTAGGGTAGGAAAGGACAGGAAAAAGTAGCTAACAAAGAGTTGATGTCCAAGAAGACGAATGAGATATAAGGTCATACCAAACTGCTCATAAAGTCAGCATTCCTAGACTGAAATGTCCACTCTATTTACTTCCTTTATGATGTTGGGAATGTCATTTCCCCCACTCTGAAAGTTATTCATATGTGAAATGTGGTATTTGGACTTGATGGCCTTTGTGATGACTTCTAGCTCTGAATATGTGGTGTTATGAGTAACTGGAGGACTCACTATGGTAAATAAAAAAAAGTTGATTATACTTTAATTTGTTCAAAGTTATATGTGCATTTGATTCAAAAGTTCAAGCATAATGAAGTCATTAAAATGATGAGTTAAGAGTTCCAATTCAGAAATATTGAGGGTTTTTTTTTGGGTCAACATTTTAAAAATGAAAACAAAATGAATGGAACGGATAGGAATAGTGGTCATGTGGCTGATCTTTAAGTCATGGGTTCTAGTTTAGCTCTAGCACTACCTTATGACCATTGGCAAGGCACTTAATCTCTAAATGACTAATATGACTTTCTAAAACCTAATTCTGGGGCAGTTGCTTATAAGGTGAAGAGAGATTTTCCACACTAAGAGTTATTTAGCTGATGAATTCTTAAGTATGGATAAAAACAAAATAAAGGTCAATAACCTCAAGCCATTCCTCTCTTCCTTCCTGCACATTTTGTCAGTTCTCTACTGAATAGCAACTTTGAAGACCTGAAGTACTCAGTCCTCTTTCCAAGGTCTGCCTCTCTGACATTGCCTTTTATTTCAGGAGATTTTGGAATACTTGTAGCATTTGCTTACATCAGCAGGGATACCTGGCCATTCAGCTCAAATTATTCTCATTTGTCAGATAATATTTCAGTTTCCTACGTGTTCAAAGTCATTTGACAGCAGCCCTGAGCTGGCATTAGGGTATACTTGTCTGTTTGATAACAAAGTTAGGTTTAATTTCTTTTTCTCCATAGCAATAAAAAGGACAGATGAGAAAAGATAGCCTTTAGAGACAAAGATGGCTATTAGTCTGGAAAATTGTGAGCTGGATTATATCAAGTATTGGTGACGGCCACAGAGGAAGTGACAGAGTCTGTAATTGCTTCTAAAAGATATCACTGGCCCAGGTAGCTAAGGACTAATAGATATTTGAATGGTCTCATAGCAAAGCTGACATTTTTATTATACGAGTAGCCACCTTTTTACAACACTTTAAAGATTGTCAAGTGTTCCATGTATAATATCTCACTTTATTTTCACAAAATCTGGTGATCCAGGTACCCTCATCGCCATTTCAGAGATGTATAACCTGAGGCTACAAGAGGTTGAATCATTTACTCAGTTTTGTGATGGTCTAAAAGTTGGACTTGGCATTCAGACCCATTTTTTTTTACTCCAAGCTTAGTATTGCTTTCATCTCACCATGATATCTCTCAAAAGAATCAGACATCCTGGTTAAGGAAATGCAGGCAGTGAGTATATGTTGGAATTGATTATTTATCTTTTCCTCTCCTAATGCCATTTTCTTAATCCTCATAATGTTGCAAAATTTTGTTCCTTTTTATGACATTGACCATACTTTATTTGTTTGCTCACCACTACACGTACACACACACACACACACACACACACACACACACAGAAAGAGATAGACAAAGAGAAAGCCAGAGGGAGACAGAGACAGAGAGAGATACAGAGAGTGACACAGAGACAGAGAGACACAGAGACTGAGACAGACAGACACACACAGAGACATATAAGTAGGAGGTAATCTGAATTGTGTGTGGTGGTGTTCATATGGGGGACTCTCAGGAAAGATATCCTGAAGAAGATGGGTTCTGAGCCATCCTGAAGGAATCTAGGGAACCCAGGAGGAAGAAATCAAGAGAAAGCATTCCAGGCACAGGAAACAAGTGAAAGGCCCAGGATCAGGAGATCAAATGTGAAGAATAGCAAGGAGGATAGTGCCCCTTTTTTTGCAGAGTACATGGGCATGAGTGAGATGTAAAAAGGTAGTGGGGGAGGTACGGTGGGAGAGAATGAACCATATGTACCTCACATTGCTTGGAGAGAAGAGAGTTGAGCTTCCAGTCTCCAGAAGAATTTAAGACAAGGGAAGATTCAGAGTAGAGATAGTGGATAGAGCTCTGGAATCATGAGAATCATGGTTCAAATCCTGTCACTAACTAGCTCCAGATTCAGTTTCCTCTTCCATTAAATGAGGGGGTTGGACTCTATGGAATTTCAGGTTCCCTTCCAACTTTCAATCTATGTTGCTAGAGTCCATAATCCTCCATGTGTACAACCCGTAGGTTAAGGTCCCTGAGAAAGACAAAATACTCTCTTTTTTTCCTACTATTTCTAGTATGATCAAAGATCTAATATAGATGTCCATCAAGGACATGTAAGCTCCTTAAAATAAAGGTCAAGTTTCTCCCCTAATAGTTTCTGGGTCAGCATTTCAGATCCCCAAATCCTTTGTATACTTAGGCTATAGAAAATTGGGTTCTTTTTCAGTAGGGATTCTTTCTATATGACACATGAGGAAACTGATATTCCAAGAGATTAATTCCCTTTCCCAAAATGACAGAGATGAGATATGAACTCAGGGCTTCTTTGTTTCAGAAGATATGCTGTATCTGGAGCCATGGCCTTTGAGTGTGAATCCTGATTTTGCTACTTATTACCTGCTTGACCTTGGGTATGTCACAACAATTCCTTGGGCATCAGTTTACTCATCTGTAAAATGAGGGTGTTTGCTTTAGTTGCCTCTTAGATTCATTCTAGCTCTGTCTATGATCTGATGAGCTCAGGGCATCTGGCTAAAATTGTCATATATATTAATATTTCCTTGAAATCTTTGTGTTCTCTTATACCCATCAACATTGGTTAACAAACTAATGAGTTGTTGCTGATTCCAATGCATTATTTCTTCTCACACCAGGAATCTCTCATCCAGGTGTTAAAAAAATGTCAAGCTATGAGATTTCACCAGAACCTTCCCAATTACAGCAAGAAAACATTTGGCTGTGGGATTAACCAGAAGTTGGGAAAAGAAGGTGAAGTTACTTAAAATCATAAAACCACAGAATTTTGATCAGGAAAGAAACTAAGGAATTATTAGTCTATCAATGAATCCGTGAGCATTTGCTAAGCACCAGCTCTGTGGCAGGCACCCTACAAAGTGCTGACAAAAGGGAAACAGTGAACGCTTTTGATGATCTTACAGATTACCTTAGGGGAGACACGTTCAGATTTGGAGTGTCCAATAGATATAAAGTGATTTGAGGGAGCAGATGGCTAGCAGCTAGAAGAGGAAGGATTGTCCTCCCATGCAAGGTGGTGTTTACACTAAGCCTTGAAGAGATGGGAGTGTGGAGAGAGCAAAGGACTCATGTAGAGGAAGGTGTAGACTCACTGCATTCGACTCCAGAGAAATGAGTCGAGCCATGGGGGGTCTGACATCAGGAAAACTTCTTCTCTCTTCAAGTAGAAGTTGAATGACCAATATATTGAAGAAATGACTCTTTTATAAACAGAAGTCAGACCATATGGCAGCTAAAGTCCCTTCCAAACTTCTGATGCTGTGATTCTGTTACTTGCCTAAGGTCGACAAGTTAATGTCAAATGATAGATTCAGATCCCTAACTTCCTTCAAGACATCAATTCTATGCCTTCTCCTACATGGCTTCCTTTAATTGATAGTGCTTTTCCTCAAATTATCATATATACATTATAGACACAGATACAGACACACACACTTCTCTGTTTATGTGTTGTAGTATCGCCCTCCCCCCCAAGTAGAATGTTATTGTTCTACCTTCATTTTTGATAAGAACTAATGACATTATGATGTGGTGTCTTGACTTTTGTGTCAATTGGATTGAAGAGAGGCAGAGTTGCATGAAATCATCAGCCTCACTCTTTCCTCCAGAGTCATCAAAGTCCGATGCAAGACAAAAGTCAAGATGGCTGATATTGTCTGTGGATGCCGTGGATGACCTTGCTATCTCTGATTTCTAACCAGGCTCTAAGTACTCCACAGCATAAGTTTCAGCTGCCTCCATGGCTGTTGGAAAAAATTGCTCTCATTCTTCCATCACACCAGAGGAAGTCTTCCCATGCTTGGGGAAAACACCCCACTAACTGACTGATGGTTTTGAGTCTCCTTGGTGACTGTCCTTAAGGGAAAGAACTGGTTTTCATTTTTATGGAGATTTTCAAGTCACATTGCTCACAATAGGCATACAATTCCTTGGATTGGTTGTTCTCCAGCCTCTAAATCCAGATGTTTAAAAAAAATTCCATCATAAGAAAGATTCATAAAAATAGAGCAGTTCTAAAAGGTTGATTTTGGTTCCATCTGTCACTTTTTTCACCTTAGAATGAAGGTCTAGGGGAGGTCAAGCTTACAGCAACAAAGTCCTGATGGGACTTCTCAAAGATTTTTTGACTGTTTCAGGTGTTTGCTTTACCTTGTCATAAAAACAGCACCCTTTACCTTCTACAACCCTTCTGGGACATGGAAACAAGTCTCCTTGCCCTCAATCTGATGAGGAAAGAAGGTGTGATCTTGGTTTTGAACAAAGGATGCTGTCACAAGTGGGTTCAAATAGAATGCCCCCCTTTCCCTGAATATTTTGGGAAAACATCCTTTGGAAACATTGGTAAGGTGGGATTGAACAAAAGAATTTTCCCTGCGATTATTTTAGTCTTAATGTTTCTATTTAATTCTTTTATCAATTAATGCACATAGCTATGTTAGCGACCCTGTCCTGAAGGTATTTTCTAGCCAACTCCACCATTCCCATAATTGTTTCCTTTACAGCTAATGAAACAAGAACACTGCTGTCTTGGGTCTTTCAGTTTGTAAAAAGACAAATGCCTTCTGTCTTAGAGATGAGTGTTTTCCATTCATAGCAGGTTGTAACTGACATATCCATATGTCTATATTCAAGATGAACTAGATGAAAGAATCCATTAATTCCCTTACAGACCTTGGAGTGGAAAATCAATCTTTTTCACTTTGTTTTTTCTTACTTCTTTAACCTAAAATCAACTTCTCTCCCCTTGACCACCAATGGGAATTTCTTCATCCAACCAACCCCATCCACAAGAGAAATGTGCTTTAGAGGAACATATGTCTTACACTTGGATTTCTGATTTGGTGATTAAGAAGGAATTAAATGTCTTCAGTTATCCACAAAAATAAATGAATTGAATTGAGGAGATTGATTGTGGGGGCATCCCCTTGTTTAGCATAGAGGAACGAGGTTGTCATTGTATCTTGACACAGGCAGAATCACTCAGTCAAGAAGAATATATCACACTGTTCATTGGATAATAACCATACAGCTTTCAAGGGCTTTAGAGATCAAGTCCTGCATTGGCCCCTCATTTTATAGACAGGGAACTGTGTCCTAGAAGATAGGAGCCTAGGAGAAAGTGGGAAGTACTGGGAGTTAGGGAACCCAGGTTCAGATCTTGGTTCTGCAAAAGTTCTGCCACTTGCTAGCCATGTCAACTGGGACAAGGAACTTAACTTATTTATGCCTCAGTTTCATTATTTGTAAAATGATGATTTTGGATTACACACTTTCTGAGTCTCCTTCTAGCTCATAAATATATGAGCCTGTGATTCCAGGTTAGCTGGATAAGGTCACCCAGCTAGGAAATTGACTGAGCCAGGCTCTGAATCCACATCTTTGGACTCCAAATCCATTGTTACTGTCTCTGTAGAAAATTGTCTGACATTAGGAGTCTGGCACCTCACTTCAAATCTGAAATAGAGGAAGTACCAGGTAGGAGATTGTGAGATTGGGTGCTGGGTTTGGAGTTAGGGATTCCTGGCCTCAGAGGCTTATTAACTGTGAAACCCTAGAACATTCACTTCACCTGAGCCTCAGTTTCCTTAAAATGGGGACACTAATAATAGCTCCTATCTCATGTGGTCATTGTCAGACTCAAATAAAAATTACAACTAACATTTACATAGTACTTACAATGAGCTAAGAACTTTATAATTAGTATCTTATTTTATCCATAAAGCAACCTTGAGAGGTAGATGCTATTAGTATCCTGATTTTACAGATTGGGAAACTGATACAATCAGAGGTTACAGTGATTTGCCCAGGGTCACACAGCTAGTAAGTGTGAGAGTTTAGATTTTAACTCAGGTATTCCTGATTCCAGGCCAGTATTCTATCCAGGGCTCTATCTACTCCACCCCTATCTACTTCTACTAATTAAACAATTAATTATAAATACATACCTCCTTGACTATCTCACAAAATTGTCGCAATTACTTTTGTAGCTTTGAAAAAGTTGTTCCCCTTTCTGGGCACCAATCACAAATCTGTGAGCCATTTCCAGGGCTATTTATACACCTTTGGCATCTACCTGTCACCCAACTCTCACCTGTGACTCCAAAAAGCTGTAGCATGAACATTAGTCAAGCCTCAATATAGTATGAGGGTGACCAACAAGCCTCAGAGTCGTTAATGAGTTAGGGGGTGTCTACTGCAAGCATGTGAAGATTTCCCCCAATGGAATGGGTGAATGAGAACAATGTGTTCCAATGCCCATGAAGCTGGCTGAAGATGGCACTGTGGAGTGTTTAGAGCATGGTCAGATATCAAAGATGCCAAGGTCATCCATTGCATCTCAGGACATTGCAGTTCTGCCACTGGACTTCTAGATGACTCTGGAAGACAGAGTGAGGCTTATGACTTTTCACAACTCTTTTTTTTTTTAACATCCTTCAGTCTGTATTCAATCATATCAGTTGTTTCTCTGGAGGCAAATAGTATGCTTCATCATTAGTCCTTTGGGATTGTCTTGGATCATTGTATTGCTGAGAATAGCCTAGTCATTCACAGTTCTTCATCAAACAATGTTACTGTGTATGATCTTCTCCTGGTTCTCTTCACTATCCATCAGTTCATGTATGTTTTTCCAGGTTTTTCTGAAATCATCTTTTTTTTAGTTAATTCTTTTTATTTTTCAAATGCTTTATTAACTTATGATTTACATCATTCATTTCCACCAGATTTTGAGTTAAAATTTTTCTCCCCATTTTTCCCCTACCCACCGCCCCAAAATAGCAGTCCCGCAGGATATCCCCTCCTCCAATCTGCTCTCTCCCATATTTTCTCTCATACCCCTTTTGACTTTTATAGTGGATCTCTATGCCCAAGTGCCTGTATATCTTATTTCCCAATTGCATGTAAAATAGTATTAATAATAGTATATATATTTGAATATTTGATTTTCAAACTTTGAATTCCAGATTCATTCCCTTCCTCCCTTGTCACCCACCCTTACTGGGAAGATAAGCAGTTCAGTATAGGTTGTACATGTGTGGCTAATGCAAAACAATAACATAGTAGATATATTGTAAAAGACTGACTATATTTCCCTCCCTCCTATCCCACCTCCTACTTGTTATATTCTCTACTTTGATCCCGTCCCTTTTCAAAAGTGGGTGCTTCCAACTTCCCTCCCCCCCAGCCTGCCCTCCCTTCCATCATCCTCCCTCTCATTCCGTTTCTCCCTACTCTCCTGGAGGGTGAGATTTCTCTATTTAGTGTGTATTTCATTCCCTCCTCAAGCCAAATTCAAAGGGAATAAGGTTGACCCATTCCCTTTTGCCTTCCTATTCTTCCCCTCCATTGTAACCATTTTCTCTTGCCTCTTCTATATGAGATAGTTTACCACATTCTGTTTCTCCCAAACTCCTCTCATTATATTCCTCTCTCACCTCTTAATTTCACATTCACAACTCTTCTTTACCTAAATCCAATTTATGTTTAAGTCAGGACATCACCGAATGATGTTGTGAATCCCCTTGAAAACAAAGTACAAATAACAATAGATTAGAGGTGTCAAACATGAGACCAACAGCTCTTCCCTGAGCCCTAAACCAAATTAAAATGTAATTGGGAATTGTTTAACAAAAATATGATAAAACATAGAGAATGTCACATTTAAATTAAACTAATATATATGCAGAGATGCTATGTATGGGTCATTAACCCCCACTTCTATTTGATTTTGACATCACTGTGTCTACCCCAAACATGTGAAGATTTTCCCCAATGGAATGGGTGAATGAGAACAATGTGTTCCAAGAAGATGCCTAAAGTGCCTTCCAGCTCAAAATTCTATGATTCTAAAAGCTTAAGTGTTATAGTGAACCGAGCCTTGAATGATGGATAGAATGTAGATGAAGCGTAGTTGAGAATGGAAGTATGAAGCTAGTATGATGAAAGACCAAAAAAGATGGCTGGTGTGCCTAGAGACCTTTCAGTAATGGAGTTTGCCTGGAACTGATCCAAGGCTCAAGTAAGTAATGAAGCTTGAAACCATCGAGTCTCTCTCAGGGAACACTTGGTGTGGGTGTTTATAAATGGGCAATGACCCTCTCCTGAAATACCTTGGATTGATAAGATATGGAATGATGCGGCCATTAGCACCTCCAGGAATGCTCTATATATTTTGGTGAATCATTTCTGCCCTGGGATTGAGATTTACACTGATGACTGTGGCTGACATGTTGCTTGTCCTTGAATACTCCTGGGTCTAGTCTATTTGTTCTATTTTAGAATTGCAATTAAGTGAGTTGATCAACATCAGTGTGCCTGAGAGGTTCTCTGCCCTTCCAAATGGCATTTCTCTTATGATTGTCTCCTTATAGTCAATCACTGTTTCTCCAGCCATAACACATGAATGTAATGGTTTTTGACAATGAGCAGCTGTTGGTCATCACATGGTAATCCCGGTTTCAGGATTCATTTCCTCCAATGGCTCTCCTGGGGAAATTCTCAGAATGTGAAAAGTTTCCATTGGGTAGGTCTCTATTTCCAGGGCTAGCACCAATACTTATGAACAAGGAACTATTCATATATAAAAGAAGGAAAAAAACCCAACAGAGATTTTGAAATGCTCAGTTTTGTCCAGTAAACCTCCACGCTCATTCATAATTTAAATGTATGATTATAGACTTATTTTCTAGATAATGAAAAGTTTAATCTGCTCTTGAATAGAGAATTCCTCATGGTGATTAAATCAAGCATGGTTTGAAAATTTGTTGATTTGTATAGGCCCATAATCTATTACAATGTAGAGTCAGGAGGAAGCTTGACCTGAGTCCTGCTTTTAAGACTTACTGATGCCATGACATTAGGCAAATCACTTTGTGAGTGTGAGAGCCTCAATTGCCTAATCTCTAAAATGTGGATAATTATGCCAGTAGAACATGATCCCATAGGGTTGTTGTGAGAACAAAATGAGATGTATATAAAGTATTCTGCAAACCTAAATTACAGTTATTTTTTGTAAACGTATTTCCCAAAGATCTCAAGCACTTCATATTTACAAAGACATTAATGCATTTGGCTAATTCTAGGAAAGTTTGAAGTAAATAACATCTTCCTATCTTTGTTCCACTCCTCTTTTTAGTGAATCATTAAATCCAAATCCTATCCTAGACAATCACAGATTTAGAGCTGTCCAGAGACCATCTAGTCAGTCCACTTATTTTATAGATGTGGAGATTGAGTCCCAGTGACTTAACCGATGTCATATAGCTAATACGCTTCAGAGACGGAATTTGAATTTAGATGCTCTGAATCCAAAGTTGTAGATTCAAATATTCAGAACTTAAAGAAAGTTCAAATGCTATGTACTCAAACTCTTTTGTTTTACAGATGAAAAAACTGTTTCGTATATGTAAAGAAACTCACTCAATGTCATACTGGTAGTATGAAAGGCAGTCTTTGAATCCAGTTTCTTTGATATCAGAGCACTGCAGAACTCTCTCCACTGCCCCACACTGTCTCATCCTTAAGGGGTTCAAAGCCCTAGCATTGATTTTTATTCATGTGGTTCCCTCCTCAACTGTGCCTTTGATAAATTGGTGCTGTGTGAGTCACCCTATGTACTCTCACCTCTGCTAGGTAGCAATAATTGATGATAGGTTAATCAGCTAAATATATTCTTAACTATGAAATGTCTGCTTCTTTGTTGAATCAATTTAAATCATGTAGCAAAGAGAGGTCTTCTTGCCTTAACCCAATAGGAATGTACAGGTTTCTAACAAAGTCCTTAAGAAAGAGTATGCAGGTGTGGTGGAGATATGAGCTCTGTGGCAGTCCAACAAGGAGAATAATTTTTGAGCAGAGGTTTTTTTTTAATGCTTCACAGAAAACTTCCAATGGTTGTCATACCATAGGTGCAGTAATTTACATTTATTAAATGCTTACTATGAGTATATGGGTTGTTCTAAGAAGACAGGCACTTCTGATGGGAGGGCTTGCCCAACCCTTTTCAGCGCAGGTCCTTCTCCTTTGGTGTCCACCTGCCACCCAAGTCTCGCCTGTGGTTCCAAGAAGTTGTAGCATGCCAAGTAGCCACACATTGATAAAACTGTCTCGGCAGGCAGGATAAGCCAGGTTGAAGATAGCTGACAGGCCTAAGGCCCATCAGTGGGGGAGGTCTGCCCCAAGCATGCAAAGACTTCTCCTGGTGAAATAGGTAGATGAGAACAGTTTGTTCCAGCAGCAATGAGGGTGGCTCAAGTGGGTGCTGTGGAGCTTAGAGCTTGGTTAGACATTAAAGATACAAGGTCATCGACTGCATCCCAGGTCATCACCAGCCATCCTGACTTTTGTCTGGCCACTAAACTTTGATGACTCTGGAAGAGACAGTGAGGCTGATAACTTTCCCTAACTCTGCCTCACTTAAATCCACTTCACAAGTCAAGACATCACTCATCATCCACTATTTTACCCCCTCATAATGTTAGTGCTCCTCTTCAAAAAATTAAATTTAAACAACAAATGGATGAGACAGGATTTTAGACCCTAAGGGATAAATGTGACAGTGGGTAGCACTGTGGGCAGTGCTAGATCCTTTTGGATTCATTTTCCCTTCCAGAATAGGTGGAGCTGACTCTAACATAGGCCTCTCATCTCTCCATGTTTCCTGAATTTATTCTCTCGGAGACTGGATATTTAATTAGTTACCCCCTGTAACAACAGATAGCTCACTTGTAACCTGAGGAAAATGTGTCAGGTCTGCTTAATTCCTTTCTCTACCATCTTATGTAGTATATATCAGATAAGGCATAAATACAATCATAATAGCTGAGAACGTCCCCAGTTAGTAAAATTCCTAACATTTCAAAAGTGTTTTTGCTATATATCTTAATTTAAATTTTGTGTATTCCTAGTGAATTCCTAGCTTCTTTATATTTGACAGAAATCAGTATATAGCAAACACAAAATAACTGAAAATGAGTTAGAGTAGTTGTTATAGGATAGGTAGGAAAAACTGGGGACAAAGTAGACATTTTAGAATTTCCTTTATTCCTTGAGGAAGTGTTTAGAACCAGCAGCATCAGAAATTTTTATCACAATTCAAAAACATTTTTTTTTTTTATTTCAAGATATCTGCAGGGGGCAAATGGGCAACCTTCATCTCTCTTTGTTCTTAGTTGCAGCTTGACTCTCATTTCAGTTTCTCTTTTTGCTTTGTCTTGGCTTGTCAAGGGGTGGGTGGGTTGGGAACTCAATCTCCCCCAATCTGGCTGTTGACAATGTGGTAGTTCCTGCTTCTTCTCCCCAGGCTTCTTTCTCGGAGCCTGTGTATGTCTTTGAAACATCTCAGGTGTGACTCAAGTCTGCCTTCCAGTTCAAAGATCTCTAGTCTACATTGCTCTCAAGGCTGTCCTTCTGAACTACCAAAACCATGATGCCAGTCACTTCTCAAACTCCTATGTACATGAAAAATGATAGAACTAGTTCTTGTCCTAAAGGAATGCCTTCAGTTCTCTGGGTCTCAGATTTCTTATCTGTAAATTAAGGGGGCTAGAAGGCATTCCCTCTGGTGGCTTGTGTAGTTTTAAATCTATCTATAATACCAAATAGAGGATGCTCAAGTCACTAGTAACTTGGTTAAGCCAGACATTCTGCCCTGCTTCTTTTTGAGGATGACTGATGGGACATGATTGTATTGGTGTATAAGCTGATTAATGGTGCTGTCCATCTTTAGACTGCACCATCAGCATTGACCTTTCATTTGGCATCATTGACAACTTGGCAAGGTCAGCATATTCAGAGATGCATACCAACAGCTGCCTTTGCCTGATTTGTGCTGATCTCTATGGGTTCTTTGGATACAACCACCTGCTGCCTCAAAAACCATTCGAGCGTATCAAAGAATAGCTGAGATTGCCTTGATTAGCATCCGACAAGAATGAATCAGTGACCTTCAGCATCTAGTTGGAAAAAATGGGAGTGTTTTTACTTGAAAAAAAATGCTCATGCAAATATTGAATGAAGATTAAATTTACTGACACTTAGAAGTATTATATTATCAGACAAATTGTGAAATTCTGTGATCACTCATGGGGGAGGATCCTAGGCAGATATTGCAGGGTCCCTGGCAGTCATAGAGTCCAGTTCTATCATTTTACTCACATGTTGAAACATTCTAATTGACCTATGAGATGTGTGAAATTTTTCCAATTATGCAGATCTCAAGTCTTCTGTGCATCCATGCCCATCTATAAACTTAGTAAAGTCCTCTACCTGTATTCTTGGAAACTTCTCCCCCACCCTCCACTATGCTCATTGAGCATGTGGGAACAGACCATATTTTTTCATCCATACATTAATTTGATAGCATCCATTATACCAATTCTCATTAATTCTTTTACTATAACATTTTTAGTCAGGTCCTACCCACCATGAACCTCTCCATTGCTATTTCAAATCAATATTATCATTGATTCTGGAAAGAACATACCAATAGACTGCCCTATTCTTCCACCCACCAAACATATGATTACCCAGACCCTTCCTCCATTTCCCAAACCTTACTCTCTACCATTATCTTTTGTGTTGACTCCACACATTAGGATGTAAGCCCCTTCAGTATTAAAATTGTCTCACTTTTGTATTTCAATGCCTAGCACTTATAATTCTGTTTTGAACACAGCAATTAATAAGATATTTTCCATGCATTCAGATACTTTCACTTTTCCATTCTTCAGCGATGGTAGTATTCCATGTCTTACAGCTACACAATACCTTTATTTTTTTTAGAAGAGGAAATTGACCCAAAAAAGTGGTCATTTTTGTCCAAGTTTATAAAGTTAATAATGAACATGGCTATGAGCTGAACCTCAGATCCTTTGATCCATTAGACAGTATTCTTTCCACAATGTCATACTGCATTTAAATATTGTCTAAATGGGAGAGATGCTCCATCACCCCTTGGTGATTTGGTTGGACAAACCCACCAAGAATTGTCATAGAGGTCATTGTGCTTTTATAAATTACCATGGAAAAGGGGATTTTCCTGAATGCTTTAAGGTGCTATATGTTTCTGAAATATTATTTCAGGTATCTAGTACAAGAAAAAAATGAAACTTCTCAATACTTCTCTCCTAACTGAGTTAATTAGGCCCTCAGGTGACAAGACCAGCAAGAGAACTTGCCCTCAGTTGGCAGAAGATTTGAGAATCCTAAGTCACCCCACACTAAGATGGTGTGTTGGAGAAATACCTGATGTACCATCCAAGGTCCCCTCCATATTCTTGAAGACTGTAGCAGTGACACCACTGACAGGGTCTGGATCTTGCAGCTTATCAGTGTAGCAGGGTGGAAAGATCCAGGCTTGGGGGTGGGAAGCCCTAGGTTCATGTCTTGCTTTTGGCATATGCGGAGTATGTGACCCTAGTCAAGTGACTTAATTTCTAAATACCCCAGACATATCTCTAAGACTCTAAATTATAGAGAAGATAATGGTCTTCAGTGTGTTGGTAGAAGGAGAATCTTCAAAGGACTTTCCCTGTACCAATGACATCTAAGTTCTAGGGTGTATCCACTGTTTCAGGGAAGCACTCTAATATCATTCCTTATGTTCTGCAATTTAGGGAGTCCATTGACAAGCTAGAGAATATTAATAGGAAGTCAACCAGGATGATAGGGTCCATGTTATTTTGGGATCAGTGAAGGAAATCAGAATGTTTAGCCTAGAGAAAGGAAAATTTAGAGGAGACATGATATCTATCCAAATATATGTAAAGGGTTGCCTTTTAGAGGAAATTTTGACTTCTTTACTCCCTTGCTTAAAAAAGAAAAAAAGCGAGTAGTTAGAAATTGAATTGAGGTTTCATGCCAGGAGGAAAACTCTTAACAATGAGAGACCTCCCAAAGTGGAATGGCCCTTCTTGGAAGGTAGCGGTCCCTTCTCACTGAAGGCCTTTATGTCAAAGTGATGTGATGATTTATTGATGTTTTTCCTTGGGCTAAATAGACACCAGGGCCTTCCAACTCTGAAGTTTTATGATTCTGGAAAATAAGGAGAATTGACTCCTACTGTTACTCAGGGGTTGTGGGTAAAATCCTTTTATACCTCAAAATGGGTTCTCAATATATTTTTGTGTGCACTTACTGATGTTATTGTTGCACTTCATCTAAAATCCTAAACAGTGACTCCTCGGATCAGACAAGGTAAGTATGTTATAACTTCTTGAAAGCTAACTGAAGATAATGAGGAAACACAAGGCTGCCAAGGAAAATTGCAACCATAGATGAGTCACTTACATTAACTGTGAGGGTCAGACTGACAAAAAGTGAATGCCTCTGGCCCTAACAGACCTTTATGGCAGAGAAAATCAGGGACCTAAAATAAAACAGATGACTTGAAATAATCATCAAGCCAGTATGCAGACTGAATTTGATTTTAAAAAGAACTGTCTTTCTTCTATGCAAAGAAGAAAATTTTCCAAAGTTTTAAGCTAGCAACTTTTGGCATGATCGAGAGGAAGCCTGGCCTGACCTGAATAGAGACTTCAAAGCCCAGTAGAAGACTGAACTTGGACTTCAGACATTCAAGAAATACTGCTGAGAAGTTGGGAACAGCATCCAGAGCTTTCCTCTGACATTGATATGTGAGTACTTCTGCATTAAAAGCAGGAAGAACTGTGCCCTGGATACTGCATGAGACTATCCAGGAGGCAATGATCCCTGACACTGATATAGATATTGTTGGAGAAAATGGAGCCAGAAACATGGGAGAAGGTTTGGAATATGAGCTGGGTGCAGACAGCTAGTTCTAGCATTTGTTTTAGAATCAATACATTCAGAACTGACGTATATGTGCAAGGTTTGACATCTGAGGTGGTCTACAAGCTTGGAGACCCCCAAAATGAGAAGACAAATGAGTAGTGGATGTTACGGTATACCATGTAATCTGTAATATGTAATATGGAGACACTGTGAGTAAAAATGTATGTGGTAGGTAGCTTTGAACATGTTCTATGTTCTATCTACAGAAATAATTTTTGTGAGACACAAGAAGCAGCTTCTGGAGGGAAAGGCTAGAGTTTGGAGAAAAAAGGAGGGGAGGTAGAGAAGAATAATAAACACTTCAGACACATCCAAAAGCATGACTGAGAAAAGGTCATTTTATCTGGAAATCCAAGAGTCATTCATGGCCTTCAAGAGAACAATTTCAGCTCAGTGGTATGGCCAGAAGTCAGTTGAGGGATGAAGATAGGCAATGGGGGCTTCTCTACAGAGAAGGTGGATGGAATGAGGAAGGGATCACAGAATGCCATCACTGGAAGAGAGTTCAATGGCTTCTCAAGGCTGTACAATCAGAGAATCAGCACTATTGCTTACCTGACAAATACAGAGGATTGATGAGGACCTCTAAGGTGTAACACTTAAAACTTTTAGAAGAAGTCTATTCCTGGTTTGGACAACTCTCAGTGTAGTGTGTTTCCTTACCTCAAGACTAAATCAGTGTCTGTAACACTTCTGCCCACAACTCCTAGTCTGGCCTCTAGGGATAAATGTAATAATTCTCCTCTGTCCTCAGTGTGACAGCCCTTCAGACATTTAGAGATATCTGTGATAGACCCACTGAGTCTTCTTTTCTCTAGGCTAAAAATCTCTAGTTCTTTTAGCACATGCTAACATAAAAGGGATTAAGAGCTCCTCAGCTTTCCATTGAGAGTTAACAAATACTTTAGGAGGGAGGGAGGGAGAGAGACAGAGAGAGGCAGAGAGATAGTGAGAGGCACAGAGACAGAGATGGAGAGACAGATACACATAGACAGACAAAGAGAAAAATAGTGTATAAGACAGAAGCAGAGGGAGACATATATAGAATGAGACACAAAGAGATGGAGACACAGACAGACAGACACAGAGAGAAGGGGTGATGCAATGACCTAGGGGAAGAGAGAGGGGTAAAATGGAATGTGTACATAAGTAATGGGATTTGTCAAGGAAACTCAAGACAATGAGTAGATAACTTAGATTAATAAAAGAGACTTGCCATCTCATTTTCAGATAAGAGATCATCTAAAGGCATCTTGGGCAGTTGGGTTTTAAAAACAAGTATTATTGAAGGAACTTGTAAAGGCTGATCCCTTTTTTCTCAATAAAGTAAGAGGAAGACCCTCTGTGTGCATGAGGCTGAGGTCTGATACAGGCCGTGAAATCATCTATTTCAACCTAGAAGGGATATTTGAAGTCATGGAGCCCAACTCCCTCCTATTACAGGTAAGCAGATTAAGGCACACAGCACTAACTGACTCATCAAGGTGCCTATCTGTATCTGCTATTGGAGGTGGTCTCAGAGCAGACATCTCCCTCATTCCAAGCTTAGTACTTTAGGTACCATCCTTAAGGCTTCTGGGTGGGGAAATGGGTAGAGCACTGCCTCTGAGGGTAAGAAGATGTGAGTTTAAATTCAACCTCAAACATTTGCAAGTTGAGTGACCCTGGGCAAGTCAACTAACCTTTGTTTACCTTAGTTTCCTCAAGTTATAAAAAGGGGATATTAATAGCACTTATCTCAGAGAGTTATTGTGAGGATAATGTTTTTTATAGCTTTTAGCAAAGTGACTGGCACATAACTGTTGTGGAGATGTTCAGTTATGTCTAACTCTATGTGACCACATTATGGGGTTTTCTTGGCAAAGGTACTGGAGTGGTTTGCTATTTCCTTCTCCAGTGTGTCACATTTTACAGATGGGGAACTGGAGCAAAAAGCGGTTAAGTGGCTTGCTCAGGGTCACACAGCTAGTAAGTGTCTGAGGTTGGATTTGAACTCAGATCTTCCTGACTTAGATCTGGTGTGCTATCCATTGTACTATCTAGCTGCCCCCTTGCTCCACCTATCTGGCACTTTGTAGGCATTATATAAATGTTTGATCCCTTCTCTTCCCCATCATCCTCTCCAAGGGCCATCAAGAAATGTGTCTTCCTCTAACATGCCCTAATTGAAGATATTCTGCAGTCATGGAATGTCTAATCTTTGATGCCAACTTCAGGAGACCTTAGATGCATAACATATTGTGCCCGACACCGCTATCAAGGCAGCAGGCCTCAGGAGAGTTAGGAACACCCAGCTATAGCTTCTTTTCTTATAATCTATTCTCAGAGTCACTGAGAGGGTAAATATAAGAAATGAAAGAAGTTTTTGAAGAAGTAAGAACACTAAATTCTTTCATCCACAGCCTGGGCAGCTGGAGGCCTGGCTGATTTCTCTCTCAAGCCATATTTATGAAAAATTTAACCTAGGAAAACAAACAAGTAAAAAACACTTTGTAGAAAACCATATAATAAAATGGTAAAGTCAACTCTTTTCTCATTGTATGTTGGTCTGAGTGGATGTTGGTGGTGTTTTATCTGCAGTCTTAAAAACAGTGCTGCAGAAACAACTTTGAGTCTGGAGGATCATTACTTCTGGGAAGAATCACACATTTTTTAGTTGGAAGGAACTTCACTTGCCATATAGCTCAAGACATACTCAAGAGATAATCAAGTAATGGGCCTCAGGTTCCTCCCCTGTTGGACTAGATGATTTCTAAGGTCCCTTCTTGCTTCAATGCCTGAAACTGTGAAAAATGAGAGATTCCTAAGGGAGATCAATTGATGTCTACATGAAATGCATGGGGATATGAAATAACTGGTATTATCTCAACTTTTACAATTCCATGGAAGTTACTTATAGGCACAGTTGCTATGATCCTGCAATCCTTAGGAATCCAGTGTAGCAGGAAGGATAAGGGCGCTTGGCTGAATCCAATTCAATTTCTCTCAGGTACCACGATGGTATTTATAGGAAAGCTAAGCATCATTTTGGCCCAGGTGCAGAAATACCCAACATGGGGGGGGGGGTTGCCAAATATAGCTAGCAGAATGGCAACAAGAAAATATGATGCACTGTACATTTGAATAACCTGGCACCTGAAGGTCTACCAGGGAGACTTTTCCTTGGGGGAAGATGAGGTCACACATCCTCAGATTTAACAAGTCTCTTATGCAGCATGGCACAAAGGGAAACATCCTCAGTCAAAGATTCCGAGGTTCTGCCTTGGAGCCCAGCTTTGCCACCTGCGTGTCCTTTGGAAAGTCATCTGACCTTCATGGGCCTCACTTTTTCCTCTAGAAAAACAGTCCTGGACTATATACCCCGTAAGATTCCTTCCAACGATTTCATTGTACAGAGGGGGAAACTCAGTCCCAGAGTTACTGACTGCCTTACTAAGGATTGCAAAGCTCATAAGTGTTTAAAGGGGAATTCAAACCCTAGTTTTCCTGACTTCACATCTCATTCTCTGTCCACTGCACTGCATTGTCTTTAAGGTAGCTAGAGCTGAAATTGGTGAATAAGAAAATAAAAGTGTTTAATGTTTGTGTTCAGAAAATCCAGATTAAAATCCTGCCTCAAATGCCTACCTTTGTGATGTGTACAAGTTAGACGACCCCTCAGTGCCTCAATTTCCTCATCTATAATATGAAAGCAGGGGATTGAATTATTCCCAGGACCACCACCCCCTCTCTAAAACTGCTAAGTGGGGTGTTTTGGAACAGACCCTATAAGAATATTACCTCCAAGAAAAGTTGATGGTTGGAAAGACTGGAACACTGCAGCATTAGGCCTTTAATGCTTTTAAGCTTCTGAAGTGGACAGAGAAGACAGCCAGCAGACAGAAGAGAGTGACAGTTAGATGAAGGGCAGAGGGAAAAGCACTACAGATAGCAATGAGTGTAAATTAATTGCAGCTGAAGCCAGGCTCCAAGATAGGAGCTCTTTGTCCAGATTAAATGCCCTTCCACTTGAACCTCTGGCAAGAGAAAGACTCTCTCTGTCTCTCTCTCTGCCTCTCTTTCTCTCTCTGTCTCTGTCTCTTTCTCTCTGTGTGTCTCTGTATCTCTCTGTCTCTGTCTCTTTATCTCTCTGTGTCTCTGTATCTCTCTGTCTCTGTCTCTGCCTCTCTTCCTCCCTCTCTCTCTCTCTATCTCTCTCCTTTTTCTCTACCTCCCCACCTCCTTTCCCTCCTCTCCCCACTCCCCACTAGAAAAGGAACTGGATTGACAAATGCTTTTCAATTCAATTAAGCAAATATTTCTTAAATATCTGCCAAAAGCAGGACACTGTGCTGCACACTTGGGATAAAAAGATATGAACAGGGGTGGCCAGGTAGCACAGTGAGAAAGAGCACCAGCCCCAGAGTCGGGATGACCTGGGATCAAATCCGGGCTCAGATACTTAGCACCACACACAGAAATAACTGGCTGTGTGACCTTGAACAAATTACTTTATCCCAATTGCTTTAAAAAAGATATGAACAAATACTTCCTGCCTTCCAGGAGTTTACATTCTTATGAGGAGATACAACATTGCAATAAGAAAGTCAACTCCTTCTTCACCTACCTCCTTAGACCCATCTTTTCTTGGTCTAAACCTTTGCTCTACTCCTTATTCTGCAATAGCTCAAGGCCCTTGAATTGTAGCAAAGGATAATGGTGTGCCTGTCTCCTTTACTCTGTCAATGTGTTTATTTATATAGTTTAGGGGAATGATTGATCCTCAGTCAATATAATATGCACACACACATACATATATATATATAATATTATACACACATACGTATGTGCATATATTATACACACATATTCATAGTGTGTGTATGTGTGTGTATTCTCTGGGAATTAAGAACAGCATAACTCAATAATGTACATTATACAGAATAAAAAGTTCTGCTGGCTGCAGGGAAAGATGAAGAAGGGGATTTATTTTCTTGCTCTTTCCCAGATTCCAAGAAGCAGCAACGACCAAAGCAGCATCTTTAGTATGCTCCAGCCGCATTCCACTTTTCAGGAATTTTTTTTGCCTTGTTTTTTTGGAGAGGCAATTCATGTTAAGTGACCTGCCCAAGGTCACACAGCTAGTAAGTGTTCAGTATCTGAGGTTGGATTTGAACTCAGGTCCTCATTACTCCAGGGCTGGTGCTTTATTCACTGTGTCACTTAGCCAACCCAAGGAGTTTTAATAGGTAGGGCATCCATCAGGAGAGAGCTCTAGTCACATCAATAGGCCCAGCATTTGGTTCTATTCAGAGAAGCTGGTCAGGCATTTCTGCATCCCCTGACTGTGAGACTCTAGCCAGTCATTTTCTTGCCAATTCTGGACTTGCCCCTCACCAAACTTAAACCAGTCTTGCACCCATCTGCCTTTTCTCTGAGTCCCAAAAGTGACCTCTTCCAGTCTCAGGGCTCATCCACTCAACCCCAGTCTCAGAGATTCCAGTAGGACCTACAACATTTCAAATTCCACTATGATTTCCTTTATGTTCCAGCATCAAGTTGAATTATAACACATAGACCAATAAGTAAATGGAGGCTCTTATGAGAAGGGAAAGAGTGATACTAACTTAGAAAGATCAGGGAAGGCTTCATGGAATAGGTGTCACCTGAGCTAAACCTTGAAGAAAGAGGAGTATTTTGAGAGGTAGAAAAGAAAAACAGGCCGGGTGGAGATCTGTGCAAATACCCAGATTGGGGGAAAATGCCAGGGCTAGCTAGTTCAGCTTGGATGAAATGCTGAATACTTGTAGGATACTAGTGGAAATAAGGCTGGTAGGAATGGAAGGGGAACATCTAGGTGGCACAATGGATAAAGAGCTTGGCTGGGAGTTCAGGAAGTCCTGAGTTCAAATGTGGCCTCAGACCCTTACAAGCTATGTGACCTTCAGCAACTCACCTCAACTTCATCTAAAGTGGGGATAATAATAGCACTTACCTGCCAGGACTGCTGTGCAGATCAAATTCTATAATAATTGTACTCAGCACAAAGCTTGGACTATAAGACATGCTACACAAATGTTGGCTCTTCTTCTTCTTATTCCAATATCATAATGACCATCATCATCATCATCATCATCATCATCATCATCATCATTATATAGCAGTTCTGTGGAAAATATAGTAGTGGAAAAGACGGGAACAGTCAGAGTGAGATTGTAGGGGCTTCAGCTGTCAACCAAACCATTTATATTTTATTCTGGAGACAACAGGGTACCACTAAATGTTTCATCAGAGTGTTACTTGGCCACATGCGGGTCTTAGCAAGATTTCTTTTCTTTTTGGAGTTCCATGGAATATATATTCAAGAGGGAAACCTCTTACTACATGGCAATTGTGTCAGTACAGATGAGAGATCATAAGGACTCAACAAAGGCAGTGACCATGGGAATGGAGAGAAGGTGAGAAATGTGAGAGGTACGGGGTGCTAATTCTTGACCAGTACTTAGATAGGAGGAGGGGCAGAAGGAGAGGGGAGTCAACGAGAGGTCTGAGGTTTGATTCTATTGGTAGCTTTCATAGCATTTCCTCAGACTAGTCAAGACCTCTCATTTCTTTTCCTTCCTTTTTTCTTTCTTTTCTTTTTCCTTCCTTCCTTCCTTCCTTCCTTCCTTCCTTCCTTCCTTCCTTCCTTCCTTCCTTCCTTCCTTCCTAACTAC
>NW_027185697.1:15548610-15555261 GCF_028583685.1 Petaurus breviceps papuanus | reverse complement strand
TCTCTCTCTCTCTCTGTTTCTCTCTGTCTCTGTCTCTCTCTGCCTCTGTCTCTCTCTGTCTCTCTCTCTGTCTCTGTCTGTCTCCCTCTCCTTCCCTCCCATTCATCCACAACCCTCAGCCAGTATTTATCCTGTGCTCCTAACCTCCTTTCAGTCCGTTAGGACAGGGCATCATTCATGGTATTAGGAGATATGTTGGAGGTCATCTAGCACACAGCATGAGTGCAGCTAAGAATATCCCAGAAAAGTCGCCATGCATGCTTTGTTTGAATACGTTTAGTGGTGGGGAAGTCACTTCTGCTTTGGAACTTCCATACCATTTCTTATAAGAAGAAGTTTTCCTATAGTGTCAGAGAACTGGGTAAGACTGTACATATCAGTTAATCTAATTCACTGATATTAAAGACTTTAAGGCAGAGTGTATCAGTAAAAGGTATTTAACAAGATTCAAATCTAGGTGCTCTGACTAAATTAAAAAAAAACCATTGGCTGTGGTGTGTCTGTGTGTGTGTGTGTGTGCGCGCGCGCGCATTTAGCACTATTCTGTGGAACTGGAACCAAGAAGAACCGAGTTTAAATCCTACTTCACCCTACTAGTTATGGGATGCTGCTTAAGTCATCTTTCAGCCTCAGTTTCCTCATCTGTAAAATAGCAATAATACTACTGCCTACTTCTGAGGCTTGTTTTAAGCATGAAATGAAATAATACCTCCAAAGAGCTCGGAATATCTTGAAGTATTTTATAAATCCTAGATATTAGTATTCTTTTAGTTACTTTGTGAGGTGTGAAATACTTTATAATACCATTCTGCATACATAGAAAATGCACTGCTTTGAAATTCAATTTCTTACATGTAGGCCTGTGCGATATTGCTGCACTGTTATCTATAGCATTTTGTGTTATTATAAGTGACACAAATTATGTAATAATGTGTGACATCTGGCAAGTGTTACTATAGGCAACACTGTTCCACAGTCATGTAACACCTTGTGAAATGAGGCTATTTTTAATGCTCTTACCTAATACAAAGTAACATTTTAACCCTGATGGAATATGTAACACAATTTCACTGACTACCACTATATAACACCTGCAGTTACATATCACACTTGCCACTATGTAACAATGTTACCCTTTCTTTTTGAAATCACTTCCGAAGTACAAGTAAATTATTTCAATATTTTAGTCCATTAAGTATACCACAAATCGATAATCATGAATATGGAAATTCAATATAGTCTTAATTGAATTGGATTTCCAGTTTGTCTTTCTTTAGCTACTTGAATCTGGAGTCCAGATGACTTTTGTTCTTCCTCTAGTGGGTACGTTAGCCCTTGAAATAAGTGCTAATGTATTTGCATTTAGCAGTGCCTAAAAGAAAGGTAACTATGTACTGTCATTATTATGAAAGTTAAGGTATTATCAGAATACTAATGCTGCTTATTTCTGTAGTTAGAAAAACAAACTAAAAATCCTTTGTAATAGCTAGAGGCTGTATCTATGATAAGATGAGTTGACTTTAAGGAATTAAATGCACAGTTACTGAATACCAACAAATGTCATTGGGGATAGGAAGTTTGTGTTCTCTTAACTTTAAAGGGCTATAGAAAGGACCAGTTTATAATTCATATATGCATGGTTACTGCACATGAAATTTGTGATCCTGACTGTAATTTGAATTGATCCATGGTCCTGGGCTCTGATCCTGTGTCTTGCCATAAATCTTACTCAAATGGAAGATCTCTAGAAATGTTAGCACTTGCCAGGGGTCCTAGGACCTGAGCATACCCTAGTCTGGTTAAGGATTAGATAAAACTGATCCAATTTTAAGAGTTGTCTCCCTATAGCTGAGCCCTATATGGGGTAAGAGGACTATGACATTGACCTAGGCTTTCCTCAGTAGAATCCCAGTGTTCAACTTCTCAGGTAAATTGGGATTCCTGAGGAAGGGCATCAAATCTGTTGAATGTTATGCATCTTGGAGTGATCACTGATACAGAGTGATTATCCTAATTAAAGGGGCCATCCCTTGACTCATCTCTTAAAGAGGTCTATTCACTGAATGAGTATTGCCTCACTCAAAGTGAGAACCTGAAAAGACCTTAGCTTGAAAGGTCCAAGGTCTCCCACTGTATCCTGGGCTGTCTCTAGTTGTTCTGATCCATATCTGGCCACTGGACTCACATGACTCTGAAGGAGAAAGTAAGGCTGGTGACCTTGTACAGCCCTCTCTCACTCAAATCAAAGTCATTTGAAAGCCACATCATCATCTCCCTGATGTCATGGTCCTCTTCAAGAACAAAGGACAAAAACTACAGCATGCCCACACTCACCAAGGATTGTCTCTTTAACAGCAATCAACTAAATCTGGCATTTTAAAAAATGCTATTTTATTGTGTTTTTAGTTCCACATTTTTGTCCCCTTGTCCCCTCCCCAGTTCCTGAGAAGACATGAAAAACAAAACACACTAAAATATGTATAGACATGCAGAAACAATTCCCACATTAATCATATCACTCCCTTTGAATGCATCAATTTTCTATCTGGAAGTGCATAGTATGCTTCATCATCAATCCTTTGGAATTGTGTTTGATCATTGTATTGATCAGTTACTAAGCCTTTCAAAGTTGTTTATCTTTGTAATATTATTGGTTATTACATAATTTGTTCTCCTGGTTCTGTTCACCTCTCTTTGCCTCAGTTCATTGAACTCTTCCCATTTTTTGAAAACATCTCCATTATTTCTTATAGCACAGTAGCATTCCATCAGATTCATATATCATAACTTCTTTAGCCATTCCCTGATTGATGGGTATTCCTTCAGTTTCCAATTCTTTGCCAGCACAAAAAAGAGGGTTTTTATATAAATATTTTTGTAATATTGGTCCTTTTCCTCTTCTTTCATCTCTTTGGGGCACATTCAAGTAGTATTACTGAGTCAAAGCGTAAGCTAGTTAAATAGGCTTTTGAGACATCGTTCCAAACTGCTCTCCAGAGTGGTTAGACCAGTTCACAGTGCCACCAACATTGCACCAAAGTATCTGTTTTCCCTCAGCCTCTTCAGAATGTGCCATTTTTGTTTCTTTTTTTTCAATTTAGTCAATCTAATGGCTTATGAAACTGTACCTCACAGTTGTTTCAACTTGAATTTCTCTATTCATTGCTGATTCACTACATTTTTGTGTAATGGTTGATAGCTTTGATTTTTTTTATCTGAAAACTGTCTGTTCATATCCTTTGACCATTTGTCAATTGGTTAATATAAGACTGAATTTTTAAAACCTGCCCTCTCTGTGACTGTTTGAGGGACTTACATTAAGTGGATGGATTGGGGAGGGCTTTGATTTCTTTGAGGATTAAAAATAAAGCAGGTCTGTTACTTAATAAATAAACTCCATTATTTCCTGAAGCTGAAAACCCATGAAGATAGATTGTTAGGTGTTGAAAGACTACTGACTGATAGAACTGCATGAAAGTTGTCACTGAAGGTCCTAAAATAGAAGCTGGATGGCTCCTTGCTGAGAATATATTGTAGCAATAGGGATGCTTGTTCACGTTTGAGTTGAGCTAGAAGAGTTTAGGATTACCTTCACACATGGAGATTGTTTGAATTCTATAAATCTCCACCAAACAAATCCTACCCTTTAGTTCCTGCATTACATTGTGCATTCACCATCACAAAGACTTCCTCCTATTCACTCCTATTCTCTCCTGCAGGGGGTAAATTAAATTCCTCTGCAGAGAGAGGGTATTTCATCTCTCCTGGTCAAATCTATCTTAGTATTCAATTATAAAATAGCAAAATAACAAAAAACTGGCATTTTTGTTGCATCAACAGAAATACTAGTGTCCAGGGCAAAGGAGGCAAAAGTTTCTCAGCTGTTGACCTAAAAAAAACATTATTCATCAACTAATCAATCAACAAACATTTATTAAAAACTCATGTTCTGCATCAAGGAGGCAAATTTTAAAAAAAGGGAACAATTCCTATTCTGAAGGAGAATAAATTCTATTGGTGGACTTTGAATTCTGTCCTTTAAATCATCCTTCTAGTTTAAGCAGAAACTCTCTGGGAGTCTGGTGTTGTGAAAAGGGCACCAATTCTGAATTTGTGGAAGACCTCACTCTGAATATGGCCTCTAGCACTTAGAAGTTGGGTGACTTCAATGAGCAAGTCTTTTAACCTCTCAAAACCTCAGTTTTTCCACGTAAAATGGGGATAATGATACCAGTGATACATTTCTCACAGGAATGTTTGTGTATAAGAAAGAGATGATATTTGTAAAAATATTTTGCAAACTTTAAAAGTGCAAATGTTCATCAGTTATGTTCGATGAGTTGTATTGGAAATAGTTGAACTAGTGTTATGGTGGTAAACTCAGGTAGAAATGGGGGGGGCAGACAGATGTTCTAAGAATCCCTGTGGGTGACAGATTGATTTAGTTTTAAAATGTAATATTCTTTATGTTTTATTGCATTTATATTTATTTTCCAATTAGATTTTAATTGTGTTTAGGCCCCAATGAGGAATTCTGTAGGCCATGTGTTGAATACCTCTATTCCAACCACACCCCTACCATAACTCCAGAAGATTTAACCACTCATTATTGCCTCTAGGATAAATATGAGTTACTTTTTCTGATAGCTAGGTGGTATAGTGGATAGATCTTCTGATGTCAGGAAGACCTAAGTCCAAACCAACCTCAGACACTTACTTGCTATGTGACCCTGGGCAAGTCACTTAAATCTGTTTGCCTCAGTTTCTTCAGTTATAAAACCAGCTGGAGAAGGAAATAGAAACCACAAACGGGGTCATGAAGAGTTGGACATAAGTGAAATGACCGAACAACAACAACACTCTAGCATTTCAAGTCCATCAGAGTCAGGATTCAAAGTCTCTTTGGAGATTGATAGCACATTACTTCCCTTCACACACTCCTTTCCAACCAAACTGGCGTACTTGCTGTAGCCTATGCATAACATTCCATCTCCCCTCTCCCTGTCTTTGTAAGAAGCTGTGCTTCTTGGAATCTCTCGTTTGCTGCAGGATTAATTTCCAGTTTTGCATCCTACACCAGCACTTTGCTGATCCTCCCAACCCTTTCATTTACTACTTTCATTGTACCCTGAATTGCTGTTCCTGTTTGCTCAGTCATTTCAGTTGTGTCTGACTCTTGACTCCATTTAGGCTTTTCTTGCCATTTCCTTCTCCAGTTCACTTTATAGATGAGGGAACTGAAGTAAGCAGGGTGAAGTGACTTGCCCAAGATCACCCAGCTAGTAAATGTTTTAGGCCAGATTTGAATTAGGAAAAATGAGTCTTCCTGACTTCAGGCCCAGCATGATATCCACTGTGCCCCCTAAGTGGCATACCCTGAATTGGTTTCCATTAGTTCTGTATAAACTTATTGTATAGATTATTTTTTATTCAATTGAATGTAAGCTTCCTGAGGAAGAAGGTAATGAGCCTCACCCCTTTGTGTCCTTAACATACAATCTTTTACACAAAGTAAGTGAGGGTTCACTAAATGTTTGATGAGTGTATGACTAGTTATCAGATCCCATTCCCTAGTTCTGAGTTTGCCCACATATTTGGAAGAACTTCCCATCGCTAACCCTAAAGACTGAGACTGAAGTGCTGTTGATCATGGCACCCTACCTGAAATTGGCATCACAGCACACTCTGGAGTCACCTCCATGTGCACCTTGGAGGAGCCTTAGGGTCCTCAGTAGAGTTACTAGCATCAGTCAGTGTGGCTGGCATGGTGCCCCGCTACAGACCACTCATCACCACTTCCCCAAGCAGGCTCCACTTCTCAGCTATTTCTATGTACTAATCACAGTCAGAAGAGAACAAAAAAAAATCTGGAGAGCACTTTTATAAACTTCTTTCTTCATGTCCATAGCATAAGAAAGCAAAAGGAAAAATCTGTTTTTAATAGCATTGAGAATGCTTTGACAACATGTCAGATATTCTTGATTAAAGGAGAACCATAAAGCACTCCATGATGACCACTCTGAAGACAAATTCATCTTGATCCTGTAGCTGTTAGCAGACTCCTTACTGAGATTAAGCATATCATTGTTGCTCCCCTTTTCTACAAGTATCATAAACACATCAAGCGGTGAGCAGAGATTTAGAGCTCAAAGGGGCCTCACAGATCAGAGTGCTTCATCTCCTCGTTTCATTATGGAGACCCCATGAGGGGCAGTGACTTCCCAAGGTCACACAGGGAGTAGGCAGCAGAACCAGGAGTCAAACAGGTTCTTGGACACTGCTTTTTTTTTCTTTTCTTCAATTGACTAAGGTAAGAAATGAGGTTTGTTTGTATTAATATTAAGTTAATCTTGGTTCCTGAGGACCATTTGCTCTCTTAAAAAAATCTATTTACACAGATTTTTATTAACACCATTGAATTTTACATAATTTATATTTTCCCCCTATATCCCTCCCCTCTCCTCCCAAGGAATCAGTTCTTATAATAAAGGATATTAAAAAATGAAGAAGAGAGGAAAAAACGCCAGTAAATCTTTCTTTCTTTTTTTTCTTTCTTCCTTCCCTCCTCCCTCCCTTTCTCTATCTTCCTTCCTTCCTTCCTTCCTTCCTTTCTTCCTTCTTTCCTTCCTTCCTTCCTTCCTTCCTTCCTTC
>NW_027185697.1:15547206-15548510 GCF_028583685.1 Petaurus breviceps papuanus | reverse complement strand
TTTCTTTCTTTCTTTCTTTCTTTCTTTCTTTCTTTCTTTCTTTCTCTTCATATTTTTCTTAAGTTATCATAAATCTACTGGTCACATTTCTCCAGGAATAGTCTTACTTCTACATCTTAAGTTTTCAGAAACCATTTTTAAAACCCTTCCTTAAAGAAACAGTTTTAAAGGGTTCAAGAAAACAGTTGCCTACCCATCCTTGAGAGTTCTGGTCCATCTCCTTTTGTTTATGATTTCTCAAAGCTTGTGGATGGTGATATTGATTTCATCTGCAATTGTTTTCTCTCTGATATGTAATTTATCTGTCCCTGAAAAGTGCATGCCAATCTATGCACTTAGATTCCAGTCACCATCCTTATAACTTTCTGAGCAAAACCAATCCTCCCTGTCTCCTCTCCCTTTTAGGTGTTCTTTCCCCATTAATAAGTGAGTATCTTAGAGACAGAGACTGTCTTTGTTGTTGTATTTGTATTCCCAGGACTTAGGATGGTTCCTAGAACACAGTCAGTGTTTTTTGAGAATACCATTTGCTTCTGTACTTTCCTTCATCTTTCCCAAGCAGTGATAACATCCTTTCTTTCCTTACATTTTTGTTTCAAACACACTTCAAAAAATCACTTCATTTTCTTGGGATTATTCTTTTTCGAGGGTTGGCCTGTTCTGGGTTTTGGACATCCTGACACTCTCTTTATAAGTTTGCATCATATTAGTGTGTGTCATTCTTGCTAACGTACCATCTCTTTCAATCTTTCATAGCTTTATTCAAAAATATATCTTCACTGCCACAATCATGTTATTCCTTTACATTTTCAATGGGATTATTTCAGATTTCATGGACAAAATTATATTGTTAGATCTTTCCAAAATCCCTGAACCAAATTCCCCTGAGATGCTCCTTTTTATCTATCTCTCTATCAATCAATCTATCTACATATCTTTTCCCTAAATGATTTTTTTCCACTCTCAGGTCTAGTGCACACATTTCTGTCTACCCAAGTTTTTCATTTTTCTTACTTTCCTATTATGAGATTTTAGGATGATGTCAGTACAGAGAGCTATGTACTGTTTGGCATGGTCATGATAACTACATTAGTCAGGACAACAAACATTTTTTTTTTAATGGCACACTATTTGCCAGGCATTCTACTGGGTTTACAAAGAAAGTCAAGGACATATTAGCATGAGTACTTTCAATGTGAATAAACAAATACATAAGTAAAGGAAAATTAAATAACCAGAAGGGCTGATGTATAGGCTTTGTATTACACACACACACACACACACACACACACACACACACACAC
>NW_027185697.1:15542090-15547196 GCF_028583685.1 Petaurus breviceps papuanus | reverse complement strand
ACACGAACTGAATCAACTGATATTAACCTTGATGTTGCCTGTGATTCTGCTGAGAAAGAACTCATGGAGGAGTTCACAAACAAAATATAGGCATCTGGCTCATCAATCAAGATTGTAATCTCTGTCCTGGCACTATGGAGTTCTACACTTTTAGTTTTCTTGCTTTGAGTTATATAGTTTCCATTATGTTCTATTCATGGAGTCAGAGAGTATGAGCCCTGTCTGTGGTATTCTAAAAGAGTACTGGACTGTTTTTCAATCAATAAATCAACATTTGTTAAGTATATAATATGTGCCAGGCACTGTGCTGAGTGTAGGGGATGCAAAAAGAGGCAAAAGACCTACCCTCAAGGAGCTTCCAAATCAACTAATATTATTTTGTCAGTCAAAAGGGCAGCGTAGTTGTTCATTCATGCTTCCACCATAGTTTGAGAGCAGAAATGCCCACCATGAGAAGAGTAGAATTCCTTTTTTCTTGCCCTTCAACATCTGATCATTTATTTTATTGTTCTTTGCAATGTGTTTGGATCCTCTGCAGTTTAATCCAAGCAGTCCCCCATAGCTATGGATACATCTATTGATTGACTAGAAGGTACAAGATGTCTATGTCCCACGTGATGCTTGAGAGAACTGAAACTATCTTCTCAGATTCTCATCTGATTCTTTTGTTGCCATTGCAATTCACTTGGATATTAACAAAGGAGAGAGAAGGAAGACCCAATTATCAATGACACAGTAGCCTTCCCCAGGAAGTCTGCAAGCATAATATTGCCTCTGGGAGTTGGGCTTGGGGGTAGGAAAAGGACTTAATTGTAGGAAATCTTATTGTCTCCAGTCCAGCACAATTTTTAGTGTTTCAATTGCTACAGATTGTAGCTATGGCAAAATCCAGTTAAATGTGTCCTTATAGGGAGTTTTATAGCTATAATTTAGTCAAGGGAAACTAAACTATAAATAGTGTATTGTCAAAATGTTCTGGGGATTATTGTGTACATATATTTTCCTTCTGTCTTAATATTAGGTTAAGGCCAAGGAGAAAATATGGGAACTTTTGCCATATCAATTTTATTTCTTCTTTCCCACTTTAAACTATGATTAGCACATAACAATAATTTATAGGAATGGGGTTCTTGGTGTGAGTGAGAGGAGGTAATGATAGGCCACCGCAATGTAATTCAGTGGCAATTTGAAAAATCTCATCATTAATTATGTTAACTAATACAGCAAGATCATCATGTGACACTGTAGGGTTTGCACAGCTCCATAATACACATTTGGCCTCATGACAGTCTTCTGAGGATGGTGTCACAGTTGTTATTATCCCTGTGCTACAGGTGAGGAAAGTGAAGTTTTAAGAAGCAAGTGACTTACCCAAGGTCACACAGTTTGTAAGGATCAGAAGGAGAAACTTATCTCACTTTTTCTCGACTCCAAGTCTAGCATTTTGTCTACTGTGTTTAAAGAGCTTTGAACTTGACACAAGGGAACTTGGTTAAAATTCTTATTTAGTTACTTAGTGACCCTGGACACATCATCTTCACTATCCCTAGACAGCAGTCTCTTCATCTGGAAAATGAGACGTTCTTTAAAACCTCTTCCTGGTTTAAATCTATGATTATATGACATTGGCTTTTGGTTCATGCATAACATCAATTGAAGTAGGACGAGAAAGTTGAGGTGGACCTGATAATTTTGTTACTGTAGGACAGTGGTGTCAAACACAAACACAAACAGAAACAGGGTCACCAAATTGTTCATAAGGATCCTGCCAGCCTCATAGTGACCCAGAAAACCACAGATTAACATTATCTATATTTTGTTTATTTTGTTAAGGATTTTCCAATTCCATTTTAATCTTGTTACAGAGTACTTGAGAGTGTCTGGGCCACATGTGACCTACAGACCATGTGTTTGATATCTCTGCTGTAGGCTACCACCCTGTGTCTGTTTTTGTCTTTTCTTGTCAGATTGAGCTCGAAGACAATCACTCTGACCTGACCTGATCAATTTAGCACATTCTGGCTTCATACAAAGAGGGCCAAGAATGAGTCAGCATGCAAGACTGAAGACAGATGATATTAAAACACATAAATAAATGAATTCTGGGCCATGTAGAGATAACCATAATGTGAGAGGCGAAGTAGCAAAGAATATTAAGTTTAATAAATGGAACTCATAGGGGATAGATATCTTCACTAGATGAATGAATGAGCACGAGTGAGTGATGGACAAATGATTGGATGAAAAAATGAAAAAGCATTTTTAGTGCTTAGTTATACCGCCACTTAAATAGAAAATAGAAACAGAAAAGTACTGATGCTCAATAAACACACGGTCAATAGATATGTAAAAATTGGTTTTCGAAAAAAGAGTTGTTTTTTTTTTGTTATTGTGGTTCAATTGGGTCTGACTCTTCATTGCCACATTTGAGGTTTTCTTGACAAAGACACTGGAATGGTTTTACCATTCCTTCTCCAGCTCATTTTACAGAAGAGGAAACTATGGCAAACAAGGCTAAATGACTTGTCCAAGACATTCAATTGGTACTTGGCACATATATCATGCGATTGTCTATGGTACCTTTTAGCAGGGTGTAGTTTCCTTCTTTACCTCTTTTAATTAGATCTATTTTTGTTTTTGCTTTGTCTGAGATCGGGATTGCTTTTACTGCTTTTTTTTTTTTACTTCAACTGAAGCATGATATATTCTTCTCCAGTCTTTACTCTATGTGTATCTCTCTGCTTCAAATGTGTTTCTTGTAAATCATATATTGTAGGATTATGCTTTTTAATCCATGCTGCTGTTTCCATTTTATGGGAGAGTTCATCTCATCCACATTCACAAATATGATTACTAACTGTTTCTTTGTCTCCATACTATTTCCTGCCCTGTTTATGCTTTCTTTCTCCTTTCTCCCTTTTCTCCCTCATTAGTTTTTTTTTGTGCTTCTGACCACCATCTCCCTTAATCTGCCCTCCCTTCCATCAGTCCCCCTCCCTTTTCCCCCCCTTTACTACTTCTTCCCTCCATACTATTCATCTCTTCCCTTTTCTTCCCCATTCCTCTCTTCACAGCTCATATAAAATTTATTATTTCTCTTTTGTTTCTCTGTTACTTTATTTCTTTAATTTTTGTCAATCTATAGGATGCGTCACAGCTGGGGAATTCTGAGATCAGATTTGAAGTTAGATTTTCCTCCAGGCCTACTGCTCTATCCACTGCTCCATCTAGCTGCCAAAGAAACAAAATACTAGAGACCAACTGTGTTATATAAACATTAGCATTTTATTGTGCAACATGAAATGAAGCCAATGAGGTCTTCAGAGAAATCTGGAGAAATCTGCATTTATGTAGGATAAAGGAAGCAGGACTGGGAAAATGTTCTACATTGTGGTTACAACAGTGGACATAAAATGTTGACTAAAAAATAGTCCAACAATGAATAATTGAAAAGTCACTGCTGGTCTCAGAAAAGAGACAAAAGAACACATCTCCCTATCAAGGCTGAATGTTGCACACAATATCAGATACAATCATGTCTTGGTTGTTTTGGGATTTGTAATGCCAAGCAAAAGCAACTTCCAAGGTTCAGAACACCAGAGTAGTAACTCTCCATTTTATTCACTTACAAATTAAGGCAAAACATTAACACAATAGAGAAAATCAAAGTACAGCATTTACCAAGTGTGATTAAATAATTTCCAAGTCCCATTCCACCCCTGGTCAGTATATTCATTTAGTCAAAATCTCTCTTCTCAAATGGAGATTAATCATTTATTTTTTATATTTTATTTATTTATACATTGTATATATTATTAATCAGTTTCTAATCATAAACAAAGTATATTCATTTGCTCAATCACAGAGCACAAAAAAGTCAAGTTTCCCACCCCTGGATCACAAGTGATTTACAATTATCATTAGTTAATGCCAAGCACCTTCTCAGAAGTAGCAGTGGAGAGCCCCCCTGAGCTACAACAAGGTTAAGATATCATCACAGCATTTAATACAGAAGGCTTGGCTTCATCTTGACCTGAGCCAAGTTCTCAGCAATCTCTGTTCCTGGGGAGACAAAGCTTAACAAAGCCACAGTATACATTGCCACTGCTCTCATCAATTCACTCTCTGCCTGCAGAACAGTCTCAGGAACCCTGAAAGTATCAGCAAGATCCTCTTCCAGGATTTTTGTAAATGTACAACACGGAAATCCTTCTTCAAGGCTTCTGAACCAACAGCAAGGTTCTAGGACCTCTGCAACAACAGCACTGTCCTTCACCAGCAGATGAATCTGTCAAAACAATATCAAAAGAGACAAAGTACTGGCATCAGAGTCATGTCTCCTCAGTCCTTGGCAGCTCTGGGTGGCAGCTCTCAAAAGTCCTGGGAAGCTCCACCTGGCCCTCAGCAATCCTCCATGTGCTGCTCCCAAAAGTTTTGCTGCCTCTCTCTGCTCGGGCCTTCTCTCTGCGTGTGCCTCTCTAAATCCATGGCACCAGCTCCTCCCATTTAAGCCCTCTCTTTTCAGGTCAAGAAGTCCATCCCCAAGGTGGGATTCTCAAGCCCTGGGTTTCAACACTCAACCTGAAAATCAAGCCAATACAGGGGGATCTTTAAATTCCATTACTATTACAGGATTATCGACTTTTCTTTGTTACAAGGGATAATACAGTTCAAGAGGAGGAATTGGTATATCAGACATGAGTGGGATATAAAAGAAAACCCACCCATAAAATTCACTTATAGGAATACTATATCTTGGGGGCAGCTAGGTAGCACAGTGAATAGAGCACCATCCCTGGAGTCAGGAGGACCTGAGTTCAAATGTGACCTCAGACACTTGACACTTATTAGCGGTGTGACCTTTTGTAAGTCTCTTAACTCCAATTGCCTTGCTTCAAGAAAAAAAGAATACTATATATCCAAATCAAATGCATCACATACTCCAATGGATCTGTCCTCTCATAAATGTGTGTAATCTCTCCCATAATACAGATATATCTGTCTTTCAAGCCTGTCTATCCTGGGTAGCTCTTATCTATGTCTTCCACCCTCCTCTCTGTCTCTCTCTCTCTCTGTCTCTCTGTCTCTCTCTCTCTCTCTCTCTCT
>NW_027185697.1:15521318-15537090 GCF_028583685.1 Petaurus breviceps papuanus | reverse complement strand
TCTCTCTGTCTCTCTGTCTCTCTCTCTCTCTGTCTCTCTCTCTCTGTCTCTCTCTCTCCGTCTCTGTCTCTCTCCTTTTGCTTTCTTTTTTATCAACAAACATTTATTAAATTCATGTACTATGCTAGTCACCGTCCTAGGCTTTTGGGGGTAGAAGATTCATTTCCTTCTAAAAGTTTGCCACAGTTAAGTCCAACCAATGAATTACACAACTTCTTTGTGTTCTCTAAATAGTGTGTTATTAAGGAATAAAGAAGCCCCCGCCCTCGCAGCGTCCTTTTTAACCTCCTGCCCAGTTCACCATTTTTTCCACAAACAGGTTTCTCTGTGACATCCTTTCCACCATATTATCTGACAAACAGATTGACAGAATGTATTAAAAGTGTTAACAAGAGCAAAAATGGCAGCAATTTTCCAGAATTACATAATCCGCATCATTAGTTGAAACAAGCACCATGAGAACACAAATCTAGATGCTGGAGGATGATTTTTCCATAGTTTTATGACTGCTGTATATAATATCACTCAGAAAATGGGAGGACCCTGCACTCTTGGGGCCAGAAAATTCTACTTTCTAATTAGACCCATAAAACTTGGTTTTCTCAAAACTCATTACTCTTCTGCAACAGATGATATACAGTAACCCAAAGTGAGTTCCTAGGGCTCAGCACTGTTTTAATAATCACCAGGTATCTAAAAAAGATGATCTTATCTGCTCAAAACCATACTCCATAGTCTTTCTCTTCTGTTTGTTTGTAGGCACTATCCTTGGTGAAGGAAAAATCAGATGGCTTGGGAAGAAACCATTTCATGATATTTTTTTGCTTTTTGGAGAGCATTTGGGGTTAACTGACTTGCCCAAGGTCACATGGCTAGTTTTTGTGTTAAGTGTCTGAGGCTGGATTAGAACTCAGGTTCTCTTGACTCTAAGGCTGGTGCTCTATTCACTGAGCCACCTAGATGCCCCTCATTTCATGATTTTCAAATTTTCAGCTTTCCTGGTACCACGCTGCACCTCACTTGAACTACAGTAATATAATGTTTGGCATACCAGATAACCCAATGTAAAATAGCAAAGCAATTATTTTCTCAATATATTTATGCACTTATTACTTGTATCCTTAGTGAGGTAATAATGGTGGCTAGGTGGTACAGTGGATAGAGCCCTGGTCTGGAATCAGAAAGACTCATCTTCCTGAGTTCAAATCTGGTCTTAGACATTTATTGAGCTGTGTGACCCTAGGCAAGTCACTTAATCCTGTTTCCTTATATGTAAAATGAGCCAGAGAAGGAAATGGCAAGCCACTCTGCTATCTTTGCTAAGAAAACTTGAAAAGGGGTCACAAAGAGTCAGACATAACTAAAAACCAACAACTATGAAGTAAGAACATGTTGTTCTTGAGAGACTGGTCTGTTCAATTTATTTTGATAATTCAAATGATCTCTAATCTAACTGATGCTTCTTAAAACAATGCGGACAAAACCCATCTTTTCTAGTCCATCTGGTGAGATTTTTGTCCTCATTCTATGAGTACACTAAGTTCTATCCACCTCCCTCATATTGTTCTTGGCATTGTGTGGTGACCAGTGGATCCTCATTTCTCTCTTCATGATTGGTTCAACCTCTTTTGCAGTCTTACATCTTTCTGCCAACATCTGTATACTCCAGGTCTACTTATGATTAGTACTTGATATCTCCATGGTGTGCAGAGAATTCTGAACTTCCAACCAGGAATATCTCAGTTCACATAGGACTTCTGCTTCTTGTTAGCTGGGTGGACATGCACAAGTCACGAAGCACTCTGGGCTTTGGTTTCCTTATCCATAAAATGGTGATTACAACATTTGTAATAGCTCCTTGTGGAATTTCCTTGAGGCTCAAGTGAGATAAGGTAAATAAAGTACATTTGTAAAATTTGAAGTATTCTATGCATTTTACTTATTTTATCTTTATTTTCTGACTACATTTCTATTTATTTTCCAATGAAAGCAAAGGGCTAGATCATTGCTGATTTTAGACCATTGCTTTCATCCCTGATAAAATCACATTATATCAGTTATAAGGGACCTCAGATGGAATCATCAATACATAGTAGGTGCTTAATCAATGTTTATTGAATGACTAACTGAATGAATGTACTAAGCACTAGGGATACAGAAAGACAAGACAGTCCCTTCCTTTAAGGAGGGACAAGACAACTTGCAAATGGATACATAAAAAACAAGCTATATATAGGATAAATAAACAATTGAAAGATGGAAAGCACTGGAATTATGATGGGTTAGGGAAGGCTTCCTGTGGAGGGTGAGATTTTAGTTGGGACATTAAGAAATCCAGGGAGCTCCATAGTACTCAATCCACTGAACCATTTAATTGATGAAAGGTCCCCTACTTCTGCCTATATGATCCCGACTAAAGAAGTGAAGACCAACAATTCCTGTGAGACATAAACTGTTGCTTGTTATACCTTTTCATGGATCATTGGGTAAGTATTCATTCAATTCATCTGATAGGTAAAGGTTTTTGTTTATTGTTCAGTCATTTCAGTCCTGTCCAACTCTCCATGACCCTTATATGGTGATTTCTTGGCAAAGATATTGGCATTTGTTTTCTATTTCCTTCTCCACTTCCTTTAGCAGATGAAGAAATGGAGGCAAACAGTTAAGTGACTTGCCTACAGTCACACAGTTAGTAAGTGTCTGAGGCTGGATTTGAGCTCAGGTCTTCCCGACTCCAGGCCTGCTGCTCTACCCCCGGTACCACCTAACTGCCCTGATAGGTGAAACATTACTGCTCAATTCCCCACCATCCTAAATTGCCTCTACTAGAATGATTTTCACACATGTAATTGAAACAGGACCCATTAAAAGTAAGAAGTTAGTGTCTATATTCTGTGTATAAACGAATTGGCATGCATCCTCCCACTCACGTATCCCTATGAGTAGTCCCAAAGGCTGTGGAATTTAGTCATCAATTTCCTTGGAAACCAGAGATCGGTCCCATTGAAGAAAACACTTTATCTCATAGAACTATGTGTTCAGGATCAACCTCCAGGACTGATAGTGCTCTCCTCTATATTTTTCAAGGTTCATTTTAAATTCCAGTTTACCCTGGAAGGCTTCATTTATTTCCATAATGTGAAATGATTTTGACTCTTTTCTGAAGAGACTCAGGTGTAACTCATGGTAACAGCAGAGAGAGATGTAAACCCAGTTTCAGACAAACAAAGAAACCCCCCTGGGGTGGGAGTGGGGTGGGATGCTAGCTCTGACCCTATGGATCCTTGGATAATGATTACCTTTTTGGAGTCTCAATTTCCTTATCTTTAAAATGGAGGCAAAGAAAGAGCATTGAAAATATAAGGAGTCAGTGAAATTTTGCATGAATCAGATCAAGCTTTCTTGTTGTTTTTGTCATTGGAAGATATATATCAAAAGCAGGCATGTGCTCTTGGAGAGTGGAAGCAGATGGTCATGGCCTCACCTTTAATTATCTATTGTTCTTGATCGACTTCATTCATCAAAGAGGGAGAGAAGTGATTTTCCTTGTATCAACCTTCACACTTTTACCATTGAGAGAATTAATTTGGATGTGGTAGAGTCCTCGGTTTAGACTTTGGATGCAATACACATCAAGGAGAAAATAGTTATAAAAATATTTTAACCTGAAGTCAGGAGGCCACAAGATTTATCCCAGCACTTACCAATGGAAATGGAGGGAATAGCCATAATCTTCTTTGAAGGGGACAGTCTGGCTTGCTTTTTTATCCATCCTCAGATAAAAATCATGGCTCAGAACCTTAGTCACTATGCAATAAATGACCTCAGCCTACTTTTATCAGGGAGAGGCTTCCTGGGCTGCTAGGTGGTGCAGTGGAATCAGGAACTCCTGAGTTAAAATCTGTTCTCAGACATGTATTAGCTGTGTGACCCTAGGCAAGTCACTTAACCCCTGTTTCATCATCTGTAAAACACAGATAATCATAGTACTACCACTCAGGATTGTTGTGAATATTAAGAGGGAAAATAATTGTAACATGCTTAGCACAGTGAGTAGCACATAATAAGCACTAGATAAATGCTAGTTATGATCATTATTTATGACCATTACATTTTAACTGATATTGGTAGAGAGCCAGTAGGCTCTAAGGATCCTAAGTATAATCTAGATTCTAAAGATCTAAGCATACTCAATCTCCAAAGAGCTAGCATTCAGTACAATGTAGAGGAGAACCATTGCTTGTTGACTAGAGACTTTCAGTATAGTAGAATCAGTGATGAAGACAAATACTGTAAGCTTTCTGAGATGAGGCACCCAGAAGAAGATAGAGATATAATATCAGGAGAAAGGACCAGAGAGCATCATGTTGAAAATATAAGAGCATGTGGGCAGAGGAAGAGTATGGGTTGCCTTGTCCACAAATATGCCCTGGCCACACAGGTCACCTGTGTGTGCCCTTCATGTATATGTCCTATATACAAGGAATGTTAGGGCATGCCTCTTCATGCAAACTCCATAGCCATCCTGGCTGAATTGAATTGCAGAATAATGTTCATTCATTCATCAAACAGCTATTAAATTATTACCATATGCACAGGATGGTTTTATCCTTGGGAGAGATAGAAAGTTTAGAGAAAGTATTATGTCTGTCCTCTAAGCACTGATGGTTTAGTAAAGGAAGGAGTAAGAAACGAGATTTTATTAGCTATGTTATCCTGGATTGGAAGAAAGAGGAACTATTAGGTGGTTTACTGATGAAGACAATGGGGAAATATGCTGCTATTTTTCTCTCCTCTCAAAAGATTGTAATTCTTATAGGGTAAATGGAATTGTGGAGATCTATGTGAAAAGGGAAGTAAAGAATTTACCTGAATACTTCTAATTTAAGTGGTATACCCTCATAGATACATATAATATTGACTTAAATCATAAAAGAAAGGATTCATTGCAAGTGGCCTTTTTAAGAATTCAAATCCATTTCATGGGGTTGACTCAGATTAATTCTTCAGAAATAAAAGAACCCTCTTTACTTTCTTTTCCACATTTTCTGATCCCTCTCACCTGAAATCTCTCTGTCCTCCTTTGAAGTTACTAAATAAATGGATGGATATAGTTACTGAGCCACTGTCAGAAATCTTTGAGATATGGTAGAGAATAAAAAGGGTGCCACATCACAGGGCAAAAACAAATAGAGTCCTAATTAAAAAAAAGAAGAGTGTGGAGTCAGCAAACTAGAGGAGGGTGAGTTTGATTTTGTTTCCTGGCAAAATTCTAGAAGACAATATTAAAAGGAAGATTTGGTGAGCATTCAGGGAAATGATTTTCATTCAAAGCCAGCATGCCTTCATCAAGAAGAGGTCATGCCAGACTAACCTCATTTCCATTTTTTTTAACTGAGGTACTAGACTGTTAACCCAGGGGATGATTCTATAAATTGTGTTGGCCTTGATTTTGGCAAAGCATTTTGCAAATTATCTTATGCCATCCTTGGGGGCAGGATGGAAAGTAAGGAATACATCATTCTACAGATAGATGCATTTGGAACTGGTCAAACCATGGGATAAATGAGTAGTCCTTAATTGATCTGCAGCCATTTCATCCCACCAAGACCTATGGCCTCCTTTACCCCTATATGTCTGGCAAGTGAGCACCCAGACTTTCCTCTGAGATTATCTCTAATTTATCACATGTCTGTCTTGTTTGTGCATAGTTGTTTGCATCCTCTTCTCCTCATTAGAATGTAAGCTCTGTGGGGGTGGGGTCAAATTTTTCAACCTTCCTTTATATCACTTCAGATTTTCTGTATATTCTCTTAATGTAGCATATGAAGGATAACAAGTTGGTAACCAGCTGCCGCTGAGGAATCATACTGAACTTGTCATGGATTAAGATCCCTAGATTTCTTTCTCATTATTATTGTTTGGCCATCTCTGCCTAGTTTATATCACTAAGTTGTATTGTGAATCTATATAAAATTTGCCACATTGATTCATTTTGTAGCTTATTTTTTTAGACTTGGACCATTGTTCTAGCTTTTTCACACGTTTTTGGATATTGACTGCCACCAAATATATTAGTTAAACATTCTAGCTTCCCATCACTTGCAAATTAGATAAGCACTTCTTGTAGGCTTTTATCCAAATAACTGAATAAATTTTGAAGATCAAAAATCTGAGCAATTGTTCCTGCTTGCAACCCTTCACCATAACCCTCACTTCAAGTTAGCATCGTATCCCCAGAAGTTAGCACAGTGTCAGGCACATAGTTGTCATTGAATTGTATCAGTCATGTCCAACTCTTCATGACTTCCTTTAGGGTTTTCTTGGCAAGGATACTGGTTTTTTTTTTTCTCCAGCTCATTTTACCAATGAGGAAACTGAGGCAAACAGAATTAAGTGACTTGCGCAGGGCCACACAGCAAGTAAATGTCTGAGACTAGATTTGGATTCATGAGGATGAATCTTCCTGATTCCAAGCCCAGTTTTCTATCCACTGCACCATCTAGCTGCCCCTGGCACATAGTAAGTGGTTTACGAATGCCTACAAGAAGTGCTTATCTAATTTGCAACTGACTTGAGTTGATAATATTGTAAAATTCTGTCTTGGTCAGGACATATTTAGAGAGCTGTCTTATATTTGTTCCATTGTATTTCAGGAAGGGCATTGACAAGGTTGAGGGCATACAGAAGAGGGCAACTAGATAATAAGAGAACTTTGACGTAGGAGAATTGATTAATGGAATTAAGGTATAGTAAGGAGAATAGAAACAGAAATACTGGGACATGACCACTGTCTTTGAAAGAGAAGAGGACAAGGAGCAATGTGTTGGATTTCTGAGATCATTTTCATCTTAATGTGAGAGAAATCCCCAAAACAAACAGAGGTATTCAATGGTGGAGATGTGGGTTGGCTCTGGAGTTGGGAGTTTCCCTAACACTTTATGAAAAAAGTCATTTAACAAAATCTGGATGACTATTTTTGAGAGATGATTTCTAAGAGTCTCTGTGCAGATATGGATGGAAATAGATGCACCTGAAATCATTTTGAACTCTGAAGTTCTGTGTTTTTTTCCCCATTACTCTTAACTTTTAGGAATTTGTTAACCACCTCAGATGTCATTCCCTTCTTTTCCTTCTTCTTGCTTCCCTCTCTCCTTCTCTCTCTTTCCTATTCCCTCCATCCCTTATTCACTCCAATATTAGTGTGGGGATTTTCAAATACAAAGTGACAAGCTTATGTGTGAAAATCATCATAAGGCTATAGCACTTTGAAAGCATATATCCTCAGGATAAGGAATAGACAATGAAAGCTGCAAATTAAGAATCATAGTATGTGACAACATCTGTCTGAATGGTTACAAAATGTCTTCTTCCTTTGAATTGTATTGTTCTCAGAATAATTTTATATGGGATTATATAAGAAGGTGATGGGGAAAATTACCTTCGCATCTATAAACAAACAAATCATCAGTAAGCTTTTATTCTCTTCCAGGACTCTGTAATCTTCCTGGCTTCATTGCTGTCCCTCACACATGACCCTCCATCTCCCATCACCATACCTTTCCTTATTGCACTCCCTAAAATCAGAAAGTTTATTTTTCTCATCTCTGCCTCAGTTTCTCTGGCTTCTATCAAAATTCAGCTCAAATTCCATTTTCTGGAGAAGACTTTTTCCAATACCACTCCCCCAAATCCCGCTTCAATTGACTTGTCTTTGAGCTTACCTTCCATTGTATGTATGCATTACTAAATGTATTGACTCTCCTATTAGAATGTGAGCTCTTTTTTTTGACTCCTTACCACTTAGCATAGTGTCTGGAATTTACTAAGTGCTTAATTAATTTTTCTTGACTGGATAATTGGGCAACTAGGTATTACTTGGCCTGAAGTCAGGAAGACCTAAGTTAAAATCTGGTCTCAGACCCTTACTGTCTGTGTGACCTTGGGCAAGTCATTTAACTTTGCTTCAGTTTCCTCATCTGTAAAAATAGTCTGGAAAACAAAATGGCAAACCACTCTGATAATTTTGCAAAGAAAGTCTCAAATGGGGTCATGAAGAATTTGATATGTTTGAAATGAATGAAAAAAAAGGACTATCTAATGATTATTACACACAAGCATGGTGGGGACACAAATATTCAAGTATAAGAAAAAAAACCCTGACCTCATGTTTTATATGTTGTATTTGAGGGAATAAAGCATACATATGGCACAAAACAACTGAGAACATGAGGAAACATGTTTTCAATAGTAATATCTCACCTATTTATCCCTTGGCAATGAATCCATCGATCACTAAGATTTGCTGAAGTGTCTGTCATGGACTAGGCTCTATGCTAGGTTCTGTAGGTACAAACACTAGAGTTAGGCTCTTACTAACCGCAAGGAGTTTGCATTCATTTGTTTCTATTCCTATTATGACTAGCACCATGGTCAGCTCCTTACACATGGGGACTCACAGAATATCTACTCTAAGTTCAAGGTATCCTCTGGGTCTGGATACTTTTAAAAGTCAAACTCCTAAGCCCCCATGAATGTATTTATATTTGTCAGCCAGACCAAACACACACTCATTCAAAACAAAATAAAAAAAAAGTAATGCAACAACATAACAAAAAAGTGATTGAATATATCTCATATTGCACGTAAGAAGTAAATTTTGCCTAAGCATTATTATGCTGAGAGAGGCCACCCAAATGGAGAATACAGCTGACCAGGGAATGCATATGGATTGTACAAAAGGCATAGCTAGCTACTTTTGTGCCTTATGGCAAGATGAGACAACTTGTTTCATAAAAATAAGAATTGGGTCTTATCAGAAAGTCCCCCTGTACAGTAGAGTACTCCATACAGATTTGGCATTTCATAAATGACTTTTGAATGGAGGAATGCATGAATCCAAGAATGAGCTTTACATGATGAATAAAGCACAGGTGTTGGAATCAGGACTGCCTGGGTTCAAAACCCAATTCAGACACTTGCTGTGTGACCTTGGGCAGGACACTTGACTGTCACTTCTCTGGGAAACTGTAGGGGTGCAATATCCCATGTCTTTAGTCTGTTTCGTGGGAGGATGTATCCCCTTTGCTATGGGACTCCTCTTTTAGACTGAGTAAGAGGAATGAATTCTAGAATGAGAACCCAGACATCCCACAAACCCATCTCCTTGGTACATGCAACACCCGAAGCCCTATTAGCCCCAGGATGCCACTCCACATGAATTAGGAGCAAGATGTGGTGGTAATTTCTATCCTCTTTAGCATCTTCTCTTTCATCATCCATCTGTGTGGGAGTTAAAATTATGCTATATAAATTGCAAAGTCAACCAGGCATGAAGTTAATGCAGAGTGCAATTTCAGTAAGTGCCCAGATGAAGAAGCCCTGACTTTTTCTAGACATGGTTAATCTGACCAGAGGACACCCAAGGAACATCCATGTAAGAGAGATGGAGCCCAGGTCCCTAGGAACCTTCAGAAGGGCCCTTTCTGTGGAGACAAGAGGGGAGAGAACAATTTCTGGCTGCTGCATATGGTTTTCATTTTTATGTGCCTTTTAAATCCTGGTGTTTTCTGGTCCCTCAAACTAATAGCTCATATTTCAAGAGTACTTTAGAGTTTATAAACTTGGGGATGGGAGTGGACCTGTAATACCTGTGGTAAAGAGAACTCCCAAGGAGAAAACACCTGCTACCAAAGCAGATCCACATCTGTTCTGTGACTCATGATCTTAGAATTGGCTGTGGGTTGAATGTGTCGCTTGGAGACACACAGTCAGTATGTGTCAGAATGGTTTTTTACAACAAAATAACTGATGTATATGAAGTAGTTTAGTTTGTAATATATTTTCTATACCTTGTCTAATTTGCACCTCCCAATATTCCTGTGAAGTAGGTATTATGAGTATCATTCTCCTGGGCTTATAAATGAAAACGTCAGTGGCAGGGAACATGTGACATGCTCTGGTTCACACAGCTTGTACAATTACTTTATTTTTTCTTAATTCATTATTTATGTATTTAAAATATCTTTTTTCATTTTTTAAATTTTGGCTCCCAGATTTTTCTTTCCTTCCCAACCTTTCTTCACCCAAATGAGAAGGCAAACAATATGATATCAATTATGCATTGAAATAATGAAAAGCATATTTCTGTATTAGTCATATCACATAAAGCAAAAAAAGGGATAAAAATATCTGTCATATACTTAAGAGGAATAACAAATTGCATATAGTAGATTTGTAATTTCTTGTATAATCATCTTTTTTTCCTATGCTACTATGTTATGGAAATTCTGACTTTATTTCCTAAATTCAGAATGAAAGAAAGGAAGAAGGAAAACAGAAAGAAGGAAGGAAGGAAAGGCATTTATATTTTAATTTGCATTGAGAGTGTATTAGTTCCCTCTCAGAAGGTGTATAACACTTTTTCATCACGTGTCCTTTGGAATCATCTTGGATCAGCGTGGCCAAGTATTTCACACAGCTGATCATTACAAAATTGTTATTACTGTGCACAATGATCTCCTGGTTCCTCTCGCTTCACTTTGCATCAGTTCATATGACTTTTGTCATGTTTTTTTTTTCTTCCATGAAATTATCCTGCTCATCATTTCTTTTAGTACAATAGTATTCCTTCACAATCATATACCACAACTTGTCCATCCATTCCCCAATTACTGAGCAATGCCTCCATTTCCACTTTGCCACCACAAAAAGAGCTGCTATAAATATTTTTTGTACATCTAGGTCCTTTTCCTTTTCCTTTGATAATTTGGGATGCAGGCCAGTAGTAGTATCACAGCTGGTACAATTTAGGTGTGAGATTTGCAGCTGTATTTCTTCTTTACTCTATCTTCTAATTCACACTGCCTCACTTTGTTCCATTCTCTTCCCAAGAGCCTTGTAAGCTAAGTGAGTGACTATTGTATCTATTTTTAATATGTAAAAACTGCTTCATAGAGGGTTTAAATAAACATTTTAAAGCAAGGCAAATAGTATGGTAGCTAGATGATGCAGTGGAGCACAGGTCCTGGTACCAAGAAGACCTGAGTTTAAATCCAGACTCACAGACCTACTATATGTGTGACCCTGTGCAAGTCATTTACCCTTGGTTTGCTTCAGTGGGCTCAACTAAAAAATTGGGATAATAATAACAGCCCCCTCACTGGATTTTTGTGAGGATCAAATGAAATAAAGTATTAGTGTACATAGCACAGCACCTCCACCCCTCCTGTGCATCCTCTGTGAATTAATTCTCTATTTCAAGCCTCTAGGTGGATGTACTTTTCAAAACTCTCTCTGAAATTCCCTTCTCTTTCTTCACTCTCACTCTTGGTGATCTTATTAGCTCTCACCTTTTTAATTCTTTCACGGCATTTTCCTTTCAGATGACTCCAATAGCTGCATTATTGGATCCTAATCTCTCTCCTGAACTTCAGTCCAATGTCACCAACTGACTTGTGGATATTTCTTCCTTGATGTCCCTCCAATGGCTGAAACACAATATGTTAAAGAACACACACACACACACACACACACTATAGTATTCTCTCCCCCATAAAGTTATTTTTCTTTTAAGTTTTACTATTTCTATTGAAGATGCCATCATGTATACCAGCACCATGCTGGGAAAATGAATTACTTCCATTTGAATTGTCTTAGGAAAATTCTGAAGATCACCTGGCATGATAAGGTACCAGACACTGAGGTCATTTTTCAAACTAAACTGCAAGGCATTCAAGCTCAACTGCAGAGATCACAACTCTGGCAGACTGGCCATGTTGTTCCATTTCCTCCTCCAGTTCATTTTATAGATGAGATACTGGGGTATACAGGGTTAAGTGACCTGTCCAGGGTAACACAGCTAGTAAGAGTCTAAGGCTACATTTGAATACAGTTCTTCTTTACTTCAATCCCAAGACTCTATCCACTGCACCACTCTTCCTGACTCCCAGTTTACTCTTCTATCCACTGCACCATCTAGATGAACTTGTCTGTATACATGTGTTCTCTCATTGTAGACTTTAGACATCTTTTAGATCAGAGGCTATTTCCTTGTTATCCTGGTATACCCAGGGCCTAGTAAAGTGCCTGGAACATAGTAGGTGCTTCTTAAATACTTTGTGTCTTTGTGCTCCTAGGCCTTACAAAAAGCCTGTCTCATACTGGGTGGTCACTGAGTACTTCTTAAGATGCCTTGAGCTCAGCCAAGTGGAATATTGTGCAGTAAAGATAAGTGAGTCTTTCTCCTTCAGTAGACTTTAGCTTTACTTTGTGACTTTAAGGGAAAAAAAACAAACAAGCTTCAATTTCCCAAAGCTCTTTATCGTTTTATCTTCCTAAGATGGAAAGGGTAATGGCTGCATTCGAACCTTGGTCATAAGGATTAATGGGAGACAGGCTAATGGAACTTGAGGGCAGCACCAGATTTATTTGAACCAGTCCTCCCAAGCCCCCTGCCCACTAAAAGAGAACACCATCCAAATTGATATAAATTTCTCCCTTTCCATCTTTAGTCCTTAAATTTCAGACTCCAACCAACAGCTATTACATTCTTTCTATGTTCATAGGCCTGTGTTACACACTGGAGGAAACACCACAGTTAGAGAAGGCTCATTTCCTATTGTTACAGAGCAGAGGTCTGACCATTATACTCTTTTACACCACAAATGCTTCTGGCTCCTTATGCTCTCCAGCATCAAATGCAAACTCCTTTGTAGCTAGGTAACCAAGTGGCCCAATGATACAGTGCTGCACCTGAACTCAGGAAGACCCGAGTTCAAATCCAGCTCCAGAAATATGATAGCGGTGTGAACCTGGCCAAGCCACTTCGCTGCTGTCTGCCTCTGTTTACTCAACTGTAACGTGAAGGAAAGAATAGCAGAGTTATTGTGAGGATTAAACAAAATGATATTTGTAAGGTACTTAACACAATGTTTTGGATACAGTAGTCACTTAATAAGCACTTGTTCCCTTATTTCCTTTCCAACCTGGCTCCAACCTCCATTCCCAAATTATTATGTGCACCACTCCAACCCTACATGCTAGTTTCAAACAAACTGGTTTTCCCTGCTCTTTCTTATACAGGACCTTCCATTTCCTATTTCCATACATTGGTATAAGCTTCTCTGCATGCCAGGAACACATTGCTTCCTCTTGCCTATTTCATGGAGTTTCTAGCTTCCTTCAGAGTTTAGCTCCATTTCTACCTTCAGTATTAGGCCTTTCCTAATTCTTACCCCTGAGGTTATAAACATCTCCTTCTCAGTTACCTTGTACCTCAGGATGCTGTAATACCTTGCATTAACTTGTATTTATTTTGCATATACATAGAAATATGATATTTACATTTGCAAAATATGCAATATCCATACACATGTATATTTCGATATTTACTTATTTATACACATGAATGCATTTCTATATACAGAAGTGGAACTCCCAGGCAGGGACATTCATTCTACCAATGAACATTGACAGCTTTTCTATTACTTAGAATCCCAGAGAGTTGCATTGGACATTGAGAGATGATCTAGGAATCATACACATATATACAACCACACCCATCCACACCACCCACAGACCCACCCACACACCCACAGACCCACCCAAAGACCCACCCACACACCCATGTACCCAACCACATGCACACACACATATGCATAAACATCAGTGTAGAATCAATTGGCCACTTCGACCTCAAACATCCAACCTCCAACTCTTCTCTCTTCTCTCTCTGGTGTGGTTCACTTATTCAACCTTCAGTCATATTAAAAATTCAGGGATTCCCAGAGGAGGTGACCATGATTATACAATTCACTTTGAATCCTAGGGATAAGCCTTGTATGGGGGAGGTACATGTCTGTTACTCCAAACTGTAGCTCCTGAGTCTTAGCTTATGTCCTTCCTGTCAAATAATGTGACAGGACACACTCTTAAACCTTTATTAACAAACACTTACTAAACAAAATGCAAAGAAAGAATATTCTATCCAATTATCACTCATGCCTAAATATAAGTCAAAGTCTCCTATCAACGCACATAGCATCAATTGAGGAAAGTGGACACCAACTTAGAAAATCCAGGAGGGAAGCACGAGTAGGGGATTGCACAGGCAACTCCTGACTCTAGACAAGGCCAGGTTTTCTTTGTTCTCCTTAGGTAGGAGTCTAAATCCTTGTTCTTCTTAAGGAGGTGTCTAAATAAAAAAAAAAAAAAACTGCCACTACCTGAATAACTCTTTGCTCTATTCTTTTAGTGAAACAGGTGTCCTAAACCTGAGTTCTTCAGAGACATTCAGGTCTGTTCTGTTGACTGAGCTCAAAGGAATCAAAGACCTTCTCAAGTCATGTCTGGCAGCAAAAGGCAAGGCATTAAATTCTGTGAAATATTCCCTCTCTTTTAAGTCACATGCCAGTAATTTGCAGACTTTCTGCAGTCAAGTCAATTAAACAGTGGAAGAGTCTTCTTTCTCCAGTCATTACTCAATAGCAACACTTTCCTCCCATTAGCTCAAGGAGCATTGACTTTCCTCCAATCAGTTCAGCTCTCAGCAGAAACCAAGGTTCTCTTCTAGTCAGCATAGCAAACAGGAATCCAGTTTCTATGTTATATGTCAACCCTCAGTCTGGCTGCTTTTCTATGACCGCCTACTCTGCAGATCCTGGCTTTTCTCATTTGCTACCAATATGACCTTGGGAAATTACTTAGTTTCCCTTGGCCTCAGTTTTCACATGTGTAAAACAAGCCCATTAGGCTATATATGGCCTCTAATTCTCATTCCATTTTCTTACAAGATCTCTCAGTTTCACCTTTTGCTAAATGATAGATTTACTCCCTGTACAGCTTTTGAAATAGGTCCCTAAAACTCTCTGGGCTTCCAAAGAGTTTCCTTATCTGTAAAAATGAGGACTTGAAGGAGATGGTATCTGAGGATTCTTCGTGCTCTAGACTTATGAACCTATGGAATTCATATTTTTATATCTTTGAGGGAACACAATTGACTGTATTCACAATCATCTTATGAGGGGGGTAGGGCAAGTGTTGGGAGGCCCATTTCATTGTTTTTTAGTTATTTCAGCTATGTTAGACTCTTCATGAACTTATTGGGGTTTTCTTGGCAAAGTTAATGCAGTGGTTTGGCATTTACTTCTCCAACTTATATTACAGATGAAGAAACTGAGGCACACAGGGCAAAGTGACTTGTTCAGGATCGCACAGCTAGTGAGTGTCTAAGGCTGGATTTGAACTCAGGTCTTCCTAACTCCAGGCCCAGCACTCTCTCTACTATGCCACCTGGTTCCCATTTTACTCCATATAATTCCCCTGGTGTAGAGAACTCCACAAAGGCAGATCGGCTAATTAGAGTTGTTGAGAGCAGCAGGGGCATTAGAAGTTAAAGTGACTTACCTATGTTGGCAGAGTATGTGTCAGAGGCAGAATGCTGGGGCTCCAGAATGAAAGACTGTTCCCCTTTACACTGTGACATCATCTCTGTTACATTAAAAGAAATAGCATTGGGGCGGCCAGGTAGCACAGTGAGTAAGAGCACTGGCTCCAGTGTCGGGATGACCTGGGGATCAAATCCTGTCTCAGACACTTAGCACCCACCCAGAAACACCTGGCCATGTAATCTTGAGCAAGCTACTTAACCCTGATTGCTTAAAAAATAAAGAAATAACATTAGTGATTCAAATAGAGTCTTTCTCCCACCATTTTGTGAAGTTAAGTGTATCAGCAATGCCATATTCACAATGCCTATAGAGATTACAAATAT
>NW_027185697.1:15481275-15521308 GCF_028583685.1 Petaurus breviceps papuanus | reverse complement strand
AGTCCAACGGGGCATGGAAGATCTTTAAATCCCATAACCCTTACATTAAGTTTCAACTTCATGTAAGTCATTGGATTTGAGAGGTTTCACAAGGGTATTCCCCACTCCCCCCTGTTGTGTGACTTAAAGAAAACCCCTCTCCTTCTTACCCCAGGGTCTCCTGCCCCGCATGAGAAACCAGATTATCATATCTCTCCTATTTTTTACTTCCTCCAAACTAGATGTTAGCTGTGGCAAATCCAGCTTCTGGCTCCTGAAAACCTTGGATTTGGTTTGCTTTGCAACCACATGCATTGCCAAATAAATCGCTGCTAAGTAATTACTTGGTTTTATTATTCCACCAAAATATCTCTCACCCCCATTATAGAGATAAGGACATGGCAGCTCATAAAGGTTAGGGACTTCCCATGGTCAATTAGTAAGTGTCAGAGGTGACATTTCCTCTGAAGACTCAAAAGAATCCATGTCTAACATTCTCTTCATTGACCCACAGTACCAGATGTGATACAGCTTGTAAATTATAACATTTTGTATTAATACAAGAAAGGTTTCTTGAGAATAGATTGGTTTACTCTTCCTACAGAGTACTGGGCACTCTTGTGGCATTAATGGCATCTGCAACAATTCAGCAGAAATAAAGTTTCTGCACAATAGTGAGAAGGGGTGGGGAGATGATGGCAAAGAACTCTGAAGAACTCAGGAACTAGGGAGTGGACATGCCTTCGTTAGACTGTGCGGGGGTTGGAAGAGAAAGAAATTACCTGCAAAAACCACATACGGAGAGAGTGATGACTTCACCAATTTCTCTGAAATACTGGGATACATAAGTCTTTATTTGTGATTTGAAGGTTATTTCCAGAAGGAGAGAACTGTCTTTCCACTCATACCTTAAGTATCATTTCTGAGTTCTTCACTCTCTTCCATTTTATTTACAGTAAAGCAGAATGACAATCTTCTGTTCCTTCAGTTCACAGGGCGATCAAGAGAACCCCTCATCGTGTCAGGCAAAAGAGAGGTTGTCATGACTGAGAACATTGTGACACTGGATTAAATATATTATCAGGAACATGGAGTGATTCTAAAGAAAATTGTGGCTTTGCCACTTTAAGTGGGAGTTTAGAGAGTTTTGAACCATAGAAATTGGATAATATGCATTCAGAATAGGACATTTCCCAGGGACATCAGTCTAACCAGTAGTTTTTCAAGAAGAAAGACTTTTTCAGAACTGTAACTAGGGTGGAATGAACAGGGCTTTGGTCCAAGAACCACATTTTTATTTGAAAAAAGTAATAAAGTAGTGATTTTTAAAGACAACATTTCAATAAAATTTATTATCATATTTCAACACATTTTCACTCCAGCATCAGAGAAGTAGTTGAACTTTATACCCTTAATAAGAATAATTATGGAAAATAAGTATGTTACAACATGGTCAGAAATCCTTTCTTCCAATAGCCACAGTAAAGTTAAGATCCAATCTGTCCCAACCCTGTTATCTCTCCCTTCCCTACTTCTCTGACCCAACAGCAACCTTCCCAGCAGGGGCCTCAAGGTATTCCAATATGAGGGTTATGATGTTGACAATTATAAAAAGGGGATTGGGATAGCTACACACACCCTTCTGATTTCATTGGTATAAAGAACTCTCAGGTGAAGAAATTACATTGATGGATTCAGATCATGCCCTCCTCTGCAATTTAGATTTAGAGAGTTGCTTAGAGCATTGAGAGGTTCAGTGACTTACCTAGAGTCACACAGTCCCTAAGACTTTTTATAAAGAGTTAGTCACATGTACTTATGAATAGATTGCCTTATCCAGGGTCATGAAGTCCTAGGTTCAAGTGAGGTCTCTCTTACTTAATCTCTTAGTGTCCCTGACCATTCTTTAGAATTCTGATTTTCAGAATGAACCTGCTTTAGCAGGAGATGGAATTCTGTACCAGCAACTCCCTATATTTATGAAATTGTAGATCCTGTAAAGAGAAGGGGAAAAAGGGTAGGGGAATGAAGATGCCCATAAGAAGTTGCTAAGAAACTCATGAAGATAAATTGCAATCTAATAAAAAATATTAATTTTATCTATAAATTACACAACCTGATTTGCCTAATCTTCTCATCCTGGATCAGCATGGTAGGTTATAACCAGTTATACACACACACACACACATACATATATACACACATATACATATATATATATAATTGGACTATATTAGTTAAATATGTATGGTTAGATGGACAAGTCTCCTGGGATGAGACAGATATGACCATTACAGAAGGTCACTCTGCTCACATAATGAGATAAAGAGGACAAGGCTGTAGCCAATTCTTCTTTTTCTGCCAGAAGGAGGTATCTCCAAATTGTTAAGTTTGGTTGCCTCACTCCTGAGCCCCATCTTACCTCTTCCTTACTATACTGACCAATTCTAACTCTGCTAGGTCCCCCCTCCAATTATATTTTTGATCTCTGATTAAGCTCTTCTCACAACTAATACATATCATTCAATCTCCAATAGAATCTGGCTTTGAATATGCCCTCATTGGCCTTTCCTGGTTACTCTCCATTTGATGTGAGGCCCCCAGTCCACAGGCTGACTCAGCTAAGTCAAGTGTCTCCAACCCACTTTGTTGAAGTGGAACAGAACTTTCAAAGAGTGAGACTTCCCTATGAGAGACTGGGACAAGAGAGAACATAAACATAATACTTTGAGGAGTCTAAGATGTGGAGCTGGAAGGAAGCTCAAAGGTCCTCTAATGTATCCCCTGCCCCCATTTTACAATGAGCAAAGTAATTCCTAGAGAAATTAATCAATTTGCCCATGAGGACACAAGTAGTCAGTAGGTGAGTTAGACTTTGAAGTAAGAACACAAAGGGTCATAAATCTGGAACCAAAAGAGCCCTCAGAGGCCATGGAATCTAAGCCACTCATTTTACAGATGAGAAAACTGAAGCCCAGAGAAGTCAAAGCCCAGAATAACAAAGACAGAAGTCACCAGGCCAATGTTTAAATGCACGTCCTCTGACACCAAGTCCAACAGTTATTCTATTGCCCCACATTGCCCTGTGCTTCTTGACTGCCAATAGCAATCGAGAGAAGGGTGATGAGAGTTACAGGACAACTGGGGCCTTCCTCTTTGCTAAAAAGCAATAAACCCTTCTTAAGTGCCTACTGAGTGCCAGATATTGTGCTGGAAATATAAAGATCTCTGTGTCCAAGAAGTTTACAATCTAATAAGGAAAGACAATCTGCAAAAGGAATATGAAAAGGAATGGGAAGGACTGTCAGCATGGGGGCATGATGGAGTAGTCTAAGGGATAGCAGCTGGGTGGGGAATGAAGAGATGAAGGGCCTGGGAGCCCTTTGTAAATAGAAGGTTGGGAAGGAGCTCTTTACTCTGCCCTCCAATCAGAGGGCAGAGGGCGCTAAGAGTACTGATAAGACTGATAAAATCTCACAGGATGATAAGGCTCCTAATGAAGACATTCCTTGGGTCATGATAAAGAAATCTGAGAGAGTACAGCTGAGTGGGAAATGAAGTTATTTATGGTAGCCATTTATGATAACTATTTATGTTGTTTCCTTGGTTCCTAAAAGAGAACAGACTTTCAAAGATCAATACTAATGCTATATGGTTTGTAGGAGCTTCTAAGAAAAGGAGGCTTGGAAAGATGAGGAATTTGAAAGAAAGAGTTTATTTCTTTGTGGTCATTAGGTCTCACAGACTATGGTTTCCACTTGCTGCTACTCTGAGAAGCTGGTATCATAAGGAGATAATAGTTTATTGCTTATATGTAGAAAGTACTTCTATTTATTACTCTTCACACCCACACCTGGGAATTTGTCTTTCCATTTAGCAATTAATTCATCAATTTGAGTTCAAATCCAGCCTCAGACATGGACTAGATGTATGACCCTGGGCAAGTCACTTAACCTTGTTTGCCTTAGTTTCCTCATCTTTAAAATGAACTGGAGAAGGAAATGGCAAACCAGACCAGTATCTTTACCAAGAAAACCCCAAATTGGGTCACAAAGAGTTGGGTGTGGAATGAAAAATGACTAAACAACAAATATTTAATGTGAAAGATACACAATGAGCCATGGCAACAAGGGCCACCATCCTGAAGGAATTTTTCTTCTAACAGCTTAACTGAGAACACTTGTATGTTTCGGTAGATCTGTGATGTCCTGTATACAGGTAGTCCCCCTACTGGAATATGCCTAAACTCTTGGAGAGGGGAAGGGAGTGAGAGACATAATTAAGACAAGCCTAAGCAAAGTTTGAAATGCCAAGTTGCAAAGTTTGGATTTTGTTTTACAGATAATAGGAGGGTAATAAAGGTGTTTTTTTTTAAAATAGGATGATGATGTAATGAAATCTTTATATCAAAGGTGATTCCATTGGCAATGATCAATGTAGATTAAGAGTGAAAGATTGGTAATTGATAATAAACCAGATCAGTAAATAGTAATAAGTCAGAAGCCTCCTCCCCTTGAAGGGACAAGGGATTTCATTAGGATGACAATTTCCAAATGGATAGAAAGAGGCATATGCTAGAGACATTAGGAAGGGAGAATTGACAGGGTTTAGTGCGGCCAAAGGGGAATTGAGATCACATTTCCCTTTTCTTATTCATTGAATTGAAATGGTTCGAATTCCTGGTTCTTGTTTTCAGTTGTTGCCACCAAATGAAAATTCACAAGGAATCATACTTTCATCTCCTATTCTGCGCCAAGTGCATTTCTTTCAGTTTCTCATTAAACTCCAAAATGGCATCAGCAAAGTAATTTAAACCCCCACTGTAGTGATAGGTGCTCCAATTTTTACTTTGGGATTACATAATCCTCCCCACCCCCCAACAACATCCTTATCAGGTAGAGGGGAATCTGATGCAGCTCAACAGAAACATGTTGTAGTGTCAGGAGGTCAGGTGAGGAATATTTCCTCTGGTATTTACTGCCTTGTAACTGTGGGCAAGTCACTGTTCTTCCCTGAGTTTTGTCAGTTGGGTCATCATGTATAAAATGAGAGGGTGCTGGGTGGCCCTGCAGTAGACAGAGCACCAGACCGGAGCTCAAATCTGCCCCCAGACTCTTACTAGCTGAGCGACCTTAGGCAAGTCACTACATCCCATTTACCTCAGTTTCCTCATCTGTTAAATGAAGTGGAGAGCAACAATGAACATGAACTTGAACAGACATTGGGAGATAGTGGAGGAGAAAAGGGCCTGGCATGCAATGGTCCATGTGGTCAGAAGAGGCAGAAATGACAAAACAACTGAACTACCACAAAACAGGGGGTTAGACTGTTATACAATGAGGGGGTTAGACTAAATGACCACTGACCTCCATTGTAGATATATAATTAGAATTATTATTCTCCTTGAAAGACTGTGTTGCAGTAGATAAGGAGCTGACCTTGAAGTCACAGCAACCTTGGTTCAAGCTCTCTTTTGACATATACTGGCTGTGTGACTGTAATAGTAATGGCATTTAAAGATTCCCCTGTATTGGCTTGGTTTTTGGTTTGATTGTGTTTAAAACCCAGAGCTTGTTAATCCCACCTGTGGGATGGAGTTGATGTGAAAAGAAAGTCCTGAAGTGGGAGAGAGAGAGAGAGAGAGACAGACAGACAGACAGACAGACACACAGACTGAGACAGAGAGAGACAGAGACAGAGTAGTATGGAGAAGTATAAACTTAGGTTTGGACACATTGAGTTTTTGAAGGAAATTCCCATTTGTCAGGGAAAGTTCTTAGGATCATAGATTGAGAGCTAGAAAAGATCTTAGAGTTCAACTACTTTATTTTACAGATGAAGAAACTGAGGCTGAGAGATGTTAGGAGACTTGCTTAGGGTCACACTTCTAGTAAATGCCTGAGGCACTGAACTCATGTATTCCTGACTCTACATTCATAGCTATATACACAATGCCACTATGCCATGTTGCTCCTCAGATTTAGAACAAGATAGAAAGGTCAGGGTGAGGAATATAATTTGGGGGTTTGTGTAATGGTGACGATACATTTATGAAATTATAAAGAGCTGCAGTGAACCTTGGGAACATTACTGTAATCTGTCCGGCTTCAGTTTCCTCACCTGTAAAATGAAGTTTTGGATTAGATGATGTCACCCTGGCATCCCCAGGATGACTACTAGCACAGGTTTTTAGGTTGGCTTTACTTAGGAAAGGTAGCTGTGTAAGGGGTCAACAATCTTTTTTTTAAAATTACATTCTCTAATTCAGGAGAAAAATCAGCACCCTGAACTTCAGAGAAAATACAGAGAAAACGCAAGCAGAGAAATAAAGACCAACAGACAGGGTTCTGACTACATGAATCAAAGCAACATTGCTATACACTTTACATATATCCCTGGATCAAGAGAACCTTTACATCTGAGTAGTCAGGAAGAGAACTTCCCAGAGAACATACAACCACTCAGAATCTCCACCAGGAAATCACAAGATCCTTCTCAGAAGCAAGCCCCCAAAGCAAAAGACCAACTCAGGGTATATATAAAATTCTCAGAGCCAGAAGGCACCATAACCCTCTTGACTTTGCCTAATTATAAATTAGCAAAAGGTGTTGAAGCTTTCCTACAAGCAAACCCTCCTTCCACAAGAGTCCTCTTAATGGGCAAGGAAAATCTTACCTATTAAGATCACACCCTGCTGGTCCATAAAATTGGATATATCATTCTTGAATGAGAAATGAACCATAAGGAGCATTTGAATTTAGGGGAAGTGAAGAGGAAGCAAGTGACCAAGATAAAGTTAGAGAGAGGTAACAAGTTTGGCATGGTATGCTGAGAGAGGCAATAGAAGGAGAGAGGCTCACATAGGTGTAGGGCCAAAGGGTCAGCAGTGCTGAGGACCAATCAAAAATTGGAAGCATTAGATTCTTGGGGGTATTGAGAGAGCACTTCAAAGTACCATAGTGGTTACAGCTGAAACCTCCTCTTCAAAACAGATAAGAAGTTAAGGCTGGGAAAAGAGCAGTGACTTGCTTAAGATCACACAGTTATAAGGGGCAAAATTGAGATTCAATTTTGGATTCAAAATCTAAGGCATCTTCCACAAGACCATTCTTCCTCTTTCACAGAAATAGTTCGAGTTTGCCTCCATATAAGGTTGAGAGATTTGCTAAGTGCTTGTCATATCATCTCATTTGATGTTCACATCAAACCTAAAAGGGAGTTAGGGGCTATTATCATACCTATTTTACAGATGAGTAAACTGAGTCTTCTTGGGTATGTATGTGTAAAATAAAATTTTAAAATAGTATTTTTCTATTCTCTTCAATTACCAGTATATTCCTTCACCTTTCTCTTCTTAGACACTCATATTCCTTTTAACCAAAAAGGAAAACAGCTTTTAGCTGTTTAGGTTTAGTGGATAGAACATTAGATCTAAGTCAACAAGTCACTTAATTTCTGTGTGACTCAGTTTTCTCATCCATCAAATGGGGATAATAATAATATATACCCCCAAGGTAGTGTGAGGATAAATGAGATAGAATTTATAGACCACTTTGCAAACTTTAAATCATCATTCCAGTGTTGCTGCTGCTACTATTAGTACTAGTACTAGTATTACTACTACGACTGTCCCAGTTTTTTCCTTTTGTAATCATTGTGCATATTGTTTTGTTTAGTTTGCTCTGTATCAGTTCATATAAGATTCTTGTGTCTCTCGGTGTTCTTAATGTTTCATCTTTTCTTATGATGCAGTGATTTTCCATTATATATAATGCTCTAATGGATTGAAGTATTGACTAGTCGATGTCCATCCAGTTTCTTTCCAGTTCTTTCATAGTACAAAAAGTTACACTATAATTATTTTGGTGTAAGTGGGATCAATCATTCAATTGTTTCATTCCATGGGTACATATGCCACATTCATTCTCTCTGCCTACTAGTGGGAGTCACTTCTCACATAATTGTGAACTGATTTACAGAATGGTTGGACCACACCTCTTCATTAACTAAGTATCACTGTTCCTTTCCATATTTACTACTGCTCTTTTGAGTCATCTTTGCCAGGCTGCTGAATATGAAGCATTAACCCAGAGATTTGATTTGTACTTATTGTTACTGTTTTAGAGAAAATTTCCATGTGTTTATTAATGCTCTGTAGCTTTTTTTAAATACTATTTCTCCATATCATTTGATCTTTTATTCCCCTATGGAATTGCTTAGAGGGACTCTAGATGGTGGTAACTAGCTATATACACTCAGGAATCTCATAACCATAGTAGCTGCCACTTTTTATAAAAATTGAATATATTAATTAGATGGGATCTTATGAGTCAAGATCTTTGTGTACCATATCCCCTTGACCCTTCCCAGGATTTGGACAGGGTTTAGGGTCCACTGAAGGTTATAACTCAGCAGCTATATGTTGCTGATTTTGTAGGAGGATTGATGAGGAAAAGAAAAGAGGAGACTGATTTCTACATAGATAGAAATGAAAATATTGGGGTAAACCTAGTGATATGCAGAATGAGAATGAAAAGATTAAAGAATCAAGGTGGCATATGCACCAGAAGCAGTCTCAAGAATGAAAATGACAATTAGATATGAGCAAGAGCAAGGGAAGGGCAGTGCATTGGGTTCCAACTGCAACAATTCTTTCCTGAAAGAACATACAATTATTTCATTTTGACACACTCAATTGTTCTGCAGGTGATGGAGTGATCATACATGACCATCTTCCTCATTCTTCCAAAGTCCTATAGGTTGTATAGGCTCATAGATACCAAAGAGAATTTATAGACCTTATACTTTAACTTATTCTTTGAATGGATGAGGAAACTGAGGCCCAGGAACATGAAGTGACTTTCTCATACAAAATCTCGAGCATGAAGGAGTCTTAGGGGCTATCTACTCCAACAGTCTTTACAGATGAGGAAGTTGAGGCCAAATAAGGTTAAGTGACTTGCTGAGGATAACACAAGTACTAAATATCAGGGATTCAAACCTGGGTTCCCTGCCTCCAGAGACAGTATTCTTTCCACTGTGCTGTGCTTCTCCTCCTGCCTCCTCCATGGCTACTATCATTATTTTCCAGAGTCCAAAGCAAATATCCCCAATGCTGGATGCTCTCTCCACTTCTATCTATCCATTTTACAAGTAAAATCTCATTAAAATCATGCAAAACAGAATCTCATTGGTATGCTGCATGATATAATCCCAGCACATGTGAGAAGATAAAAAGATAATTGAGTCTATTTTTTATTGATTGCCAAATGTCTTGTAGTTTTTAATAAGCATAAATAAAATAGATTGATGGATTCTCCTGTCTCTTATAAATTCCACTTGATTGGCTTATATTTTGGAGGAATTGTCCAAGTCTTAATATTACAAGAGAAGCTTAAAAAGGAAAGGCTACTCAGGAGGACTGGTGAGCTTTTATAATATAATGAAGAGAGTAGACCCTTCTGGTTATCCCAATTAGTCACGGGTTGCTTGCCAACTTATATTTTAAACCCGTAGTATAAAAGCCTTATACCAGGGGTGAGAACCTATGGTCTCAAAGCTACTAGTGGCCTTCTAGGTCCTTGGCTCAGGCCTTTTGAATGAGTTCAAGTTTTATAGAACAAATCCTTTTATTAAGAGGATTTGTTCTGTGAAGTTTGGACTCAGTCAAAGCACTGGATTTGAGGACCTGGAGGACCACATGTAGCTTTGAGGCCACAGGTTCCCCACCCTTACCTTATGCCATAATCAGCCATTTATTTCTGAATGTTAACCTGTTGTCCTTCCAGGGGTCAAATGGCAAATATGAAGGGGTAGGGCTAAAGAAGTAACTCTGAAAATTGCCAAGAGTTCTCCAGGTCAAATGTGCCCTAATGGAATCATACATTTTCTTTTTCTTTTTTTTTTTTTAAAGCAATCAGGTTAAGTAACTTGCTCAAGGTTACACAGCCAGTTATTTCTGGGTGTGGTGCTAAGTATCTGAGCCCAGATTTGATCCCCAGGTCATCCCTGACACTGGAGCCGGTGCTCTTACTCGCTGTGCTACCTGGTCGCCCCTAAGCAATTGGGGTTAAGTAACTTGCTCAAGGTTACACAGCCAGGTGTTTCTGGGTGGGAGCTAAGTATCTGAGCCTGGATTTGATCCCAGGTCATCCCTGACACTGGAGCCGGTGCTCTTACTCGCTGTGCTACCTGGCCGCCCCAGGAATCATACATTTTCAAAACAAGAAGGGAACGTGGAGATTATCCTGTCCAGTCTCCTCATTTTACCTAGGAAGAAATTAAGGCCCAGAAAGCCCAGCAGAGGTGACTTGTGTAAGGTTTCATAGTGGTCCTTTTCTTTAAGTTCTGGGATTTTCTGTTATTTAGGATGAATATCACCACTGTTAGAGGATTTTGTGGATTCCTACAGAGCATCCATTGAACACAAATTCATATATCTCCAATAAAGAATGTGAGTTAGTGAAAAAGTATGTATGTGTCCAAGGTCTTGGGGGAAAATGAGCAAAGTTTCCCTAATGACCTGGTAAAACTCATGACAGGAGGTCTCTCTTAGCTGGCTTTTGCATTAACTACTTTTTTTGAGAATGTTGGTAGTAGGGTCTGACACTGTCTTTCCCCCAGAAGAAGCAGTGCCAAGTGGAAGTGGTGCTCACTGTTAACCCAGTCCCCTGAGGTCATCCATAACATACTTTCTCCTATGATCAAAGACATGGAACTGAAAGTGACCTAAAACGTCATTTAGTCTGACCTCTCATTCTATGGATGATGAAACTGAGGCTGAAATATATGAAGTGGCTTGCTTTGGGTCACACACAAGTTAAGCGATAGAGCTGGGTTTTAAACTTATTTCCCATGATGCCAAGTTGAGCATTCCCAATTTATCCCATTTCCTGCTCTACTCTTCTATTTCTGTGTGGGTGCTCCCTCTGGTGGTGATAATTGGAATATTTTCAATCCTGAACGCTCTTGTGAACTGTGGCACCACAATAATGAAGGCCATCCTTCCACTTACTGGCCTTTCCAAAGTTAGTTAGGCTGGCTTTCAGACAACAGGCCCACAGAATTATCAGAGCTTCTTTTAAAGCCATTTAACCGACCATAGCCTGGGCTCTGGGGTTGCTGTTATTATCTTGTTTGTCCTTTACTTTTTGAAGATGACCAATGACATCATGGGGTGATGACTTGATTTCCATGTGAATTGGATTTTAGTGAGGCAGAGCAATGCAAAGTCATCAGCCTCACTCTTTTCTAGTCATTGAAGTCTAGTGGCAAGATAAATGTCAAGATGACTGGTAATGGCTGGGGATGCAGTGAATGACCCTGGCATCTTTGCTGTTCTAGGGTATAGCGTTCAAGAACACAGGCTAACCTTCACACCACAAAGAGGCACCAGGTGAAGAGTCAAGTGGAGGTATCATTATGCCCACATTGAAATTTGCCCTACAGGCATCTTAATTTGAAAGTACACCCTTCACACTCTCACATAATTATAGAGTTCCTGCACCATCTACTCACACTCATATTCTTAAAGGAATCACAATGATAACATAACCTGTGGTGCCCATTCAGTCTCTGCCCAAATAAATCCACTGAGGATGAACACTTTATCTCCCCAGGTGCCTTCTTACACTTTGTCTAACTCTGATTATTTGGAAGTTTTTCTTGGCATCCTGCATCTCTTTGCAACTTCTACCCATTGCTTCTAATCCTGCCCCCAGAATCAGAGACTTGGCACTCTAAACTCCTCTGGGAACACATAACTAAAGAGAATGTAGCTCTCAATTATCAGCAGATAGGAGGCTAGAAATATATTTGACCCACCCCAGATCTACATGTGTTGTGTGTATATTTAGTTTTTTATATCCATATAGGCAGTTTAGAAAGAAAAAGAAAGGAAAAGGAAAGGGTAAAGTCTTGTTTGCACATGACTTAGAATGTTATCCAAGGTGATCCATCAATAAAGTGCTTAGATCCTTGGGTAGAACTTTACCAGGTGAAATGGGGAGGGAGGTGTTTACACAAGCTTGTTGAAATGGATTTAGCTGCAGCAGATAAGCAGATAGATAGATGTCTTCACTGGCGATCTGCATTCCATTATGATTGGCAGTCTGCCTGTGAGCATTGCGGACTTCCCTTTGTTTGATGAGCCTCAGGGTAGCTGGGCCACTCCCCCAGAATGCCGGCCCTCCTCTGTCTGGAGCTGAGGAACAATGAGCTGTTAAAAGGGCAAGTGCCTCCCTTGGTATTTTATAGCAAATCAGAAATCCTGCCTTTCTGAGGGGCCATTTCCTCTCCATGCATGCTGCTCTGCTCTGCATTCAAATTCCCTGCAATTCCGATCTTAGCTCTCCTGTTTCCATGTATGTGGTCAAATACCTGCAGTGGCACACTTGATTTAGGGACCTGGGAAGGTCCTGTCTCACCCTCCTCCAACCCCTTCCCCCACTTTCACCAGGTGAAATTTGGAATTCCGTTTAATTCTATTTTCCTTCAGACAATTGAGGCTGTTGTCCTTGTTAAAGTGGCAGGAATCCCTGGGACAGCTCACCTTTTAAGCTACTTACAATCAGTGTCACCAGTGAGAATGGAGAATTGGAGAGTTTTCTTGATGGATCATGGTGCATGGGGTGGGGGGCAGAAAGGACGAAAGATGTGTTTATGTGAATTCGTGGTGTAATTGAAGCACTATGTATTAAAGTAAGGGATTGTAAGACCCTAAAGCATTCCCACTTCCTGGAAGCTTTAAAATAGAGTCGGGGGGGGGGGCATCCTGTGATTTATCTGATGCAGAGGAATTGGGAGAATTATTGGGGAAACAGACATGTTTACTGATAACATTGTCTAGTCATGGAGCTAAGAGGTCTTAGTCAGATCCACCTCCATTCCCTTATATTGACAGCCACCAAAGTGTCCCACCTCTGCTCAATAATCTCCAAACTCCAATGTCTCCTTATCAGCATCACGTATAAACTCTTTGGTTTGGCACATAAAGGCCTGTACAACCTCATGGATCAGATTATTCTGGAGTTTCTTTACCCCTCACTCCACTTTCCCCACTCCACAATTCTGCTCAACTAGCCAGGTTGTTACTCCTCACATTTAATCTTTTACTTCCTATCTCTGTATGTTTGCACTATTTTTTCTTCCTGGAATATACTCCTTCATCAACTCTGTCTTTTAGCATTCCTCATTTTCTTCAAGACTCAGCCCCATTGACATTTCTTTATCTCAGCAACCCATCTAAGTGACATAGGAGATAGGGCAAAGGCCCTGGAAACAGGAAGACCTGAGTTCCAATTCAGTTTTAAACACTTATGAGTTATGTGAACCTGGGCAAATCACTTAACCTTTGTCTGCCTTAGTTTCCTCAACTAAAATGGAGATAATAATGATACCCACCTTACAGGGCTGTTGTGAAAATCAAATGTTTATCACAGTGTCTGGCATATAGTAGGTGTTTAGTAAATACTTATTCACTATTTGCTTCCCTCTTTTCCTCTCACCAGCTACTAATACCTCCTATCCCCTAATTAACCAGCAATTAAATAATATAATGATCATTATAAATTATAAAAATTATCATATTATAATGTAAACATAATATAATATGATATATGATATGATATGATATAATATAATATAATATAATATAATATAATATAATATAATATAAGCATTATAAATGTCAGCAGCTATGTGATATGGCAAATAAAACATTGGAACCAGAGTCTTACAGGTTTGCGTACAAATCACTTAACCTGTTTGCATCAGTTTCCTTATCTGTGAAATACAGATAATAATAGCACTTTTCTCCCAAGGTTGTTAAGAGCATAAAATGAGATAATATTTTAAAAGGGCCTTACAAATCTTAAAACACCTTATAAATCATAGTAACTAATGATTGTGTTATATAAATTTTGCACATACTTAAAATGTACATTTTGTCTCCCCCCAAAAGTACCTTGAAGGCAAGGTCTATTTCCCTTTTCCTTTTTGTCATTCTCTCCCCAACTTCTAGCACACTGCTTAGAACATAGTAGGTACTTTGTAAATACTGTTGAAAAATCTGACATTGATACTTTAGGCATGTCATGTAACAATTTCAGGTCTTAGGTCCTTATCTCTTCAATACTACTCACTTCAGATCTGAGACACTTCTCTTAAGTGAAGACCTAGCTTGGCATAGACTCACTGCCCTGCTGTTTGCTGTGGCTGGCTAGGTTTCAGGGACATAAGGCGTCCAGTGATGTAACCAGGCTCTTTAGTCCTCTGCCTGACAGCAGCCAGGTGCTATCTGTGGTGCTGAAGCAACCAGGGCAAGGGGCCTGCTCTCTAGTATCCTGAAAGAAAATCGCATATTTGCAACAGATAAACAAACATTGGGTCCACCTCACAGACGTGAGTTTCTGCAGAGTGATAATGCCACCCATTCAGTAACCCCCTGTATCTATTATTGTAAAGTCCCAATAAGGAAAACAAAGATTTGACAGACATCATGGCATTGACCAATTTTCTCAGTACCAAAGAGTTTTTCTATGAATGAGTTCTCAAAGAACTGAATTTTCAGTATCTCTGGCCCTTTTCCATATAGAGATATGTACAACCTCACCTTCTGTTGCAACTGTAATTATCATGCTTCTTTGGAAGGACTTATACACCTCCATGTCCTTGGGAAAACCTGCTCCCCTAGAGAGATCCACTTGCCTACAGGTTTATGTGTGATTTAAAGGGAATCTGGATGTAGTTCTTAAGTAGGGTTAAGTTGCCTGGAATCATGAGCAGATGATGAGACTTTCCTCCATGACAGTTTCCAGACTTACATTATTCTAACACTGAAGTCACACCCACCACCACCTGTGGTATCATGAGAGATCATGAAAAGTTGGTTTAAGTAGATGCTGAACTTGTAACACTATTGTTGCTGGGGGAGTCACAGGGCATTCCAATGAGAATGTTATAAATGGAGCTAATGGCAATAGAAGGAAGACTTGAAATAGGATTAGTAGTGACTGGAAGAATGGCAGATAATTTTGGGGGGTGGAGCAATGCAGATATTGTTTCTCAGCTTGTGGTAACTCATAACCTCCACTATGACTAAAGAGCTGCCAGATCCCTTTATCAATAAGTGGTTTTCTAGTCACTGTGAATTATCCAGTGGCAGCTGATGTGTCCAAAAGGTGGCCCTGAAAAGTAGAAGCCAAGAAACTGACATCATAGAGCATCCTAATGACCAGAGAGCCAGTGAGGGTGCCTGGCATAGAGAGTGGGTCTCCAAAAGCGAGCAAGATAGGACTTAAAGCAGAAACAATACATTCAGAAAAAGTTGAATCAGTCACAGAACTATAAAGTGCTTATTTATTATTATTATTAAATTTGTTTATTTAAATTTAATTAATGTATATTTATTATTATTAAAACACCTTATAAATGCTAGTGACAAGTGAGGGTTACATGTATTTTTACATACTTAAAATTAATGTTTCATTTTATTTATATTATTTATAAGGTGTTTTAAGGTTTGTAAAGACTTATTATAATAATTAGTAAAGTATGTAACCAAGGAGAGTAGTGTAATGACATCACGAGAAGTCACCAGCAGCTCTGTCTATTAGAGGGCAAGAGTTACCCCGGCATATCAATATCCTAATAACACATGTACATGACATGTATGCCCAGGTCATATGGGTTGTCTATGTGTGTGCTTCTATGCAAATTATCTAGCACTGTGTTCTGTATGAGTGGCCACTCAGCCCTACTGTTGGTGAGGTAATCTTGGGGATGAGGTTCTCAGGATGTTTCATTAAATGTAATTTGAAGGAAGAAAACAAACATTGCTTAAGCATTTACCTTATGTGTAACTGCATTGCAAATATTATCTCATTTGACCCTTAGAACATTCCAAGGTGATGGGTGCTATTATTTTACAGTTAAAGAAACTGAGGCAGGCAAGGTTAGGTGACTTACCCAGACTCGCACAGCTAGCAAGTGTTTGAGGCTAGATTTGTAATCAAGTTTTCCTCATTCCAGGACCAATGCCTTATCCCCTGCCTCTTAGCTGCCTCTAATTTGTTTGAATGAAGATATGCTCCATCTGTCTTATAAGCACATTATTAGAGGGTTATTAAGTTATGGTTTTTAGAAAGGTATTGACCCACAGGGTTTTTTGACTTTAGAGCAGTTTTTTTCTGTGGGTACCTCATGAAAATGGTTTATACCAGGGGATACTTAAAGTAAATCCTTCCTCTGGAGTGGGCTCTCTGTAGACACCTTAATGACACATTTCTTTTTATTTAAATTAATCTAATGTGTTCCATTACACACTACTGTACAGTGGGAAGAGTCCTGGATTTGACTTTGTGGGCACTGAGTTCAAATCCTTGCTTTTTTGCTTACTACTCATGTGACACTGATCATCCATTTAACCTCTCTGGGCTTCGGTTTCTTCACCTATAAAATAAGAGGTATGTATTCATCAATCTCTACGATCTATTCTAGTTCTAAATCTATGATTTTTGTGTCTAAGTGTTCAGGATGCCAGTTCTCAAGGAAATTCCACCATTAACTTTCTGAACATGGGCAAATTAAGTCACTAGTATAGGGCTCAGTTTCCTTTTCTAAGATGCTGTTGAAATAATGTTCTCTAGAGTCCCATTCAAATCCAACATCCTGTGATTGTTTTGAAATATAATGCTCTTTAAGTTTGAAATGCTTAACTATTTTAATAAAGAATTATGTTTCCCATTAATAAAACACATTTTAGGAGCAATGTATGCCAGTAAATCTAAATTAACCACACTTATGCCTGATATCTGGCTCTTTGGGCTACCATAATGAAGGCACTAGTGATTTACCAGGGGAAACTTCTGAAATCGCAATCAAAGTACATTGATACATGGATGGATTCATGATCTCTTTGATCAGCATGTTCCCTCCACTGATATAGATCACAAATGACCCACAGGAATCACACAGAACTGATCTTGTATGATTCTTGTCCATGAACTCTCATAGATCTTTCACTCAGGATCCACCAAACATTGCAGGTCTCTGCTTCTATATTTCATGAAATTCCATGGATAGCAATGGAGCCTATGATGTCTATCACTTATTTCTTGTTCTTTACATAGAACCACCTCAACTTCCTTCATGGTCATGTATGTAGAAAAGGACACCCCTTTTTATACTGTTTCTCTCCTGTTATATTTGATTAGTGGTGTATTGTCCCTAAGCTTAACCATCATGATCCTTTAAATTGCCCTTTGGATGACCTTCATCTTTAATTCGTTGAATTGTAGTATTCATGACTCATAAATATGAAACATAATTGGAATAGTGTTAAAAATATGTGCTTTAGTCAGAGATGAAGTTGGAGGCTATAAAAAAAAAGACACCATAGGCAAGTTACCCAGCCTTCCCAGGCATGAGTTTCTTCATCTGAATAATGAGTAGGAGATTGAACTAGTTTGTTTTCCAGTGCTTCATCTCTGAACCTATCATCTCACAAAGGCAATCCAGTTTTCTCCTCCTTCCTATTCACTTATGTAACCTCACTGATAATATCCAATATCTCAGCAAGATGCATTTACCAATAGAACTACTTTATATGTGTCAATCAAACTGCACATTATAGTCTGGATAACATGTGGTCTTCATTGATATGGTTCATTCAATGTGGATAGTAAAGTCAAATTCTCTTCAATACCTATAGATTTCATTTAACAGGATCTGCAATATTTACATGCTGGATGCTATCAACACAATGCCCTGAATTGGAGAATATGTATGCATTTATGTATAAAACAGATATATACATACATGTATATATCCATATTCATATCCATGTGTATATAGCTGTATTTCTAAACACATGCATTCCATATATATTATGTATAGACAGATATAGAAGAATATACATATGTAATTTATCTCTCTCTCTGTTGATCCATCTGTGTGTGTGTGTCCTTAATTTACATATCATAAACCTTTATATGCCCTTTGGATAAGCTTTATCTTTAATTCATTGAACTATAGTAATTATGACTCATAGCTAATACATACACATGTAAATATACATTTAGAGCCTGAACTCAACAATCTCAATACTAATGGCAAACCCCTTTGGAAAGCTTGTCTTCCTATTTTGTGCTTCGCTTGCTATTATTCACCCAAGTGTTGCTTGGATATTAATTAGCACTAATTAATGCCAAGCAGATAAAATGCTTCAAAGGAACCAGAGACCTCTTGATTTTTGAATTCATGATGATGATAATAATACCATAGAGACAGAGGGAAGAGGGCTATCATAAACCCCATACAAAAGATGCCCTCTATGCCATCAGTCTCCAACTTATTTCATTTTTTGTTTTAAAGCTCATATTATCTACATTTCTAATAGTATTTTCTGGCCATATAATGTTCATTTTGGGTATACATTTAGGCAGGGCATTGAGAAGCTAAAACAGGTCCAAAAGAGAATACCTGGGGTGGTCAAGGAATGAAACAATGACAAATGGGACTGATTGATGGAATGAACTAAAGACATTAGCCTGGGGAAGAGAAACCTTAGAAGGGAGATAAGTTCTGTCTTTAAATATCTGAAAGGTTGTCATGTAGAAGAGGAATTGGGTTGTAGCTCAGTATAAGGGAAAACTTACATATGAGAGAAGTCATAAAATAAGATGAAACACCTTTGGAAGGTGTGAGGTTCACGTCATCAAGTAGGAGCATTGCCTTACATTAACAACTAATGAAGGTAAGTTTACATGGCACTATGAATATCTATTACAGACATTTGATTTTTAAATGTATATTTTACATTTAACATATATATATCATATGTATCTGTATTACTCATATGTATGCCTTTCTGAACTTCCTACTCTATTTTTTTTTGTTTTGAAATGTTTCATTGATATTATGTTCTTTATTTTCTTCTTTAGAGGGGAGGATATAATTATCACTTTTCCTGCTGTCCCTATAATGCTCCCAGTCTTCATGAAAAATAAAAGTCCTCCTTTGCATCAATGAGCATAATCATGTAAGACAAATTCATGTATTGTCCTCATTTGAAAATGTCTGTCTCATTCAGCAACTCTAGTCCAGTGGTGCATTGCCAAGAGGTGATTCCAATATATGTATTAAGTATTATTTTGTAAAGTTTCATGGTAGTATAATGGCTGGAGAGTTGACTTAATAATCAAGACCACATGGGACCAAGTTCCATTGTTGACACATAATTGCCCTATGTTCTAGAGCAAGTACCTTAACATCTCAATGTTCTAGACCAAAGATGCCAGACTCATAGAAACTTGTGGTTGACAACACTTTCGAGAGCAGCTGGACCCAGATTCCCAGATTGGGAAGTATTTGACAGAATAAATAAAATACAATGGAACATATATAATGCTAATATGTGGTTTTCCTAGTCAATATGAAGCTCATCAAGACCTTTATGTATAGTTTAGTGACCCCGGTTTCTTTCTAGTTGACATCATTGCTCTCAGCAAATCTAAGTCTCCAAGGTGCAAAGGAGGTACTAACCTTTGTTGGGAGGGAGCTTCACCCCAGAAATTCCCTAAACCAGTGAAATTTTAGATCTGAACCCTATCCACATAATTGGAAAATGTGATCTCCTTAAAGGTGGGGACTATTCTCACTGGGACCTAGTACGATGTGTGTTTGTATATTTTTGAATTCTAGATTATAGCATGGATTAGAGTCAGTATCAAGTCTACCTTTACTAGCTGTTTGACTCTGGGAAAGTCACTTAATTTCCATATTCTATCTCTCACATCATCCTAGGACCTATTTACTAAGTCATAGATGGTCTTTGTAGCTATTGGAAATTCCCTTCAGTCCTTTGTGTGAAAAGGTCACACAGATCCACCACATAGTCATGTATCTTTCTGTTTTGTTTCTCTTAATAGTGTAGTTGGGAGTGGAAATGCTAAGGCTATTCTTGATCATTTGATTTTCTCTCAGTCCAGTTGATGAAATGATGGCATTTAAGCAAGTGTCCAATAGAGACAGGAGGAGGGGGAGAAGCATACATTTTATTGCACTGGGACCCTTTTGTATGAAGGGTGTGATTTTTCTAGACCATGTATGTTCCATATGTATCAACATTCCTATTAGTGAACTCTACATGTCAACATGTGTACCACTCTGATCACTGATGCTTTTTGCAGTTGTGGGGGAATTTGTCACTGGTTTATAATGGGTGTTTGTTTTCACTATTGTTCTTACTATGCAACCTATGGTAAATGACTTCTTCAAGGTCTTTAGACACTGCAGTGGTTAGAGAGCCTGATCTGAAATCAGGAAGGCCTGAGTTCAAATCCTATCTTACTATACGTGTGACCTTGGGCAAGTCACTGTATCATTGTCTACCTCAATTTCCTTATCTGTTAAATGAGGATAATCATAGCACCTACTTGCTAGTGTTGTTCTGAACATGAGATGAGATAAGCAATATAAAGCACTTTGGAAATCTTAATCTGCCATGGCAAAGTTAGCTGTTATTCATATGACTAAATTGAGCTAGTTATGTCAGTCAGCTGAATGTTGAAGGCAAATAAAGCAGTGGGACTCCTAAGCTATACCTTTAGGGCTACAGGCCCATGCAGTGCCTTGACCTGGGATACTTATATATCCAAGAGGACACAATGCATTATTTGAGGCGCGGCCCCACATATGGGGTCACTATACTCTATTAATTCGTTAATCCCAGGAGGACAATGATGTTGCCTTATCTTTAATGTTCTGGGTCAGGAAGGACCTAATCCATTATGCTGCCCATGATCAGCACTTAATATCTATTTAATGAAATAATGAATGAATGTCATGGATGGAAGTCATCCTGTATTTCTCAGTTGTACGATTAGCATTGAAGTAATATCAACAGAGAGTTCTTCTACCACAAAATCTAGAATTAAACAATGGGAGGCCCTTCCTCCTCCCTTTTTTAGTCTACAGCTAACTATGGATTTTCCAGGGGGCTGGGAGAAATCCTGAGTGCCTTTGTATCCTTTTTGCTTGCTTTGTATGGTGGGCATATTAACTCTGCCTTGGGTTTTTCCTTGCCAATGCTTTTCTTGTGAATCACCTTGAGTAATCTTTACCCACGTAACTAGCACTGTTTGTCATTTCTTCCCCAAGAGTCTTACTTTTTCTAAAGAAATATAACGGTTTTAGGAAGGATAAAAAATAAGCAAATATATTTTTCCCCATTGAGTGGTATTTGAATGAGTCATGGAAGAATCTCTTCAGCACAAAGAGACATTATCTCAGGGGTGCTGCGGAGCGATGAATAGGGAGCCTGAAGGTAGTTACAGTGCAGTGTGGATGTATGAAGAACATTGGGAGGAGGGAAGCATTGCTTCCTGTGTATCAGCCCACTCAAGCCTACTTCTCCAGAGGGGGTGTTTGAGTCACCAGCCTCAAGCTGTCCTCACTTCGCATCCTGAGTGAGACAGTATCTACACACAGCTCTCATCAATTCGGTCCTTTGTCTTTGCCTCTTCCTTTTCCTCCATCTTTGAGCAATCTGGATCTATACTAGTACTATACTAGAGGTTAAGGACCTTCCTACTAAAGCAAGGAAGTGTGAGATTTAGAGACAAGACAACATTATTTTTCAAAATGCCTAAAACATAATCTGGCTATGTACCCAGTGACAAGTGATTTAACCTTTATATACCTCAGTTTCCTCATCGGTGATATGGGGATGGTAGTGTGGTGCTGTGTAAAGAGAGATACACTTTGAATTAGGAAGAACTTTGGCTGCCACTAATATGTACACAACAATGTATAGCTATGGCTAAGTCATTTCAACTCTTAGTGCCCCCATACAACTTTCTGAGATGAGAAATCATAAATGAGTCATCCATTTATTTCAATAGAGGATGCTTCCACACCAGGAATTCCCAACACTAATGAAGGGGGAAAGGGACCTACTATGTGCCAGACATTGTGTTATAAATGTTATCTCATTTGATCCTCACAACCGTCTGGAGGGGTAGGTGCTGTTATTATCCCCATTTTACAGGTGAAGCAACCAAGGCAGACTTGTCCAAGGTCCAATGACTCATTAGTATCTGAGGCTAGATTTAAACTAAGGTCTTCCTGACTCCAGGACTAGCATTCTATCCATTACATCTTCTAGCTGCCTCAATGAGTTTATAGGTTTAGACTGCTCTCACTCAGGTAAGAATGATACCAAGTAACAGTGGGGAGGGCACTGGCCTTAAATTCAGGAAATGTAGGTTCAAATCCTAACTCATATTCTCACTGACTGTAGGGCTGTGGTCAAGTCACATGATATTTTTGACACCCTAATTTCCTAAGAAACCCCAAGAAGTTTGGACTAGATGCTTGTTAAGTCCCCTTTGGCCTCACATGTATAATTCTATCCAGAAAATGGCATTTGATAATGACTATAAACATGTAATAAATAATAGAAATCATTATTATTTCTAGAGTTATAAGGTTTGCAAAATGTTTTCTATATATATTACCTGATTTGAGCTTCACGATAACCCTGTAAGGTAGATCCTACAGTTACTATTATAGTCATTTTACAGATAAGAAAACTGAGACCCAGAGAGATTATTGTTCATTTTCCCCCAGTTAGTGAGTGTCAGACCTAGGTTATGGAGCCAGTTCTCCCTGATTCTGAGTACATTCTTTTATCCACAATCTAGAGCTCAATTATCATTATTCCTTCTGATAATCTCAGCCTGGTGTATGTAGAATATAAAAGGAGAAAGATACAAGCTGTGATAGCAAAAAAGAAGCTTCTTGGCTTTGAGGATATGAGACTGACCCAATTAAAAGCCAGTGTGGTCTAGTATAGTCAGGCATGTGGGCTACATTCCCAGCTTTTCCACTAAGATTTGTGACTTTAGACATGTTCCTTTACTTTTTATGACATCATGTTCCTTTTTGGAAAATGTTCCATCCATCTCACAGAATTGCTTCTTGGATAAATAGAGGAATGCCTGTATAAGATCTTTGAAAAGCTGAACATGTTGCAAATAGAAAAGAAGTTAGAGTTTTATTTGCAGATATCCATGGTAATGGCACTTCCTTCCACAGTACATGATTCTGCTTTGTGATCACCTCTAAGCTAACTGTTGGCTAACCCCCTAAGGAAGAACAGTTACTTTAAGGGAGATAGACACCTATCATTTGTAATCTAATCTTTTTTTGTAGACAGGAAAATTGTGGATGAGCAATCTTGACTATATTACCCTTCAACCGGAGCCTTGTATAACTGTCTAGATATCTGACTGAGCAGGGTTCATGGTGTTGATTGAGTCCCCCCTGATTTGAGAAGGCAATGAAGGAAAAATGGTAAGAATTGAGACTTTTACAAGTCAAGTTTAAGAACCATACAGATGAGTCTTTTTTCTTATTTTTAAAAAATTAATAGTTTATTTTCCCCCAATTACGTGAGAAACAATTTTAACACTCAGTTTAAAAAATTGAGTTCCAAATTGTCTTCCTCCCTCCCCTCTCTGACCACACTGAGAAGGCAGTAATCTGATATAGATTATACATGTTCAGTCATGCAAAACATAATACTCTGTTACTCTTGTGAAAGAAAATTTAAAAAAAAACTAAAAAAGAAAGTAAAGAAAAAAATTGCTTTGATTTGCCTTCAGACTTCATCAATTCTTTCTCTGGAGATGGATAGTATTTTTCTTCATTAGTCCTTCAAAACTGTCTTGGATCATTCTATTGCTCAGAATAGCCCTCATTCATAGTTGAGAAACATGCAGTTTTGCTATTACGGTATACAATGGTTCTATTCAGTTCAATCTGCATCAGTTCATGAAAGTCTTTTCAGGTTTTTTCTAAGAGCATTTTTCTCATAATTTCTTATAGTACAATAGCATTCCATCACAATTTTATACAACTTTTTCAGTCATTCCCCAGTTGATGGTCATACCCTCAATTTCCAGTTCTTTGCCAGCACGAAAAGGGCTGCTATAAATATTTTTGTACATATAGATCCTTTCAAACTTTTTTAAAAAAAACCTCTTTGGGATTTTAAAACTAGTTGTAGTATTGGTAGGTCAAAGGGTATGCATAGTTTTATAGACCTTTGCGCATAGTTCTAAATAGCTCTACAGAATACTTAGGTCATTATACAAGTTCACCAACAGTGCATTAGTGTTTTATTTTTCTCACATCCCATCCAACATTTGTCATTTTCATTTTCTGTCATATTAGCCAATTTGATAGGTGTGGGGTGGTATCACAGAATTGTTCTGATTTGTATTTTTCTAATCAATACTGATTTAGAACATTTTTATATTCCTGTTTGTATCCTTTGATTGTCTATGAATTGAGGAATGACTCTTCATTTCTATAAATTTAACTTAATTTTCTATATTTGAGAAATGAGGTCTTTATCAGAAAAAAAGATTGCTATAATTTTTTAAAGTTACAATTATTATGTATTTCCCCCCCATCCTATTTTCTACCTGTTTATCTTAATCTTTTTCCTTTTACCCAGTCTATTCTTAATTGTTTTGCTTCTGACTTTAACCTTTCTCCATCTACCCTCCCTTCTATGAGTCCCACCCCTTTTCTCTTAGTTCCCTCCCTTCCTGCTTTCTTGTATGGTAAAATGGATTACTATACCCAACTGAGTATGTATGTTATTCCCTTTTTAAGCTAATTCCAATGGTTCATTCCCTACCCCCACTTTTCCCAACCACCCCCCTACTGTGAAAACTTTTAAAGCTTCTTTTATTAGACAATTTACCTTATTCTATCTCTCCCTTTCGCCTTATTCCAGTGCATTCCCCTTTCTCAACCTTAATTTTTTTTAAATCAGCCATCAAAACTTTCTCTCTATGTATACTCCTTCTCACTACCTTAATAATGAGAAAGTATTTTAGGAGTTACAAGTATCATTGTCCTCTTTGTAATTTTATTTTAGTTTATGAAATAAAACAAAAATTTTCATATCATAATAAAAAAAGATGATTGCACATGAAACTGCAAATCTATGCACAACTTGCTATTCCTTTCAAATCATCATGTAAATTTCATTTTTTTCCTTCCCTACTCCCTACCTTCACCCCCAGCCTAGAAAGGGCTAAAATTAGACACAAATAAATGCATATGTATAAAATTATTCTATACCTATTTCTATTTATGAGTTCTTTCTCTGGAATCTTTCTTCCTATGTCCATTATTGTTTATTTTGGTATTTATAATATTAAAAATAACTTCTTTGCCTAAAGGCGTTCTTAAAATCATATTGCTATTATTGTACACAATGTTCTCTTGGTTCTGCCCATTTTGATCTTCATTATTTCATGCAAGTTTTTCTACATTTTTCTAGCATCATTAAGCTCACCATTTCTTATAGCACAGTAGTATTATGTCACAATCATATAACACAATTTGTTCAGTCATTCCCCAGTTGATGGTCATTCCTATAATTTCCATTTCTTTGCCATCACAAAGAAAGCTCCTTGAAATATTCTAGAACATAAAAGTTCTTTGCCTTTTTCTCTTATTAGCTTCAGACATAGACCAACTAGTGGTTTTCCTAGGTCAAAGAGTATAGATAGTTTAATATCTCTTTGGGCAAAATTTCATATTGCTTTTAAAAATGGTTGGCTTAGTTCACAGTTCCACCAACAGTGAATTAGTGTCCCAATTTTTCCACATGGCCTCCAACATTTTTTTACTTTCCCTGTCTATTATTTTAATAAATCTGATAGGTGTAAAATATCTCAAGGTTGTTTTAATTTGCACTTCTCTAATAAATAACAATTCAGAGCAGTGTTTTATATGACTGTAAATTATTTTGATTCTTTCATTGGAAAACTGCCTGTTTGTATCCTTTGACTATCAGTTGGAGAATGACTCATATTCTTGGAGATTTGACAAAGTTCTTTAATTTTTTTAGATATATGAGAACTTTGTCTGATAAACTGTCTATAATTTTCCCCAAATTTCCTTTCTTTCTGCTCTAGGCTACATTTATTTTATTTGTACAAAACCTTTTTTAAAATTGTAATGTAATTGAAACTATTCATTTTACACCTGACTTTGCTCTCTGTTGCTTATTCACTACTTGTTTACCTACCCATAAGTCTGGTAAGTCTTATGTTCCATGTTCTAATTTTCTTGCAAAATCTCTCTTTATATGTAGGTCATGTATCCATTTTTACCTTATTTTGGTAAATGGTATAAGATCTTGGTCTATGCACAATTTATGACATACTGCTTTCCAGTTTTCACATTTTTTTTCCAAATAATGAATTCTTATCTAAAAATTTTAAGTTGTTACACTTGTCAAACACAAGATTATTGTGTTTATTTGCTGCTGTAAATCATATGCCTACTATATTCTATTGATGTACCTTTCTGTTTCTTACCCAGTACCAAATAGTTCTGATAATTGCTGTCTGATAATATAGTTTAAGATCTGGTACTGCCAAACTTCCTTCCTTTAAACTATTTTCCCCATTATTTCCTTTGACATTTTTTTACTTTTTGTTTTTTTTTCCAAATAAATTTTATTGTATTTTTCTAATTCACATTCATATTATTTGTTAATTTTCCCCTATTTTTGCTCATTACCATTCTCAACCTCTCTTTTCACCCTATACCTGTTCCTTACCTTTTCCCCTTACCCTCCTATTCTTATTTAACCATCCCTCTAAAAGACCTTCCCTTATCTATTTACCCCAATCTCCTATTCTTAATTGATATACCTTTCTAAAATTTCCTACCCCATTCTATACTCCTGTTTTCTTATCTTTCTAGAAGTTCAGAAGTCTTCTAAATCTCTTTGGACCCCTCCACCCCCATTTGCTCCCTCCAAATTAGTTCTTCCTTTCCCATTTCATTTTAATGAGTTAATTTCTCCCTTTAACCTTTTCCTACCTAATTTTGCTTTTAATAGAATTCCCTCATCATGCATAACTCAGCCACAATGTTCCTTTCAAACTACTTAGGATTGATAGCAGTTTTAAGAATACTATTACTGCTAATAATAACTAATAATTACTAATATTAATAACATTTTCATATATCATAAGTTAAAAGTTTAACCTAAATTATTGCCTTATAATTAGCCTTTAACAATTTTCTTATATTTCTTCTGGATCCTTTAAATCAAATTTTCCATTGAGTTCTAATCTTTTGGTTACAAATACCTGAAAGTCTTTCAGTTAATAAAATGTCCATTATTTTTTCACTCACGATTATTTTCAACTTTTCTGGACAGGTTATTTTTGGATGCAACCCCAGCTCCTTTGCTCTTTGAAATGTGATATTCCAACACCTGTGGTCTTTTTAGTGTAGAACCTACCAGATCTCATGAAATCCTGATTGTTTTTCTGCAGTATTTATTTTTTTTCTTGTTGTTTGCAATTTTTCTTTTTGGTAATCTAGAAATTTTGAAACTTGGCTATGGCATTCCTATTAATTTTTTTCCTAGGATCTATTTCAGGTGGATCCTTTATGATTAATATTTCCTGTTTACCTTTTTATGCTTCTCTTGAGTCTTGTATTTCAAAGTCAAATTTTCTATTCAGCTCTAGTCTTTTCATCAGATATGTTTGAAAGTCCTCTCATTAAATATCCATTTTCCCCAAAGGATTATGTTCAGTTTTTTGGGGGGTAAGTGATTCTTGGTTGTAATCCTAGATCTTTCGTCCTCTGGAATATCATATTTTAAGCCCTCCATCCTTTAATATATAAATTGTTAAATCTCGTGTTATTCTGACTACAATACTAAAATATTTGAATTGTTTCATTTTGACTGTTTGCAATATTTTCTTCTTGACCTGGGAGATCTGGAATTTGACTATAATATTCTTGGGGATTTTAATTTTGGGAACTCTTTCAGGAGGTGATCAGCAGATTCTTTCACTTTCTATTTTTCTTTCTGGTTTGAGAACAAGAAGGCAACTTTCCTTGATAATTTCTTGAAAGATGATGTCCCAGTTCTTTTTATTTTTAAATCTTGGCTTTCAGATAATCTGATAATTCTGAAATAATCTTTCCTGGATCTATTTTTCCAGGTCAGTTGTTTTTCTAATGAGGTATTTCACATTTTATTTCATTTTTTGATTCTTTTCATTTTATTTTATTGTTTCTTGATGTCTCATAAAGTCATTAGCTTTCACTTGCTCAGTTCTAGTTTCTAAGGCATTGTTTTCTTCAGTGAAATTTTGCATCTCCTTTCTATTTGACTAATTCTGCTTTTCAAGACATTGTTTTCTTTGGATTTTTGTGCCTCTTTTCCCATTTCACCTATTCTGTTTTTTTGTCCTCGAATCAAATTTATTTTTAAATTTTTTTCTCTCTTTTAATATTTTAGTTTACATAATTTATTTCCACAAGATTTTTGAGTCTTCATTTTTCCCCTACCTACCACTCCAAAAAAGCAATCCCACTGAATATCAGCTCCCCCAATCTGTTCTCTCCCATATCTTCCCCCATCCCACCTCCAACTTTCCAGTAGGGCACAGTGGATCTCTATGCTCCAGTGCCTGTATATCTTATTCCACAATTACATGTAAAATAATAATTATTGCAATTATATATGTATATATTTAAACATTTGATTTTGAAACTTTGAATTTTAGATTCTTTCCCTTCCTCCCTTCTCAACCACCCTTATGGGGAAGATAATCAATTCAATATTGGTTGTACATGTGTAGATATGCAAAACATTTCCATAGTGGATATATTGTAAAAAACTGACTATTTCCCTCCATCATATCTGACCCCACTTTTTGTATTCTCTACTTTGATCCTGTCCCTTTTCAAAAGTGGGTGTTTCCAACTTCCCTCCTTCTCAACCTGCCCTCCCTTTCATCATCCCTCCTCTCATACCCTTTCCCTCTACTCTCCTGTTGAGTGAGATACCCTATTTAGTGTGTATGTAATTCGCCCCCTAAGCCAAATTCAACGAGAATAAGGTTGACTCATTCCCTTTTACCTTCCTCTTCTTCCACTCCATTGTAACAGTTTTCTCTTGCCTCTTCTATATTAGATAATTTATCCCATTCTGTCTCTCCTCATCTCCTTTCATATTCCTCTCTCACCTCTCAATTTCACCTTTTAAGTATCATCTCTTACTATTAAATTGGTATGCCCTCTGTCTATGTATACCTGTACACGTATATACACATACACCCATATACCCTCTTATATAGACATATATGTATGTATGCATGTATACATATATATATATATATATACATATACAAATATATATACACACACATTTCTATTCCCTTCAACTATTCTTATACTGATAAAAGTTTCATAAGTTACAATTATCGTTTTTCCATGTAGGTGTGTAACAGTTCCATTTTGAAAAGTTCCTTATGATTTATTTGCCCTGTTTACCTTGTTGTACTTCTCTTACTTCTTGCATTTGAATGTCAAATTTTCTATTCAACTCTGTTTTTTTCATCAAGAATTCTTGAAAGTCCTCTACTCCATTGAGTGACTATATTTTCTCCTGAAACATGATACTCAGTTTTGCTGGGTAGGTAATTCTTGGTTTTAATCCCTGCTCCTCTGACCTCCGGAATATCATATCCTTAACTCTTTGATCCATCAATGTAGAAGCTGCCAGATCCTGTTTTATCCTGCTTGTATTTCCACAATATTAAAATTGATCCTTCTGGCTGCTTGTGATATTTTCTCCTTAATCTGGGAAATCTGGAACCTGGCCATAATATTCCTAGGAGTTTTCTTTTTGGAATATTTTTCAGGAGGTGATTGATGGATTCTTTTAACCTCTATTTTGCCCTCTGGTTCTAAAATATCAGGACCATTTTTCTTGAGAATTTCTTGAAGGATGATTTCTAGGTTTTTTCTTTCATCATGGATTTCAGGTAGTCCAATAATTTTTAAATTATCCCTTCTGGATCTATTTTCTAAGTTAGTGGTTTTTCCAATGAGATATTTCACACTGCCTTCTATTTTTTTTCATTTGTTTGGATCTGTTTAAAAGTATCTTGATTTCTCACAAACTCACTAGCTTCCATTTGCTTCAATATAATTCTTAATATATGATTCTCTTCAATGAGCTTTTGAAATTCTTTTTCCATCTGACAAATTTGGCTTTTTAAGGCACCCTTCTCCTCATTGGCTTTTTGAGCCTCTTTTGCCATTTGAATTAGTCTATTTTTAAGGTGTTATTTTCTTCAGTCAGGTTGTTGACTCTTATTTTATAATTTTATTGCATCGTTCTCATTTCTCTTCCCATTTTTTCCTCCACTTCTCTTATTTGGTTTTCAAAATCCTTCTTAATCTCCTCTATGGCCTGAAACCAGCTCATATTTTTCTTGGAAGTTTTTGGTGCAGGAGTTCTGACTATGTTGTCTTCCTCCTGTTCCATTCTTTGATCCCTTTTGTACCCAAAATAGGAGTCCAATGTCTGATTGCTCTGCTTGCTTTGCTTGCTCATGCTGCCACTCAATTACTTGACTTTTGAGCTTTTTTCCACAGTAGAACTCTGCTACCAGAGAGGGGAGCTTTATCCCAAATCGCTGTGGTTTTTGAAACTGCTGGAACTATTAGTTGGGTGCCCTCTCTGAAGCCTCCACATGCTTTGGCAAACTTGTCTTGCACCCTAGGACCTCTACCCTAGACCTCAATCCAGATCCAGGCAGGTTAAAGAAAGAGCAATTACCCCTCAGACTGATTGCTTGGTCCCCCTACAATCTGCAGACCAGGAGCTCTGAGGCAACCACGTGTTGGTGGCTGCATAGATGTGGTGCCTCAACCAATTCTCCCTCCATGGGGTAAGGGCCGGACCACACTCCTGGACTCCTGCTTCCCAAATTCCACACTGCACTGACCTCTCATTTTGGTCTTTAGCATCTACAGGTTTAAAATTTTGTAAACTGCCAAGCTGCTGGTTATCTGAAGTCCCTCCAGCAGGGGCTGGTTGTGTCTGCCATGAGGCTAAAACCTCAGGCTCCTGGGGGTCTGGGCTGAGCTCCCAGAGCGCTGTGCTGGACCCTTTGTGCTGGCCTGCCAGACTGTCTTCATTGGGAAGTTAGATTCTTTCTGTTATTTTGTAGGTTCTGTAGCTCCAAAATTTGTTTAGCGTCATTTTTTACATGAATTGGAGGAGGTGGAAGCAGGAGTCATGTGGAAGTCCTGTTTCTACTCTGCCATCTTGGCTCTACCCCCCAACCTATTCTGTTTTTCAAGGTGTAATTTTCATCAGTATCATTTTTTTAAAAATGATTTTCTTGCATCCCTCTAATTTCTCTTCCCAAGTTTTCCTCTATCTCCTTGATTTGATTTTAAAAATCCCTTTTGAGCTCTTCAGTGGTCTGAGACAAATTCACATTCACATTTTGAGGCTTTGGATACAGCAGTTTTGATTTTGTTGTCTTCTTCTGAGTTAATGTTTTGATCTTCCCTGACAACCATAGTAACTTTTTGTAGTCAGGATCTTTTTCTGCCTTTTGCTCATTTTTCTGTTCTATTTCTTGACTTTTGGTAAAGTGGGACTCTGCTTCTGGACAGGAGGGGGCACTGTTCCAAGCTTCAGATATATTATACAGTTGTTTTCAGAGATAATTCTGGGGATCTTTAAGTTTTTGCTTCTTCCAAGGTGTGTTTACTCCTCTCCTGTTCTGCATCTGTGAGAAACTGCAAGTACTCTTTTCTGCTGGAACCAGTTCCCAGTTCCCTTGCAGCTGCAAGTTCTGGTGTGCTAGTGCTCCTCCTCATCATGGAACTGAAAAAATAGGACTGTGACCCAGATCCAAGTATGGGCGATTCAATACAGTTCTTCCCCTGGTGCCAGGAAAGTGACCCCTGTAACCTCCTGACCAGTTGGGTTGTCTGACACCCCACCCACTGTGCTTTACCATCTGTGGGTTGAGATGTCTGGAAATCACCACTGTTGCCACTGATTCAGTCACCCTCAAGGCCTGCTCCTGGTTTTCTGGGTCATGCATTCCAATGGCCTATGCTCCCCTCTCACTTCAGTTCAACAGACTTTTCCCGCCAATGTTTTAAGTTGTCTTGGGATAGAAAAGAATATATCACCCCATCCTTTTGTGGATTCTGCCACTCTAGAATTTGTTTTGATGCATTATTTAAAGGTGCTTGGAGAGATCTCAGGTGAGTCTCTACCTTTTCTCTACCATTTTGGCTTCACCATGCCCCTCCCCCCATCCCCATATAGATAAGTTTTAAAGATGAAAAGGACAAGAGGGCAGGAGATAAATGACACAAAGAGCCAGAGTCAAAACAAGGATGTACAGAGAGTTCTGAACAGGCTGATAGTTGAAGGACACAACCAGGACCTAAGGTGGGGTTGTAAAAAAGGGCAAATTTAGACTCCATGTCAAAAGAAAATCTCATCAACAATTAAAGCTGTGCAAAAGTACGATAAGATGTAATGGGTTTACTGGAAACCTTCAAGGAAAGGTCAAATGAGGATGTGTCAGATAGAGACATGTATAGAACATGGGTCAGCTGGGTCCATATGTGGTGTCACCACCTTGAGTGAGGATTAATTTTGCCTATTCCCATGAAGGAAAGGAGAAGTAACAATGGCAATGCTACCCCTAGTGTATGACTGAACACCTGGGCATACCTGACCCATACTCTCTGTATGCCTGGGGTCAGTTATGCTATAGATTAGATACTTCTTTGGGTGTAGTTTGGGCTGCATCACTGACATGGTCCCTTCCAACATTGAAATTTTCTGTTTCCATGATTATTTTCAGTCATCTTAATATTCTCTCTCTGGTGGAAATGTGAGGAAAGATGTAGCTTCCATTTTCTATAATCAGAGCCAGTCTTTTCTTGAATCTTTTGAAAAGAGAAGCTCCTTGCCTTGGAGATAACATTCTTATCTTGTCATTGCCTTATTTTATGTCTATAAGTTTTTAACATTTTTGGAGCCACGTTATTTCTTAGGAAACCTAGCCACTCAACTTCATAGGGTGGGGGAGGAACTCACCCCAATCTGGCATCTGGCAGCTTCCTATTATAGTTAATTATTCTTGTTAACTAGGTGTTAAGCTGTAGAAAAAACTGTAAGTGCTGTCAGCACCTTCTAAAGGAGTACATTTGGCATCTACTAAATTTGGCACCCTGGTCCAGAGCTCCAAACACCCCACTCTAGTTACAATGATTATTAGCCAGGAGAGGGTGATGTAGTGTTCACCATGTGACCATAGGGATTTTGCCTTTTCCCCAGGGAACCTTATTTACTGGTACTCTGGCATTATTCCCAGGCTGGACATGTCTTTTGTGCTTACAACCTGGGAAGCCACTCAGTCCCATCCCTTGCTCAATGATGAGTGGTAAGCACCTGTTCCCTATCTGAATCTTGGTCTGTGACTTAAGAATCACTCAAAATAAATTTCCTAGCTTCTGCCAAAATTCAGCAATAGAACAGAAAGCATTAGCTCTGTCTGGACTGGATCAAAATACCATTGCTCTGTATATCTTGATGAGTGGCCAGGAGCTGCTACTGAATCTCCCTGGAAGTCAATAGAGACCTCGTCTGAGAAGCTTAGTGTACAAACCATGCTGAGCAAAAAGCATTCACTTAAGCTGGGTAGGTAAAATAGCCAGAAAATTGACTGGTTGCAAATATAGTAATGTGTGGTCAAAAAGAGAGTCAGAGAGACTCAGGATTTCATCCAGCATTGGCCACTGTGACTTTCCTGAACACATGTACCCTTTCTATCTTCCTTTGACTCCACAGGTAATGCTGCACAAGAGGATATGTACCTGTTTCCAAAAAGTTTGATGATTGTTTGATGACTGTCAGGAGAAAATAATTTTCTTTTATTCAATTCAAAAATATTTATTTTGATCTATGCACCTATTCCTCTCTGAACTTCCCTCCTGATTCACTGGATTTTCTCTATCATGCAGTTGTCTCACATTGGAATTTCACTCTGCCCCTGGACTTCTCTTTCTGGAGGCACTCTGCTCCTTTGACCTCTTCCTGAAATTGGCTGGTTTCTTTCAGTACCTCCATTTTAAGGAAAACATGAAGGTCATCCATTTTTTTATTCCCTTGTAGGTTCCACTACACACTTTCTAGATTTCTTCTATGATACTCTTGGACTGGTACCTTATCTTCTCCTATACTGCTTTTCAGCTTTTTTTTTCTCATTAAAATGTAAGCTCCTTAAGGGCAGGGACCATCTTTCTTCTGGCATTTGTATTTCCAATACTTAGCACAAATTCTGGCACATAGTAGGCACTTGACAAATTCTTACTGATGTTGATGACATTTAATACCTCATATTTCTTTTTGTTTAATCGTGACATATAGATCTTTATGTGAACTGTGGGATGTGCTAACATTGACATTATTCACTACAGAGTGATTATCTTTTTAAATAGTGTTTTTATGTGATTAAGAAGTGAACCCCCAACACTAGCATCAGTTGATGATTACAGGGGCACAGGTGGATTTTCTTTGTTTGTACATGTAGAAAGTAGCTCTCTTCCATCTTTCCTCTTCCAAAGTTGCAGAATACAGAAAAATGGACAAAAAGGACAGTCAAAAGCAGAATACTCATTGGTACATAGACCAGGGCTTCTTAAACTTTTTTCACTAGAGACTCCTTTTCATATTTTTGCAATGTTCCTTGGCTTTGCATCACCTGAGGGCATTCACAGTGCAAAGTGAGCATGCTTTGTGCTCACAACCAAGGCTGCAATGAAGTTTCATGATGCAACAGAGACAAGTGTTGCCATAATCACATCAGATTCATTATTAATTTGATCTTTAATTAATTTTTGGTTGCTGCACACTCAGAAAACTTTTATGGTTGCCAAAATTTCATGATGCCATAGGGGGTGGCAACCCACAGTTTAAGACTGTGCTGTTTTAAAATTCAAACAGCCTTGTATGGTGAGTAGAGACCAGAAGTTCAAGAGCTGTCAGTAGCAACTTGGATGGCAGGATTGGAATCAATATTGTCCCACCTGTTTGCCTCCCTCTTGGAATGGAAATTCCAGAGAGATTTCCATAAACTACAGAGCTTATGGTTGCTAATGCATATCCCATGCAACATGTATCTCCAAGAAACACTTCGTGGGGACCCCAGAGGATCTGTGGCTTCCTGCACCACTGCCACCATTGCAACCATTCAATGCCTCATATTTCTGAGCCTTGATTTTTGCCCCTAAGAATTAAGAAGCTTCATCCATGTGGTTTCTAGGATCTCTTATAGCTTGGATTCCAACAGAGACAGGATGGCAAGCTTTTGGGGATTAGACTTTTGCCTCATTGGGTATGTAGAGGCAGTGATGACTCAAAGGAAGTCAGTTCCCACATGGAATTTCCTGGACTGAATGCTGGAAAGGAAACAGAACAGAGAACATTCCTGATTCCCAGGGCTCTTCCCCACTTCTCGCTGACATTAGAGTGAAGCTGTTGCCCACATCTCCGACTCACTGATCTAAGTGACCCAAGAACAACCCCTGAGGGCTTCTCTGAACACTTTGGAAAACATAGGTGGGAGAATGACACAGGATTTGGAGATGATGAAGTATTTGTGAATACCTGAGAAGCAATCTGAGAATATAGGGTGATAGAATATGGGATTTAAACATTTGATGTAGAAGAGTACTTTCAATCCAGACTGTTAGAGCTTGAAGAGAACTCAAAACAAAGAATACAGAATAATAGAATGGAAAGTCACCATTTCGGAATTAAAAGACTACAAGGGAAATTAAAGGTCATCTACTCCAACATCTTCATATGATAGATGAGGAAACTAAATAACAGAGTGAAATAGGTTCTTGAGGAAGATGGGATTTTGATAGGCATACATAGGGCTTGCTTGGCACAGGACTGGTAATGTAGTAGATGTCTGTCATTGACAGGGAAATGTTGGGTAAAGGTCATTGGAAAGGTCACTGGAAAGTGAGCCAGAGAAACTGTATTCTAGTTCTAGATTTTTCTAAATTTTATGTGTGACTTTGGCTGGTTCACCTACCTCTTATAGGCCTCAGCTTCCTCTTCTCTTTCTGAAGTACTTTTTTCTCTCAAAGTTCATCAATCAACAAGCATTTATCAAATACTATGTGCTAGGGATACAAAAAAAGCAAAAATGAAGCAGAAAGTACAAAAGTAGAAGGGGGCCCTAGCATTTTAAGGATCAGGAAAGGCTTTGATGACAGATGCCATTTGAGCAGAGTTTGAAAAAAAATAAGAGATTCTAAGAGGTAGAGGTGAGATAGTAGTGCATTCTGGGAACTGGGCTAAGATAGAGCAGAGTTCAAGAGATGGAAGAGGGGCTGCTAGGTGGTGCAATGAATAGAGGACCGACTCTGGAGTCAGGAAGACCTGAGTTCAAATCTGGCCTCAGACACTTAACACTTACTAGCCTTGTGACCTTAGGCAAGTCACCTAGCCCCAATTGCCCTGCCATCCTCCCTCCAAAAAGCATAAACAAACAAAACAAAAAGAGATGGAAGAGAGCATCATGGGTGAAGGGTAGCAAGTAGTTAGTGTGACTGGACTGGAGGATTGAAGGTATATAAGAAGTGATAGAATTAGAAAGGTCACTTGGGATCCGGTGAAGGACTTTTAAAGAAAAGTAAAGGAACTTTTGATTTATCTTTCCTCTCCCTGATCATTGCCTTGTCATGGCAGAGGGGTTTGCATAGCTCAATGAAACTATGAGCTATGCCATGGAGGATTACCTGAGACAGATCATAGTGGAGAATTTGGACAAAAGGTGATTTACTGGAGAGGGCAATGATAAGCCACTCCAAAATCTTTGCTAAGAAAAGCCCAAGGATAATATTAAAATGATAAAAAGAAATGATACCAGAAGATGAACACCTCAGATTGGAAGGTGTTCAACATGTTACTGGTTGGGAGGAGTGAAAGACAATTACAAGTAGATTCAGAAAGAATAAAGCACCTGGGTCAAGCTGAAAGGAAGATCAGTTGAAGATATGTCAGATGATGAAAGAAAAGTTTGATGCTGTAAAGATCACTATTACTGGGGCTGCTAGGTGGAGCAGTGAATAGAGCACCAACCCTAGAGTCAGGAGGAACTGAGTTCAAATCCAGCCTCAGACATTTAACACAAAAACTAGCCATGTGACCTTGGGCAATTCACTTAATCCCAATTGCCCTACCTTCCCCCCTCCAAAAAGTGAAATAAAAAGATCAGTATTACATAGGAACCTGGAATGTAAGATCTGTGAACCAAGGCAAGCTGGATATTGTTAAACAGGAGATAGAAAGATTAACTATTGATATCTTGAGGGTCAATAAACTTAAATGGATGAGAATGGGTAAATCTCATTCAGGTGATCACTACATATATGACTGTGGGCAATAATCCCTGTAAAGTCAAGTATGAGCAGCTTTCCAGAGAAGTGCTGCTGTGAACATCTTTCAAGATTATGATTACATAGTATAGCAAACTCTCTATTCAATAACAAATCAGAACAAACCATTCACAGAAAATCAAGGCTGGGTCTTGCATTTACAATGTTACTCCTTATCACAGAAAATCAAAATACAACATTCACCATGTCACAACTCATCAACTTATCACTAAAATTGCCACATAGTTTTCACCAAAATGGTCACATAGTTTTAAAAAAAAGTACATCTTTAGTCAATCACAAAATCCTTAATTCAATCACAAAGTACAAAAGTCAAAGTTCTCCACCCCTAGGTCATAGTAAATCATAATCTTCTCAGTCAGTACACAGTATCCAAGGAAAGTCTTCTTTCAGTTTGACTCAAGGCTGGCTTTCAGCTTCCAAGGTCCCAGCTCCACGTGTCACTTGGGTTCCCAAGCAGGCAGCTCCCATTTTCTTGTCCAGGCCCTTGTCTAGTTCTTTGTCCAATTCCGATTACATATTGAAGTTCACAGTGTCCAGTTCACCTCAAGTCCTTTACAGTTCCTGTTTCTGGGAAGACAAAGCTTTACAGAGTTCCTATAATATTCATATACATTGCAGACAACATCATCAATTCACTATCTGCCTGTGAAATCAACTCAGACTCACCAACAAGGTCTGAGAACTCAACATTAATCATCAATATAGAAATCAACACAAACCCACAAACAAGGTCCAAGGGGCAGCAAAAATCATCAGCAAAGTTCCAGGACTTCCAAAACCCTCCTCTAGTACTTCTGTAAACATACAAACAGAGCATCCTCTTTCAGGGCTTCCAGGAAGATCCCAGGGCTTCTGTGCAAAGTATCACAAACACACATCAACACAGATAGAGCAGACAGAGTGCTGGGATACCACAAGTTTTCTCCTTCTTGACTCTGCCACCACAAGAGTCCTTTTCTCAGTTCTGCTGTCTCTAGCCAAGACCTCTTCTTATATATGGTCATTAGCTCCTCCTTCTCCTGTTGCAGAAGTTCATGAGTTCTAGTTTTCACAAGTTGTGGGGTTCACATTTTCTGTCTCTTAACAGACTTGATACAGAGCTCAGAAGAAAATTGAACTGAGACAAGGTGTTAATTCAATAGCTGAAACAAGGTGTGAACTACTATGCCTGCCATTACAATCCCTTAGAAGAAATGAAGCAGCCCTCATAGTCAATAAAAGGGTGAGAAAATTTTATAATGGGGTATAATCTTTTAAAAAAATTACAGGATGATATATTTTTAAAATCCAAAGTAAATTGTTCAACATCAAAGTAAGACAAATCTGTTCTCCAACCACTGATGCTGAAGAGGCCAAAGTTGGTCGATTCTATGAAGATCTATGCTATTTTCTAGAAATAACACAAAAAGTCATATTCATCATATGGAATTGGAATGCTAAAGTAAATACAAATATAATTGTCATGACAGATAAGTTTGGCCTTAGAGTACAAAATGAAACAAGGAAGAAGCTAATAGTTTTTTTCAAAATGCTGGTTATAGCAAACATTCTTTTTCAACAATCTAAAAAGATGAGAGAGTGAGCCTGATGACTGTATAGCTCTGTCTCATTCAATCCAATTCATATGCAAGTGTAATGTTAATAGAATATCAACATATTCCCTGTCCACTAAGAGCCTGTGTGACCACGTGTTTACTCATAGATGTATTGCTTCCTTGAACTCTGACCCAACTGTGACACATCCTGAGTCACCTAGAGTCCATTGGGGGAGAAACTTGCCTAAGGAGAAGCTTGCTTAGGGGAGGCTGTTTATAGAAAGGCTTTCACACCTTTTGATACTAGGCGAATTCGACACTGAGTCACTCTGGTTGTGATGCGTTCTAGCTCTGAACCTATTAGTTAAAAACTATATATCTTGGGAGGTTGATATTTTACTTTGGGCCTTTGCTTATAGAAGGACCTTTAGGTTCCCTGAATGGGAATCTGAGTAGACAATTGTTAAGAGTGCTGCTCTCCCCCCTCCCCCCCGATATTTGTACTCTCCTTATCTGTGGCATAAGTAGGTTTTTGTATTACTTTTTTTCAGACAGTAGGAGCCCTGTCTATTGAATATCTGTGCTAATTTCTCTGCTTGCATTTTCCACTTATCTGTAATTAAAGTAAGATTGCTGACCCCTTTAAAAGTTGTCTTTCCTTTGGCAAAGCAGATCAAAGAACCTGTGCTAGCAGGCCACCCTGGGTGTGCTAGGGTGCTTGCTATTACAGCAAGTCAAGACATCATATTAATGATGTAATTGGTCCTCTTTTAGAAGGAAGGACAAATGGCAATGTCAGATCTGGACAGCATATTAAAAATGAAGGGTGAACAACAGCAATAAGGGTTCTGCATGAGGTTTGTACACAGAGAAAGACTTCCAGAGCAAGTGACATAAATTAAACCTTGTTGCAGTTATTTCTTACACCTGTGCTTCATGACTATTAATGGTGAGGTTACTACTCCTAAGAATGCTGTGTGTAATTGTTGGAAGGAGTGAACCAGGTTATTAAGAGAAGATTTTGTATTAACTGTCTTTACCATGCTCTCTGAGAGTAGCATTACCTACCCTCTGGTTTGAGAAATACTGATATCATCATCATCGTCATCTTCTTCTTCTTCTTCTTCTTCTTCTTCTTCTTCTTCTTCTTCTTC
>NW_027185697.1:15466754-15481265 GCF_028583685.1 Petaurus breviceps papuanus | reverse complement strand
CTTCTTCTTCTTCTTCTTCTTCTTCTTCTTCTTCTTCTTCTTCTTCTCTTCCTCTTCCTTCTCTTCTTCTTTCTCCTCCTCCTCCTCCAGTTTTGAGACTGAAGACTGGTTTTGTACTGAACAGTTTTCATGTTTGATTTCTTAAAACATAGCTCTGAAAAGCACACTTTTCAAAAAGCCCACTGGTTTTAAATGGAGCTACACCTTTAAATTCAAATCAGTCTGGCTGTCATTAAATGGTAATAATTGGCCTAGTCTAACCCTATATAGCACTGTTTTAAGTATTGGTGACTTAGAATGAGTAGAAATAACAACTATTTTCTATTCTGGCCAGAAGCTCTAAGGGTCTTCCTTGCCCAGATTGATATCTTTGGGATGGTAAATTGGGCTGTCTTTTGTCTGGATTCTTACCTAGCCCTTAGTCATTGAATAGGTGTGGCTTCAGGCAAATTGAGACATGGGAAGGGCCATAATTTTAAAAGACGAAGATTTGAAAGACCAAGTATTAAGACCTTTGTCTTATTACTGGACTTCAATGACTCTGGAGGAGTGCTGATGACTTTAAGCAACTCTGCCTGATTCAAATCCAACTCATGTATGAGTCAAGAAATCATGCTTATGAAGTTATAAGTCCTCTTTCAGAATGATGGATGAACAACAATGGTAAATCTGGACAGCATACTAAAAAGCAGAGATATCACCTCACTGACAAAGGTCTATGTAGTCAAAGTTAAGGTTTTTCAGTAGCAATTTATGACTATGAAGGCTAGACTACGAGAAAAGCCGAGTGCTGCAGAATTGGCACTTCCAAATTGTGGAATCTGCAAAATGGGCATGATAATAACACATACTTCCCAGGGTTATTATAAGGATAAAATGAGATGACATTTATAAAGTGCTTAACCCAGTGACTGGCACATAGTAGGTCAGATCTTATTATTATTATTAGGATATTTCAAAAGAATTTCAAGCAAGAGCACCGACATGATATTACATCTTAACATTTTATAACTAAAAGGCAAAGTGGAATAGTGGATAGAGAGGCAACCTCAATGCAAGGAAGATCTGTTCAACCCTAGCAGTAGCTTAACTTTTCAGTGCATTAGAATAGAAGGTACCAAGAGAGAAGGTGATGATTAGTATTGGTCAAAACTAAAAGCTATTTCACCTGGGAGTTAACCAATGAAATCACCCACCCCTATTTTTCACATAACTGAGATCTATGTGGATATGTTTCCATAATTCTAAACTACCTTCCAGCTGTGACATTCTGTCTTAGCATCTGTTCTATCAGAGGCCATCTAAGGCCCTTTGTGGCACCAAAGTTTTTACTTTCATTCCATTTCCTTACATAACATTTCATTTTGTAGAACAGATCTCATTAATGCCTTGAATTTTTCTCTTGGCTTTTGCTTTTCCAAGCTTCTTCATACATTCTCTACTTTTATTCACACACTTTCATCATTACAAATAATTTGAGTGTTAAATATTTTTTATTCTTCCTCCACCCACTCTCAGAGCAACCTGAAAAGTTGTTTTCACCTTCCTCTGAAAGTAATGAGCTCAAATTCTGTTCTTCCTCCCACTCCCTCTTCTACCATAGGACCACAGAGCTAGCACAGACCTTAGAGACCATCTAGTCCAACCCCCTCATCTTCTAGAAAAGGAAAGAACATATACACAGAGGAAATGACTGGCCCAAATTTCTCAAGGTCAGATGATTACAGTCAATGCTGGATTTGAAAGCAAGGCCCTCTGAATCCCAATTCAGCATTGCTTCTGCTATAGCTTGTTGGTGGTTGTTACACCCCCCCCCCCACCCCAACTCCCACATCCAGGAGGTGAGGCCATGACTGGAGCAGGAAATGTTGGATGGGAGAAAAGCAACAGCCCAACCCTGCTTCTCTCCCTAAGGCTGCAGGCTCTACTTCTAGCTTTCTGCTTTCTAATGCAAATAGCATTATGTTTGCTCCCCATGTTTACTTTTAATTATGTTTTATGTCAAGGTCAAGTAGATTTATTTAGCACTTCTTGGATTTCTTTAATGTGATATTTTCCTTCCCTTCCCTTTGATACTTCTTTTTCTGCTCTTTCAATTCCTGTCAAGTTCTTTGCCATTCCTTATAGAAATTTTATCTATCTATCTATCTATCTATCTATCTATCTATCTATCTATCTATCTATCTATCTATCTATCTGTAAGTAGGCTTCTTATACTATTTGGGAAGGACAGCCATTTTACCAATTTTCCTTTACTATTTCACTGAACCTCAATTTCCTCTGGAAAACGGGGATATTGCCATAGAATACTTTACTACAGACCTCCACAACATATGGTTCTTGGGTGGCTTGTGGCCCACCAAAGGATTTCGGATGACCTATGAAAAATGTATGGGTGCACCATGCACTCTCCTGTTTGTAGCATGACCCTTGGTAACCAGTCATTGTCAGTCTGTTTCTAGTCTATTGTATCTGTGAGCTGGAGAAAGTTTAGCCTATTTTAACTTTGGCCCCTACCTCCTGCCAAGTCCTACTGGTCTGTCTTACTCAAGGATTTTACAATTAACCTTCAGTTCACTTGAATACAATGCAATTTCATTTGAAAAAAATATTAAGTACCTTTTAAGTGTGAGATGCTGCAAAAACCCTAGAGATATAAAAATTGAGAAAAAAACCCAAACAAACTGCTTTCACTCTTACAGAGCTTATAGTCTTCTGGGGGGTGTGACTGAATACATTATGAAAGGTTTGTAAGCAATAAAACACTAGAGAAATGAGAACTCTCATTATTAGCTATCCCTCTTGCCTTAATTAATAGATTTGAAAATGAAAGGGTCCTCAAAATTCATCTGCTCCAACTTACAAATTTTATGATTGAAGAATGTGAAGACCAGGATCACTGTGGGATTTGTGCAAGCTCATATACTTATGGTGAAATTATCCTAGGTCCTCTGACTCCAGTAACAGTGATTGAGCTGTCCACTGAACCACTGCTCTAATGTATTCTCCTTCTCTGTCCTTTATTATCTCTGATCTCTGTATAGAACTCTTTCTCTGAAGCAGACACTCTTTTCCACTCCCACTTCCAGAATCCCTTGCTTGGTATGAGCCGTTTTCTCCCAAGTGGTCTGCTTGTTGCATTTGCTATATATCCCTAGTGATTTTGTATTCCTTCCTCTTTCCCTGACAACTAAAATTCATCTTCTTTATTTCTTGCCTATTTCTTCTTTTGTGTCTTTGGATTAAAATAAGTATTCAGAGTTATAAATTTTCCTTTAAGAAATGCTTTAGCTGCATCTCATAAATTTTGATATGCTGTCTCATTGTTATCATTTTAATATAATTATTTCTTTTTTATCTCATATGTTCTATGATTCAGTCATTACTTAGAACTGTATTTAAACTCCCTTCAGATATGCTTCTTTTGTTATTTTCTTTTATTCATTGTATTTTTATTTCATTATGGCCTATAAATGAAACACTTGGTATTTCTGACTTTTTAGGTTTATTTATGACTTCTTTTTGCCCCAGCACCTGACCCATTTCTGTAAAGGTGCTAAAACAGCTACCAGACTAACCTGATTTCCTTTTTTTAACAGGGCTACTAACCAGGTGGATCAGATATGGCTCACTTAAATTCTAGACAGGCATTTGGTAAGATCCTTTATTCAATTCTTGTGGAAAAGTGGAGAGGAGAAACATGGAATCATTAATTATACAATTACACAGTTTTGAGACTGGTTTAATAGGCAGGCTCAAAGAACTTGTGGTTCCTCAGCAGTGCTCTCCAGAAAAGGGTCGGAGATCAACTACTGATTCATAAGTTTACATTTTTATCAATGACTTTAATGAAGATTTACATGATTATGCAAATTGCATGTGGCTGCAAGGAAGTGTTAATAATATGGGGGATTCTTTTATATCTAGGCCATCTTATAACATTGAACTAGATGGCTTCTGATGGCAATCAAGATAGCCTACCCATTCTCCAAAAAAGTCAATTGCAACAGACTAGAATACTTCACTAAGTCAGAGAAATTGACATTTAATAGGATAAATATAGTCAAGTCTATCCAGTCTTTCAAGCTTGCAAGTGATGAGCCATTCTGGACTCCCTACTCTCTCTCATCTCCTCATATCCAAGGCCTGTTCATTTCACCTTTGGATTTCATCTCTCAGATACATGCCCTTCTCTCCTTTGATAAAGACCATAGATGGGGTCATGATTGTCCAGATAGAGGTAATCAGCATGTTGGTGGTTTCTATACCATATATATTATGAGAAATTGCTGAAGGAATTAGAGGTATTTAACTTGGACAAGAGGAACTTCAGAAGACACATCATATTTTTTTTTCCCCCAAATGTCTAAAAGAATTTTATGCGAAAGAGGAATTGATCGTTTTCTCTTTGACCCAGGGTAATAGGACCATGAACAATGACCTGCTAATTAGTCTACTGTTCTCAAGTGTCTCCCCACTCCAATCTGTCCTCTTGAAGCTAACAAATTGATCTTCCTAAAGTGCAAGTCTGACCATGTTATCCCCCATTCAATAAATTACAGTGGTTTGCTGTTGCCTCCAGGATCAAAAATAAAACGCTTCCTTCAACTTTTAAAGCTTTTTATAACCTGGGTCTTCATATCTTTCCTGTCTCCTTTTACTTTATCCCCCTCCATGTACTTTATGTTCCAGTGATACTGCACTTTCTGTTGTTGACATAATAGAATCCACCACTTAAAACTGTTCATTTTCTTTGGCTTCCCCCCACTTCTGGAACTCTCTTCCTTCTAATCTCCACTTTCTGACTTCTCTGGCCTCCTTCAAGTTTAAGCTAAAGTCACACCTTCTACAAGAATCCTTTTCTGACCCTCCTTAATCCTAATGCCCGCTGTCCAAGATTACCTCAAATGTATTATGTATGTTATATGTACATCGTTGTTAGCATGTTGTCTTCCCTATTAGACTTTAAGGAATGAATGAATGCCCTACTTTGAAATTCTTCAATGATGTGTGTTATAGTACAGATTTTCTTTTGAAGCTAGGTGATAGGATTGAACTAGAAGGCTACTGAGTTCTGTTCTAACTCAGAAATTCTGTGATTTTACATTTTAAGTGAGTTTTTTCTCTGTAAGCTTTAATAGCATTTAATTATTGAGTTTATGCCTTTGATATTTAAGGTTAAGTTTTTAATTTTTTTTTTTGCTCATCACATCTTGTTGCAATATCTATTAAAAAAATAAAATCAGTATTATGTAGCTGAAGCTTATTTTTTATAAAAAAATCCATTCTTATTTCTTCTTTTCATTTCCCTCCAAAGACTAGATCAAATTAGTGGATGATTCTCTCCCTTTCACCTTTTCTTTAACCATTTGGTTTCTTTTTTGTGTGAGGTATCTCCTTGTGAATCTTGGTGATCAGACCCTTATTGGAAATATTTAATCAAACCATTTTCATTAATGATATTGATTTATAGTTCTCCTTCTGTGCTTTATCCTTCCCTGCTTAGGTAGTAGGCTATATTTGTCTCATAAAAGAGATCTGTTTGGGTGATATCTTTATCTATTTTGAATATAATTTATACAACAGTAGTACTATTTGTTCTTCAAAAATCTGATAGAATTCAGTGAAGAATTCATCAAGAGCAGTCCCCTTCCCATTCCCTTATGAAAGTTCTTTTACAACTAGCTCTATATCTTTTTTTTTCTTTTATTGGGCTAATTTAGATCATCTTTTGCTCTTTTGTTAGTTTTGGTTTCATTACTTTGAAATTATCCCTCTATTTCTGCTTTAGTTTTGTTAGGCTATAACTGTACATAGTAGGTTTTGGTCATTCTTTTTAAAATTTTCTTCGAGTTTTTTTTTTGTGATCTCACCTCCTTTGTTTGCTATTTATTTAATTTTCTGACCTTTTCTCTTTAAAGAGATTAAAGTTTATCAATCTTATTAGTCTTTTCAACACCTTTTCAACATCAAAAGAAGTTTTGAATTTTATTTATTACTTCTATATGCCTTTAAAATTTTTAGTTTGTCCATTTCTCTTCTAAATGTTGTCTCCCATTTTATGCTTATTTTAAGTTTATTTTTGTTTCATATCTATTTTTTAAAAGACATGTTTAGTTCACCATTCTTCTCTTTTTGTTAATGCATATTTGTGGGAATATGATTTCCCCCCTGAAGACTATTTTAGCTATATCTTAGAAATTAGAGTATGTTGTTTCATCAACATCACTTTGTTTCACACAATTATTGTTTCTATAATTTGTATTTTGACATTCTCATTATTTAATATTTCATTATGACTCCACATACACCTTTCTTGTTTGTGCTTACTGAATTGATTGATATGTTTATTACATTATTCTCTGCTAGTGATGTGTTTGTTATTTCTGCCTTTTCCTATTTGTTTGGAATATATCTGTACCCTAATACAAGGTTTATTTTCATACAAGTTACTTGTGATTCAAATATGTATATATTATTGCTCAGCTCAACTTAGAATATGTCACAAAATTTTTAACTCTACTTTTTCTAACAATTTGCACAATTCTGTATATTTCCTTTTGTTCATCTTGTTTTAGACTCATACAAAAATGAAAAAGCAACATTGAAATCCTGACATTACTGTATTAATGTTTTGCTTCTTGAAATCTTGTTATTTTGTACTTTTTAATTTAAATGCTCAGGTTTTTGGAGCATATAAGCTTAATGTTGATAGTGAAATCAGTCATCTGTGGTTAGTCGCAGCATAAGGTAATTTCTTTATTTCTATTTTGCGAATGTTTTTATTTTGCCTGATTACAAGTTTGCAATTCTAATTTTTTTCTGGAAACAACATAATTTCTTCCCCAACACCTTAATTTTAATACATGTATGCCTTTATTTTTAGGTGTATTTCTTGAAGGTAACAAAATATGGAGTTTTATTTTTTTTTAATTTAGTCTTTTACTATTTTTAATTTTGTTAGAGTATTTAATCCATTCACATTTAAAGTTATGACTTAGGGTTATGTTTTCCTTTGTTTCTAATGTTGCTTTTTTTTCAAAATTAGAATTTTCCTCTCTTCTCTAAAGGCAATGCATTATCTCTTAAGTTATTTTAGTTTAACTGTGTTCCTATCAGCTCTTTTCCCCAGACTCTCAATCCAATTCCCATTTGCTATCTCTTTCCCTAGCTTTTATTCTTGTTTATTAGTTCCCTTTGTTCTTTTTCTTCCATATAATTCCTTATTTCTTCACCTAGCTTTTCCTTCTACAGGAAAAAAAGGTGAAGAAATAAGTAATTGGATTGAGATTTAGACTCCTATTTTGGGGACAAAAAGGATCAAAGCATGGAGCAGGAGGAAGAATATAAAGTCAGAACACCTGTACCAAAATCTTCCAAGAAAAATATGAACTGCTTACAGGCCATAGAGGAACTTATGAAGGATTATGAAAACCAAATAAGAGAAGTGGAGGAAAAATTGGGGAGAGAAATGAGAATGATGCAAGAAAATCATGAAAAGAGAGTCAACAATCTGACTGAAGAAAATAACACCTTAAAAACAGAGTAACTGTAATGGCAAAAGAGACTCAAAAAGCCAATTAGGAAAAGAATGCCTTAAAAAGCTGAATTTTCCAGATGGAAAAAGAATCTCAAAAGCTCACTGAAGAGAATCATTCCTTCAGAATTAGATTGGAGCAAATGGAAACTAGTGACTTTATGAGAAATCAAGATACTATTAAATAGATCCAAAAAAATGAAAAAAAAAAATAGAAGGCAATGTGAAATATCTCATTGGGAAAATCACTGACCTGGAAAATAGATCCAGGAGAGATAATTTAAAAATTATTGGACTACCTGAAAGCCATGTTCAAAGTAAGAACCTAGAAATCATCCTTCAAGAAATTTTCAAGGGGGCGGCCAGGTGGCTCAGCGAGTAAGAGCACCTGCTCCAGTGTCGGGAAGACCTGGATCAAATCCGGGCTCAGATACTCAGCACCACACCCAGAAATAACTGGCCGTGTAACCTTGAGCAAGTTACTTAACCCCGATTGCCTTAAAAATTTTTTTCAAGGAAAATTACCCTTATGTTGTAGAACCAGAGGGCAAAATAGAGGTTGAAAGAATCCACTGATCACCTCTTGAAAAAGATCCCCAAAACTAAACTCCTAGTAATACTATAGCCATGTTCTGGAGTTCCCAGATCAAGGAGAAAATATTACAAGCATCCAAGAAGAAACTATTTGAATATTTTTCAAACACAATCAGGATAACACAGTATCTGGCAGCTTCTATATTGAGGGATCAAAGAGCTTGGGATATGATATTCCGGAGGTTAAAGGAGTGTGATAGTAATGGCAATTAAAGATTCCCCTGTATTGGCTTGGTTTTCAAATTGATTGTGTTAAAACCCAGAGTTTGTTAATCCCACCTGTGGGATGGGCTTGTTGATGTGAAAAGAAAGTCCTGAATTGGGAGGAGCTGGTGATGTAGATTTGGAGAGACACAAGAGAGAGGCGGAAGATTTTTTTTTTGGAAGCAGCACCTCGTGGAGAGAGAGAGAGACTAAGAGAATTGCTGGTGGCCGCTTTGAATTGCCCTGGACTTTTGAGACCTGCCCCCTGAGCTGCCAAGGACTGAGGAGACATGGCTGTTTTGCTGGTACTTTGTCTGTCTGTTTTGATGTTGTTTTGCCAGATTTGTCCACTGGTGAAAGACAGTCCTTTTGTTGAAGAAGTCCTGGAACCTGGCTGTTCACTAAGAAGGCCTGCGACTGTCCTGCAGACAGAGAGTGAATACTGTCCACTGGTGAGGGACAGTACTGTTGTTGCAGGGGTCTGGGAGCCTTTCTGTTGGTTCAGAAGCCCTGAAGAAGGATTTTCTTGTTGTATGTTTACAGAAATCCTGGGAGAGGGCTTTGCTAATGTGTTCAGGGGTTCTAGGGCTGTTCTACAGACAGAGGATAAATTCATGAAGGGACTGGCAATGTATCTTATGGCCTTGCTAAGCCTTGTCTCTCCAGGAACTAAGATTGCTGAGAACTTGCCTCTGTCAAGATGAAGAAAAGACCTCCATTTGGGTATTAAGTGCTGTGTTTAAACTTGATGTAACTCTGGGGTAGATTCAATTGTGATCCAGGAGGTGGGGAACTTTTGACCTTATTGTGCTCTGTGATTGACAAATGAAGGTACTTTACCTATGTTTGGAAACTAATCTCCATTTGAGAAGAGGGGTTTTGTGGTGGACTTAAGGTATAGCCTAGGGGTGGAGAAGTATTTAGAACTGGGACTTTGTAATTGATTGAATGATTGGAAGATCCTGGGGTGGGGTAGTACTTGGAGATTATTTAATCACACTTAGTAAATGCTGTATTTTGAATGATGTCATGTTTTGATCTTCTCTGTTCTTGGTTTGTCACTGAATAAAATAGAGAGCACCTATGCTGGTATTTTGAACCTGGGAAGTTGCCTTCTTTTGGCATTACATTACAAGGAGATGGGATTGAAACCAAGAATCACCTCCCCAATCATGTTTCAGGGGAAAATATGGTAATTCAGTGAAATAGAGGACTTCCAAGCATTCTCGATGAAAAACCAGAGTTGAATAGAAAATTTGACATTCAGATACAAGAAGCAAGAGAAGCATGAGAAGGTAAATGGAAAAGAAATCATAAGGAACTTATCAAAGTTGAACTATTAACATTCCTACATGGAAAAATGATAATTGTAACTGATGAAACTTTTCTCAGTATGAGAATAGTTGAAGGGAATTGAAATGTATATATATATATGTATATGTATACATGCATACATATGTCTATAAGAGGGTATACGGGCATATTAATACATATGTGAGTGTGTGCATATATGTGTACAGGCATACACAGACTGAAGGCACAGGACCAATTGAATAGAAAGGGATGATACGTAAAGGGTGAAATTGAGAGGTGAGAGAGGAATATAATGAGAGGAGATGGGGAGGGACAGAATAGGGTAAATTATCCCATATAGAAGAAGCAAGGGAAAACTGTTGCATTGAAGGGAAAGAACAGCAAGGCAAAAGGAATGGGTCAACCTTACTCTTATTGAATTTAGCTTAGGGAGGGAGTAACATATACACTAAATAGTCTATCTAGCCCTACAGTACAGTAGGGGGGAAGGGGATTAGAAGGGGGATGACGGAGGGGAGGGAAAGTTGGGGGGGGAGAAAATTTGGAAGCTGACACTTTTGAAAAGGGACAGGGTCAAAGTAGAGAATAGAAGAAGAGAGGGGCAGGATAGGATGAAGCGAAATATTGTCAGTCTTTTACAATATATCCACTATGGAAATGTTTTTTGTAACTACAAATTTACAACCTATATTGAACTGCTTATCTTCCCAGTAAGGGTGGGTGATGAGGGAAGAAGGGAAAGAAACTGGAATTAAAAGTTTTAAAATTAATTGTTTAAAAACATACATATTATTATTGTTATTATTATTATTTTTACATGCCACTGGGAAATAAGATATACAGGCACTGGAGTATAGAGATCCATCTTGCCCTACTGGAAAGTCATAGGGGGATGGGGGAGGATAGAGGAGAGAGCAGATTGGGGGAGGGGGTATACAGTGGCATCTCTGTTTTGGGGTGATGGGTAGGGGAAAGACAGGGAGAAAATTTATAAATCAACATCTTGGGGAAATGAATGATGTAAACTAAAAATAAACATAAAACTTAGAAGGAAAAGCTAAATTCCCTTCTCTTTAATTTGTTTTTATCCGATTTTTGTTATTTTCTTTAAAAAAACAATTTTCCTAATTTTTCTGCATTATTTATCTTTCATTTCAGTTCATTTCAGACTTTTATTCTTTGATTCATGTTCCTTTTATTTCTTAGTCTTTCTTTAGTCTCTGTGTTGCTCATGAAATGAAAGCTTCTAAGGCACGTTTGGGTTACTTTATGTAAACAGTTCCTTTGTTATTACCTTACAGTTCTTGAACCATAGTTTCATTTTTTTGTTGTGCTTCACTCTGAGAAATACTGATTCTTATATGTGATGGGACAAAGGGAAGAGGGCATGCATTTTTTTACCACTTACTGTGTCCCACTGGGGACCCTACTGGACAGTTCCAGTTAGGCAATGAAGCTTGCTACTTCTTTCCTCTTTCCCTTCCCTTTCCTTCTACCTCCTCTCATTTCCTCCTCTCCCTCCTTTTCCTCTGTCTACACTGGGAACCATACCCATAATGGCAGCTGCTCTGCCCAAAGGAATATAAATCTTGATCACTGAAACCTAGCAAGATATCTTGGGGTTTACAGACTAGATTTCTTTTTTTATGGACCATGCCTTAAACCCAGTTCACTCTGGATCTCATTGATTGGCCAGCGATAAGTCCCAACTCAAGCCTCACTCAGTCATTTTTTTTGGGGGGGGTTCTGTTGGCCCAGAGTGTAAATAGCAATTGTTTTTGTTTTGTCCAGATTGATTTTTTTTGACTAGTTCAAATAGGTCACCCTTTGTCTCAATTTTACCTAGCCTTAATCACTGAATAGGCATTACCTCAGACAAAGTGAAACCTGGGAAAGACCTTAGCTTAAAAAGGTCAAGGTCTCTCACTGCCCTGGGGCCATTTACAGTCATCCTGATTTATATCATGCCACTGGACCCAGATGGCTCTGGAGGAGAGAGTAGGCTGGTTGATTTGCATAGCCCTGCTTTACTTCAATGTACTTGCAATTCATGGCATCACCCTTTAATATAGAGACTATTACTATCCTCACTTTACAGTTGGGAAAACTGAAGGAGAGAGAAGTTAAGTGACTTTTTCAGAGTCATGAAGCTATTATCTGAAGTTGGATCTAAACACCAGTCTTTCTGATTCCATGCCCAGTGCTCTATCTACTGTGACATGAGTTGCCCAATATATTGAAAGGGTATTGCCCCATTGTAGTAATTTTCCTCTTCCATTGCTTGTCCAGTTCATTACTAAACTTTGATTTCCCTGTGGCAACCCCACCCCCCTCCTTTTTCTTTGCAATATTATCTCTGGGTTCAATCTCCCTTACTCTTCTGGGTGTTAGTTCCCTTCTCCATCCACCACTTGCCATTGGAGCTTTGGATTACTATCTTGAGGGAGCATGCATCTCCAATTACCAAGTCCCTTCAAATAATGCCTGTTGTAAAGTCTCCATCCTCTTTTGTACAATATCTTTCTTTCTTTATGGAAACATGTGTATGTAGTATTGACTCCCACTACTCAAAGAAGATTTTTCCATGTTTCATTCTCTCCTTCTGACTTGTCACTGATATTAGCTCAGCATCCTTCATTATTACTCTTTGACTTGCTTATATGTATACCAAATATACTCCTCTCTCCTCTTCTTCCCTTCTTCCTTTTATTTGCCCTCACATCCTCTAATTTAGTTACCCATACATAAAACATTGATTCATCATTGTAAAATTATTATAAGATATAGTCCAGGATATTTCAGGGCTGTTTTCCCACCATGATCACTTCTATTCAACTTTTTTCTTTCACTCTATCATTTCCTTCTGTGCTTTTCTAAAGGTATCTTTTCATAGTCTCTCTGTTGCTATGTCATTGTTGTATGTGGTTACTGTATTAGTTTACCTTTCTTGTAATCTGGGTTGTATTAAAATTAATTAATATTGTTAATCTTATTTCCTTTCTAAGAAATGCTATGGCCATGGTTTTTAATTGAATTACAATCTTTTTTTTCCAGCAATGGTGAAGTTCAGGTTTGTAAGGTAAGTCACTGTGGAATGCATTTTGAGCTCCTTTGCTATTTGGAGCACATTATCTCAGTCTTGCTCTGTCTCTGGTTGTGTGTGTGTGTGTGTGTGTGTAGAATAGTCTTGTGTTATTTGAACTTTTTTTGTATTTTTTTAAATATTTTCTGTTATGATTATATCTCTTCCCCTCTCCAAGAGATATCTTTTATGACAGTAGCATTTCATTTAACTTTTTAGAGAGGAAAAGAAAAGTCAGCACGGTGAACAATATGTTGAGAAAGTCCAAAAACATTTGCGATGCATAACACCTGTGAACCTTCCATCTCCAGGAAGGGGTAGATTTAGAGTATTTTTTCATATCTCTACTTTTGAGTCCCATTTAGTCTTTATAATTTTGTTATATTTCCTTTTAATTATTTAGTTTGTCATTTTATAAATTTACATTGTCATAGTTACTGTCTAAATTTCTTTCTTGCCTCTTCTTACTTCACTCTGCATCAATTTGTATAGATCTTCCAATGCTTCTTTGTCATCAGAGGTATCATTTCTTATAGCTTAGTATTATTCCACTACGTTCGTGCATTGCATAACTATTTTGGAGCATGTGGAAACAATTTCTTTTTTTTATATAATTGACTTTCTCGGGTTATAAATTCAGTAGCAGAGCCTTTTGTTCAAATGACATGGACATTTTAGCCAGTTTATTTACATAATTCCAAATCATTATCCAAAATGGTTGTACCATTTCACAGATCCACCAGAAATGTATTAGTTTCCATTTCTTTCCACAACCTCTCCAACAATTACTGTTGCTATTTTTTGAGTGTTTTTTTTGTAGAGTGTGAGAAGAAATCTCAGAGTTGTTATACACATCTATATGTTTATTTATATGTCTTGGATTCTAACCTCTTATCAGAGAAGATTTTTCTCCATTTGACCATTTTCCTCCTCATCTTTTATTTATTAATATTTTCTGTGCAGAAAATCTTCAGTTTCAGGAAATCAAAATTATCTATTTTAACGTTTGTAAATGCTTCTATCTCTTGTTTGGTTAGAAATATATTTCTTACCCATAGCTGTGAGATGTATTAAATCTTTTTATCTTTTAATTTTTTTTATAATTTGATCTTCAATATTAGGGTCCCGTATCCATTTATGGAGTGCAGTGTAAGGTGTGGGTTCAAGCCTAATTTCTGTCAAACTGCTTTCCAGTTTTCCTAGAATTTTTTTGTCAAATTGGCAATTTTTCCCTCGGTAACTTTTGTCTTCTAATTTATCAAATGCTGGTTTTTTTGTTATATTATTCCTGAATCTTTCTTTTCAGATCTGTTCAATTATCTATCTCTCTGGTTTTTTTTAAAGCAATACCAGCTGATTTTGATGACTGCTGCTTTAGAATTAGTTAGACTTTTGGAGGGTTTTTACTTCTTTTCATCATTTACCTATTCTAGATCTACATTCCAGATCTTTTGTTTTCCCAAATAAATTATGTTATTTTCTCATCACACTCTGCAAAGTATGTTCTTGGTCATTTGATTGGCATAGCATTAAAAGTATAAATCCTGAACTCCTTTTCCTTTATATTTGAATATCCTTTCTCCTAGTTGCTTGCAGAATTTTTTTTTTTTTGGTCTTTTGATTGTCAATGTTTAAGCACTATGAATCTTCGGGTTTGCAGTACATTTTCCTCATTTTCCTGAAGGCAGTGTGTGGCTTTTTTGATTGGCACTGTGTGTGTGTGTGTGTGTGTGAAGAAGTTCTATAATGTTCTCTTATTTATTTTATTATACTTTTCAGA
>NW_027185697.1:15373336-15456754 GCF_028583685.1 Petaurus breviceps papuanus | reverse complement strand
CACAGAATAAACAATAATCTCTTCTTGACCCATTATCAGAGATTATGGCAGCTGAGGATGAGCCCAGTATCACACAGTTAATAAATGGTACAGTGGAAAGTATGATGACTCTGGAGTCAGTGAACATAGTGTCATTCCCTTCTTGTGTGACCTTGTGTAAGTTATTCAATTTCTTTATGCCTTGGCCTCCCTTTTTTGTAAAAGGAGGTCCCTGAAGTCTCATCTAGCTTTATTTCAATGGTCTTTGATCCTGTGATTTGAAATCTGAGCTGCTGGATATAAAAAGAGGCAAAAAAAAGTGTTTGCCCTCAAGGAGCTTACACTCTATGACCATACTTCCACTTGTAAACCTAGATCAATAACACTTTTCCTGATTACTTCCCAGGCTGATCTGAGTAAAATTTTGAAGGCTTTCCAATGATTTATAAAGTGGGATCTTATTCTTTATCTATTCTTCATTTATTTATTTCTAATATATTTCATTTCTCTTCTCATTCTCATTCCCCTCTTCCTTGTAACAAAGACATGGAAAAATCGCCATATTATTGTTAAAGTTAAGGGGTATGATCTCTTTTGGGGGGAATTAATTGGAGAGAAGAACATAGTCAAGACTGAGAGAGGTGGACTGACAATTGCTGGAAGGCATATCTGGATTGGGATCTGATAATCAGGATTAGCATGAGAGAAAAAAGAGAATTGAAATCCCGACTCTGTCTCTTGTATCCTATGTAACTTTGGATTATCCCTTTCAACTTTCTCTGCATCCCTCCCCTCAAATATGTAATAATGGGACTTGGTTAGATCACTTCAAAGATACCTTTCAACTCTACATATAGAATTGTATTTAGTTTTAAGAAATTCTCTAAATTTTGAAGTGATTCCATTATCTCCAGGTACCCCAGATCAATGTTTATGGGTTTCCTCTTTATAGATCAACCTCTACCAAGCCTGTATTTTGTTTGGCCCTATGAGTTTCTAATGTACAGGACTGGACTTGGCAGTTTTCTTTGGCACATACCACTCCAAATTACTTGTAAGCAAGGCTACTTCCAGAAAATATTACTGGGTTTGTATGAGATGATGGAAGTAATTACCTCAGCAGTTTCTTCCTTCCAGTATAGCTAATGCATGGATTAAGAAATGCTTTTGTTATTGATTTCTCAGAAACCTGTTAAAAGTTTATAAAAAATGTCCACAATAGTTGTATACAAGATTTGCTACAAAGCTGCAACAGTGCAGGGGTTAGGGGAGCTCCAGACAAATGCCTATGTTTTGTAAAACATTAGAATGTCAGGGCAAGAAAGGGTCTCAGGATATGGAACATTAGAGCCTCAGAATATAAAATTATAAAGGTGAGATAGACCTTAAAATATAGAATGCCAGAGCTGAAGGAATCTTCACAGACTGAATGATAGGATGGAAACTTAGCCTTCTTGAGTTGGAATGGACCTTAGAATACAGAACATAGAATGTCAGAGCTGAAGGAATCTTCACAGACTGAATGATAGGATGGAAACTTAGCATTCTTGAGTTGGAATGGACCTTAGAATACAGAACATAGAATGTTACAGCAAGAAGTAGTTTTAAAGGTCATTTGATAATTATTTTGAGTTGCTCTGTCTGAGATGAATTCAAACTATCTGATCAGCAATCCCAGAGATGTTCTTAATGCATAATGAATGCAATACCCATGCCTCAGTTTTTAATGGCTATTTGTTAAAGCATATTCATAAGTTTATCTATGAAGTTTCTTTACTGGAAGAAACAAAATCTGTCCCATATGCAAAAAGAAAAACAAAGTCATTTGCATAGCCATCTTTTTAAAGATAAAGAAACTTAAAGATTAAGGGACTTATTTTTGAGATCACATCATTGGGAAGGTTGAGAGTAGAATCCAAATGTCCCAAATACTTGTTCAGTGACCTCATCACACTATAGTGGCCTCTACTAACCATTAGGTTTTCTGTTCTCATAATTTTATAGAATAAGGGAGCATAGACTATAGGAAATCCAAAGTAAGAAAATTCAATCACTTTCTGCTGAAAATTGAATATGAATTTGAAATCTTATTACCAAGTTTAAGGCTTCCTTCTAAACTGATGTGTAACCTAATTTTCTAGGATAACATCATTGTTATTTTTCTCCTCTTTTCTGTCCTCTGTCTTCTCTGCCACTCTCTCCTATGCCCTTACCTCCCACTTTACTTCCTACTTCTTCTTCTGTTTTCCAATTAAAAGAATAAAGGGATGTCACTCTATCTGGTCCTCAATTTTATTTCTTTCAAATGATCACTAGGCATGTTCTATATGCAGAGGTCAGTGTTGGGAATTGAGAGAGGTGTGAAATTTAGAGAATTCTCTATGACTCCTCCTTAACTCTTTCTATTCTTTGGTTTTCCAGTCAATAAAATGGATGTAAACATCTGGTTGAGAATATTTTTTTTCAAATAATGTTTTAGTAAGTGCCTGTATTTCTGAAGAGTGTCCCCATTGTATTTCATGTCTCTTCAACTGCATCATATATTTTTCTTTAAGGGTGAGTCCATTAGACTTAGAATTTAGAACCATTGTTTTTCCATTCAAGTCAACAAACTTATTTGCTAAATCCCTACTATGTGCAAAGCTCTCTATTAAAATGGAGAAAATTTTGGGGCTCACACAAGCAGATAACAGGCTGCCAAATGATATACTCCCAAAAAAGGAGGCAGCAAAAAAGTATGAGTCAGGGAATGTATGATAGACAAAGGAAGTGGGATGGTCATACGTTGAGAATGAGTGATAAGAGATAGATGCCCAGATATTGCACTGACACCCATAGAAGAGTAAGTAGATGGGAAATTTCATGCATACAAGCCAAAAAGAATTGCAGATGGTGCCAGTTAGGAGAGGTCTCAATGGGGAGGATACACTCATCCATGAGATGCTGGCACACTTTGAGAACTGAATAAGTATGCAAAACCTATACCAATCAAGATGATGTGGTCCCTGATCTTAGGGAGCTTGCAAATGAATGGGATCATAGAATACGGCACCTTAAAGGTACAACCCCATCCATATTACACATTAGAAAATGATGGGAATAAGAGGCTAAGGAATTTACCCAGACTTACAAGATTATTAAGTTTCTGAGTTAGGATTTGAACCCAGACTCTCCTAGCTTCAGGCTGGACAGGATCTTCTTCTTGTTTTTTAGCTATTTTTCAGTAATGTCTGACTCTTCATGTCCCCATTTGGGGTTTTCTTCGCAGAGGTACTGGAGTGGCTTGCCTTTTCTTTCTCCAGCTTATTTTACAGATGAGGAAACTGAGGCAAACAGGATGAAGTGACTTGCCTAGGGTCATACAGCTTATAAGTGTCTGAGACCAGATTTCAACTGGGGAAAATGAGTCTTCCTGACTCCAGGCTTGGCACTCTATCCAGTGCACCACCCAGCTGCCCCCAGGTTAGAGCCTTGGAGATCACCTAATTCCAAACCTTCATTTTAAACATGCAGAACTTGAGGTTCATCCAAGGATACATGAAGAATGAATGGGAGGTCAAAGTCCTCTTTCTGTGCTCCCTAATAATTCATGTTGTGCTATACATTGGACATCAAGCTCTCTATTTTTTCTTGGAAGGAAATAGGCTTGATACTGCCATCCAATTAAAAGAGCATAAACTCAGAGCTATTTTGATAGCACTCATTTCTCCAGTGACTGGAAGCAAGTATTCCCTGACACGACTTATAAATAGCACACTACATCTGCAGACCTTTTCATTTATTTATTTTTTCCTTTGGAGAAAGAATTTTTGCTGCTTGTCTAAAGGAACATTTTGATTGGATGATATGAAATGTTCCTCAAATTCTGATTGCTTTTGTGGTCTTGTATCTGAATGTCATCTTGAGAGCAAGAGCAGAGGAAAAACATATTATTCCCCCACCATGGAAAATGTTCTTAGCTTTTTTTCCCTCTTTGCCTCCCTATTCTAGCTTTGCCTTGACTCATAGCTTTGTCAGAAAAAGGGGCCTTGGCCTGGGGTGTGAAAGCTACCAAAGTGGATGGAATGATGGTCTTGGAATCCAGCAGTTCAGATTTCAAATCACAGGATCAAAGACCATTGAAATAAAGCTAGATGAGACTTCAGGGACCTCCTTTTACAAAAAAGGGAGGCCAAGGCATAAAGAAATTGAATAACTTACACAAGGTCACACAAGAAGGGAATGACACTATGTTCACTGACTCCAGAGTCATCATACTTTCCACTGTACCATTTATTAACTGTGTGATACTGGGCTCATCCATTCACTTGTCTGAGCTCCACTTTCTTCATCTATTAAATATAGAAAAGACCCTGTGGTTTATACCTCACAGGATTGTTTTGGGAGTAAAAGGAGATAATGAATGCAACATGATTTGCAAGTACTTGGGAGCACTTAAAAAGTAATTTATTACTAATTAACTTCCTGGGAATGCTGCTAACTAGTGGTTAGACCTGTTCAGGAAAGATGACAAAAATTGTCATTGGTTGTGATGGGGTCATGGGACCTGAACCCCTAAAAGCCTTGGACTTTCCCACAATAGCATAAGATCATGTCTTTGCCTTGAATTTTTCCATATATTTCAGTAGCCCAGATTCACCTGAGGCAGTCTATCCAAGTCAATAATTCTTGTAACTGTCCTTTCATTGAAGCCCTCCAACCCAGCCCAGCCATTCATTATCTGCACCCAGACCACCCCAGGTTACTTCCTACTCTTTCATCCCATCCAAGTTGTCTGTCTTTTTTGTATAAAAGTGCCAACCTTATCTCCATTAAATTGTGCAGATTTTTAGAATCTTGCTCTCCCAGTCGAACCCTTGTTATAAAAAAAACCTCTCTACTCTGACTGAAAGAAGGCTTGTGTGGTTAAATTCTTTTGAGGCAGACCCACCCTGTACTCTTGAATTTGGCAGTTCCTAGAACCACTAAACTCTATCAATAGCACATGAACTTGAGCTTGAGATATCATCTGTGAACACCATCATAAAGGATGTGGCCCAAATAAAGGAACATGCAAAAGGAAGTGCTTGCCTAAAGTTGAATTATTTGTTGAAAAAAAAAGTGCTGTTCTAGAGATGGAGACACAATTAACTATGTGGATAAAAGTCCAGACTCAAAAGAATATTCCTTTAAGCTTAATGACAATTCAGGGCAAGGCTCAAAGGCTCTTTGAAGATTTAAAGGGAAAGTACCCTGAAAACACAGGTATTTACGGGAAGCAGGGGCTAGTTTGCCCAATTTAAAAATAGTGCAGGATTTCATAATGTGCAAGTGCTTGGAGAGGCTGCTAGTGTAGATACTGAAGCCACAAAAGAAAAAAGGGAAGGGAAGGGAAGGGAAGGAAAGGGAGGGGGAGGGAAGGGAAGGGAAGGGAAGGGAAGGGCTCAGAGTTCCTGAAAATAATTACAATAGCTGAAGACCCCCACTTACTGGAGCAAATTTTTAATGTAGAGAAAGCCTCCTATTTTTTCAGAGAATACCATATCAAACTTACATCTCGGTGGAGAAAAAACAAAATCTCTGCAGTGCATAAGTCTTTGACAAATAGAGTTACTCCTCTGCTTAAAGGGAATGCACCTGGGACTTTCAAATTCAAACCTGTTCTTGTACATTACTCAGAAAATCCCAGAGCCTTGAAAGAAATCCTCAAGCATCACTACCTGAGCATTATTTTGCTAGCCCCAAGGTAGCTAACCCTTATCATTTTTGAACAATGGTTTATACCTGCTTCATTCTCAAAGTGGGGAAGTTTTGCAGTAACAATGGCATTTCAAGATTCTTCCTTTCAAGATTCTACTTACTTTGAATAATTCCCTGGATCCCTCTCCCCATCTGGATGCTTTTAATGAAAATGTAAAAATGGGCTACCTTCTTCCTGCCACTGCCTAATTATTACAACCCATGGAGCCACTGGGAATTTATTATGTATGCATTACATTTTCCTAGACAATTGCAGCTTTGGATGCATATAAGGACTTCACATTGAGAGATACTTGGAAATCCTATAATATTAACCAAGCAATCCTGCATATTGCTAAGGCATGGGAAGAGGTAACAAAAACATGTATGAAGAGTTTGGAAAGAAAGCATATCCACATTTTCATGAATTTGATGAAAATGAAACATTAAAAAATGTAAGAAGATTTTAAAATTAGCACAAAAATAGAAGTTAGGAGTGGATGGGAATACTGTGGAGAAATTGATTGAGTCTCATGGAGAACTGTTGAATGGAGATCTAATTGAGCTGCTAGCTCCAGAGACAGCAGAAGAAGAAAGGGAAGCTTCAGAACAGAGGTTGACCAAAAAGGTTCATAACAAAACAGTTAGCTCAAACATTTCATCAGCTGAGTGTTTTTTATAATCTTTATTGTATGGAAAAGATGGATCCAAATACTTCAAAATTTTTTAAAGTTCAAAGACTAGTTGAGGATAATGTTGCTTGCTATCATCAGATACATGAGGAAAAAGAGCCATCATTCAAACATCCCTCCATAGTTTCATAAAAAAAAAAGTTGTGCATAACCTTTGACCCAACAACACCACTTCTAGGGCTGTATCCCAAAGAGATCATACAAGTGGGAAAAGGGCCCGTATGTACAAAAATATTTATAGCAGCTCTATTTGTGGTGGAAAAGAATTGGAAATCAAGGGGAAGGCCATCAATTGGGGAATGGTTAAAGAAGTTGTGGTATATGAATGTAATGGAATACTATTGTGCTATAAGAAATGAGGAGCAGATGAACTTCATAATGACCTCGAGAGTCTTACATAAACTGATGCTGAGTGAGAGGAACAGAACCAGGAGAATATTGTACACAATTACTAACACATCATATCTGTGATGACTGGCTTTGATAGACTGGGCTCCTCTCAGCAATGCAAGGCTATAAGACAGCTCCAAAGGCCTCATGATGGAAGGGGACATCCACATCCAGAGAGAGAACCACAGAGTCTGAATGCAGATTGAAGCAAACTATTTGCACTCTTGTGTTTTGTTGTGTTTTGTCCCTTTCTTGTACATTCCATTGGTTATAATCCTTCTTTACAACCTGACTAATGTTCAATGTGAAGGTATTTGTAGAACCTATCTATATCAGATTGCATGTGGCCATAGGGGGGAAGGGGGGAGGAGAGGGAAGGGGAGAAAATTTGGAACTCAAGGGATTGTGTAACTCAATGTTGTAAACTAAAAATAAATGAATGAATGAATAAACAAACAAATAAACAAGCAAGCAAACAAATAAATAATTTTTTTTTAAAAAGTTACAAAAACGTCCAGTGGTGCTAAAGGTTAGATGCAATGGATGGGGGAGAGACAGAACACCCATGTTAACTTTACCATACTGCACTGTGCATACTTTATCATTAACTTTACCATTTATTTCATAATTCTGTTTATTTTTGTGACAGTATTTATTATATCTGCATTTTAGTACATTTTATGACTTACATAAAGGTATTATTTTGTGTATGCCTTTGTTGTATGGGCTAAGTGAAGTGGGTAGGTAGGTGTGAATTCTTATTGCATAAAAATCACTTTATGTGGAGGGCTGCAGAATGGTTCACTTGCATAAAGCAAGAAATGTCTGTACCTGCATCACACACCCACACACGCACATACCCACACACCCACACCCCCTCCCCCACTCTCCCCCCCCACACACACACAGATGCCCTTCCCAGGATAAACTCATTACCTCTAATCTCATCACCATGCTGCTAACTAAGGCCTTGATTGACACCCACCTACCTTAGCTTCCTCTCCCCTCTGATCAAAGGCCTGCAGAGTAGACTACCAAGCTCCTCTCAATGTCTTCCTTTAAAGAGGGCAAAAACTGGACTTTTGGCTCATTCCACTTTGTAACTGGTGCTCTACCTTCCTCCATATATTATCTGCTATCTATCTTGTTCAGTGTTTGCATGGTGTATATATATTTCAATATATATGTTGAATGACAGGAGGAAAAGTATTCTGGGGGAGGAAAGTATTTCAGGAGAAAGATTTGAACCTAGATCTTGCCTGCTTGCATGTCACAGGATAATAGGATCACACATTGAGACTCAAAGAGATATTAGATTCTGTAGATCTGCTGCTCCACCTGATTTCAAATCCATGGAACAAGATGACAATTCCTCCCCCCATCTGCCTCCCTCTCTACTTTCCTGCCTCATTTTGTATGTTGTCTTCCCCACCATTAGATTGTAAGCTCATCGAGGACAGGTACTGCCTTTCCACAGACTCCTTTAGATTCAATGTAGTTCATGTTAGCAACCTATGCTGTAAGGATTGGGTCTCACTGGCCAGTCCCCCCACCACATTGTCCTCACCTCTTCTACCTCAGCCTGACCCATTTCTGCAGAGCATATAAAGCTTTGCTACTGGAGTCTTTTTGTTAGGAAAATGGCTCCTGAGCAAGATTCAGGCTGGTTAGTCATCATTTTGTCTCTGTCCTCCTTTACGTTCCCAAAAGTTAGCCTACACACTCATGTGTCTCATACTGAATGCCCCGAGGAGCACCCCACTTTTGACTTTTCCTGAAAGTTAATTTAGGGCTACAACTGGTCAATTAATTTATTGACTACACATAAGTCTTTTTGACAGACACTTCTCACCTGTTATGTCTATGACTCTGCTATAAGGTGAAACAGATGAAGGAAATCATTGAGTTCAGGCATTAAAGCACATATTCATACATACAAAAGAAGCAAACAGAAGTAGCAATTGATGTTGCCATTTTAGACTAGGGGCATTACTCACTGGGAAGCTGGCATTGTAAACCCTTCACAAACTGATCTCAATCTACCTTGACTGCTTTATTACACCTTAATCTCTCCTGTGCATGATAGGCAAGCTGGCCTTCTTACAGCTCCTCACATATGGCACAGAATTTCCCATTTGGATGCCATTGTACTGCCTGTCCTCCAGGTCTCTAATACATGCCCCCTTCTGCCTTTCAGAATCCTTAGCTTCCTTCAGGTTTGGATTAAGTACTACCTAAAACCTGAAATCTCTCCAGATCTGCCCAGGAGGTTATGATTTTCCTCCATAAATTATATTCTATCCATCTTGTATCAGTGTTTGCACAGTGTATGTATGTTTCAATGTGTATGTTAAATGACAGGAGGAAAAGTCCATTTGGCATTTGATCAAATAATTTTGAGTTGAGATTAAGGCCATCCTAAGGAGACAAAGATGAGAATCATCAATGCTAAAGGGGTTGGTAGAAGATAGGTCAGGTAGAACATTATTTTTGGATAGTTCTGTGTATCAAGACAACCATTTTGCAAACTATTTTGGATTTATGTAAATAAAGTGACTAAAATTGGCCCATGGACTCAGATTCCATTAGTAGATATACTCCACTACAGTCACTGATAAGAAAATCCTCAAAGACACCAAAACATTTATAGTAGTACTTTTTTTGTGATAGCAAAGAATTGGAAACAGTGGATAACCACCCATTGGTGAGTGGCTAAAAATTTGTGGTACATGACGGGGATGAAAAATTATTGTGCCTACAGAAATGATGTTTATACTGAATACAGAGAGGCATGAAAAAATCTAAATGAAGTGATGAAAAGTAAAGTAAGCAGAACCAAGAAAGTAATCTACATCGTGACGACAAAAATGTAAATGGAAGCCTAGCCACACAGATACACATGTAATTAACAAGGAATGTTGCAGAATTATAAACAACAATCATGACTTGAAAGAAGAGACATGAGAACATCCTTCTCCTGCCGGCTGTTGTGAAGGTAGAAGGTATGCAAGTGTTGTGCATCATGCATATTTTCAGAATTTTTCAATGCATTGATCAGTTATACTGAATTTTTCCATCTTTTTTTTTCTTTAAAAATACCATTTATTATATGGGATGTGTCTGGGAGAGGAAGAGATACCATGAGAGAATATGGCAATGTAAAACAAAAGAAAACAAAACAAAATCAATACAAATTTATTTTTAAAAAAGAAATTAGTAACATCAAGTTAAAATGGTCAATCAAGGGGCATCATGATGGCCCGGACAACATATATCTTATTGTGAGGAACAAAATTATCTACAGAAATTGTAAATCACTCATGGAATTGAATAAGGGACTAGGAGCTCTGATTTCTCCTCCCCCAGTATATTTCATGGTCAGGTTAAACACAAACAATTTTACTGGGGAGCTTAAGGTATCCCATATAGGTATGAATTTCAGCCGAGCTAGGAATGATAAGTAATGATTATATACGGGAAGGTAGGTGGTGCAGTGGATAGAGTGCTGAGATGAAATTAGGAAGTCTCTTCTTCTGAGTTCAAATCTAGCCTCAGTCAACTTGTTAGCTGTGTGACCCTGGGTAAGTCACATACCTCTGCTTCAGTTTCTTCATCTGTAAAATGAACTAGAGAAGGAAACAACTTACTCCAGTATCTTTGCCAAGAAAATCCCAAATAGGCTCACAGAGTCAGACATGATTGAAATTACTGAACAACAAATACCTTGGCAATGTGATAATATCTAGACAGTACTTTAGAAAGAGCAGTATAGTAATGTCACTTATGTCTTCTAGGTTTTTATTTTTTTTTTTGCAGAATTGGGCATTGATTTATCATAGTGAAGTGAGTTGTAAGACACTACAGTGCCAGTAGCCTCTGGGTGTGGGGAATATCTGGTCTACAATGCAGTCTAGCAGACCTTGCATTCCTTCTGCCATAGCCAATAAAATCCTCTTTGGGCACTTATGTTGTTGTTTTCAGTTGTGATTGTTACCTTATTGGTGGTAGACCCACTGAGGCAGCCTTAAATATTCTGATGCCAGAATGTTGCAAAGTAATAAGGCCCCCTTCATACACACATACCCAACGTAGTGATGTCCATATTTTCCAAACTTATTTCAATCTCCTCTCTTCTATATCCACTCCTATTGCCTATATATGTGTATATAACTCTCCTCTAGCTCCTTGCAGAAAGGATCTTTGTGACTTTGGTCTTTTCATTCCTAGCATCTCACGGAATACCTAGCACATGATGTAATATGTATCCCATGAAAGAAGCAAAGGATGTGCCCACTGATTATATTTAAAGCAAATTCTGCTGAGAAGATTATCTAAGCTATTTCTCTGGAGAGGGGAGATCATGCACCTCGCTAGAGGACCATGGATAGGGAGCATGAGAGGTGAGAAGAGAAGGAAACTGAGGCACTATATGGAGTTTCTGCCTAATCTAAGTAGTTATTAATGACAACAAATTCCATTTCTACAGCTTTAAGGATTTGAAAGCACGTTTGATGCATTTTTATTTGATCACATTCTCTTGCTAATCAGATACTAAACTCAATGGTTTATGAGCCATTGAAGGAGTGGACTCATGATCAAGGCTCTTTAAATTTTGTTGGCCTAAGTTATAGCTCAAGGTATGTTGCCCTTGCTATGACTCTGGCTTGTAGAACATCAAACCTGAGTTTCAGCGCCCCTCCCGCCTCTGTTATTGTTCATCTTCATTTTTGAAGTGGGCCAATGACATCCCGGGGTGATGTCTGGACTTGTGTGAATTGGTTTTAAGTAAGGCAGAGTTGCACAAAGTCATTAGCCTCACTCTCTCTTCCTGAGTCACATGGCAAGGAAAAGGCTAAGATGACTGGTGATAGCCTGGCATGCAATGGTTGATCTGGCATCTTTGATGTCTCCATAGCTCCTCCTTCAGCCACCTCCATGGCCATTGCAATAAATTGCTCTCATCCATCCATTCTGCCAGAGGAAGTCTTCACATGCTTGGGATTGATATCCCCTAACTCACCAGCAGGATCGAAGCCTATTGTTTCTGTGGACTTGACCAAGATCAGCAATTGAAGCCATTTCCATAGATATAGAAAATTGTCTATGAAGCTGGCAATACCTTACTTATGGTCTTTTTTTTTTCTTTTCAAAAATAGACATGTCATTGAAAACAGTAGTAACAACACCCTCTCCCATCCACGCTTGGGATTGAAGCCAATGTGCTCAGAACTCCGTACATACATCCTCACTCTGGCTTAAGCATCTTGGTTTAATCTATGAATATCACCATATTTAAAGTGTCCCATGACCTACTATTTTATATATTATTAATCCACATATTTCTTTTGTGAGATCCTCTTAAGAACCAAGACTGCTACAGACTTGGGATAGCCTGCTTCTACCTAGAAGAGGGACCGCATATCCAAATGGGGCCGCATGCTGCCCATCAAATGCTCTATTCCTGCCCTTGGCTTTTCTTTAGAATATGTAGTCTTTGTGAAGGGAAACACAGATTTAAATAATTAGCTCATATACATGTGGGGTTAATAGAAGTAACTGGAATCAGAAGAGGCATATCCCACCCCTAAGTTTTGGTCACCACCTCTTTAAATTTCAGTTGTGTCACCGATGACAGCCGTCTACCTCAAAGGGCTGGGAGAATTCAGTGGTTGTGTCTTCATTGATTTAGACCTGGTGGAACTCATAGAAATGATCTAGTCCAACTGAATCACTATATAGACGAATGAACTGAGATGCCAAGACTTGTGGGAAGGGACTTGCCCCAAGGCTACATAGATAGTTAAAAGATATGGCAGGATTTGAATCCAGATCACAGGCAGAATACAAGATACTTGCCAGAAAGATGTTTTGTTTTTGTGTTTCTATCTTCAGAACCAAAATTGGTGTTTGGTGCTAATTAAATACTTGTTCAGTTGAAATACAAATACCTTAATATATTACATAGTGGTGAAAAATTGGAGGAATACTTTATGACATTAACAATAATTCTAACTAGCATTTATAGCATGTTTCTAAGGTTTGCAAGTGCTTTACACCTGTCATCTCATTGGAACCTCACACCAGCCTTGTGAGGTACATATTACAATCATCCCCATTTTACAAATGAGGAAGTTGAATGAGGTTAAATGACTTGCCCAAGGTCACACAGCTAATTATGAGTCCAATTCAAACTCTATCTACTGATCCATATCTATTGAAAATAAAGAAATTTAGGCTCAGATATGTAGGAACGGCCTGTTCCAGGTCACATGGCTAACTTGTTCCAGGTCTCGTGGCTAGTGTGTGCTAAGTAAAGCTGAAACTCTGGCCCAGGGCTCAATGCTATTTCCTCTGTGCCAAAGTGAGTCTCAGGATATATAGTATTAGCACAAAAGATACCCCCAACTTCAAGCAAGCTGATTATTTCAGTGTGAGAGCACATCTGGAGGTCTATGAGTTCTCCCTCCCTGAACAGCTGGATTTGGGGCTTCTGATCTCTTTCCCACTCTTCCTTCTGTCAGAGGAATAAAAGACACCCATTTGTCAGAAGGGTCTGCTTGTCTCTGAGGTCGACCCTACGCTGAGCAGAGCTGAGATCTGCTTGGGTATTTTCTGCTCAGCTTTGATACTGAATATTTTATACATTCTGTGAATGTTTGGCAGTCAGGTTTTTCAACACTGATGAATTCATAGCGTGCTTGTTGGCAGCTGCCCTGAACTGATTACTTCAATAAAGCAGTTGGGTAATTAGCGTTGGAAGTCAGATTCCTAATAAAATCAACAAACAAACATGTTTCTGAGCCAGCCAATAACTGGAAGTAGGCCTCCAGAGACAGCCCTTTGGGGACATAATTAGGAAAGGAAAGGATCCTGGGTAATATATCTTGGGGCTGAAGGCACACTGCGTTCTGGCATTCTCATTTTGAAGGATTCTATTACTTTCAAGGGACTCAAATAAAATATAGTCAGGGGATATAGTGGCCTAGGAGGTGAGTCAGCAACCAGCAGGTATCTTTAGAAGACTTGGTCTGGGCACTGTGGGAGGATCCAAAGGCTGGATTAGGAGTGGTTCCTCCCACAAAGAGCTTCCAGAGACCAGACATATGGAAGCACACCAATTAGAGAAAGCAAGAAGGCAGCTTGTAAGCAGGGGCTAAACCATATGGTCCAACCTATGAGTGCCAGACTTCTGGAAAGAGAGATTAGCATTGGTTGGGACCCACCCTGAAGCTGACTAAGGGAGGCTGTGCTTGAAAAAAAAAAGGTAGGTATTAAATAGGAGAAGAAAGGCAGCAGCATACACAGAGACACACAGACACACATACACACACAGACACAGAAACAGACACACACACACACAAACTGTTTTGACCTCTATTATCTGTTTGATAACTTAGTGCATGGAGACCAGAAAATCGTTGGATCTGGACCTGTAATAGTGTTGGAAGCCTTATCCTTTTCCTTCCTCTTCTCTCTCTTTTTCTCTAGTCTCTCTTTCCTTTTCTTTTTCTGTTGTTATATTCCTCTTGCCCCTTTCTTTCTGCTCCTTCCTCTCTTCTCCCTCCTTTCTCTCTTTTTTTGCCCCCTTGCCTCCATTCTCTTCCTCCTCTTCTTTCTCTCACTATCCCCTTTTTTGTCCCTTTTCTGCATCTTTTTCTTCTATTTCTTTCTTTCTCTTATTTCTTTCCCTCCCTTTTCTCCTACCTCCTCCTTTCCTTACTTCTCACTTTCCTCTTCCCTTTTTCTCCTCATGCCTCTCCCTCCTCTCACTTGTCTCTGTCCCTTCTTCCTTCCTCTCATTTCCCTCTCTTCTTTTTTTCTTTCCTTTCCTTCCTTTCTCTTCTTTTACTCTCCAACTCATTCATTCTCATTTTCCCTCCTTGTTCTCCTTCCCTTCTGTCCTTTCTTTCATCCCTCCCTCCCTTTCCCTTTCTCTCCATCCTTACTCCTTAGTGGAGTCACAAAATGGCTTGGTAGGGAAACTGTACTAGCCTCAAACACAAAATATGTGCTCTACTGCAAACCTGTCCTTGGTGCATTTTTATGTTCCTATTAATGGGACTGTTTTTGGGAGGATGAAAAAGGAATGGGAGAAAGGAAAGAAGTAGAGAATAAGAGAAAGGAGGAGAGAAGGTTAGAAAATGGAGGAATTATGGTTAGAGATAAGTGAAGGGGATGGAAAAGGGGCAGAAGAGGGAAGGTGAAGGGGTCTCGGTATGAGGGCCAACCGGGGATCTTGCTTTAAAACAGATAATACTTGTCATAGAAACTGGATTTACTAACACCACCTCCATCCTCTGCAGCTGGTACTGCAGAAATGTTCAGGACATAGTAAATTCTGTGTTCTTTGAGGGGCTCCGCACAATTTGGAAGCTGAACAGAAGTCTGCACAGTACTGATCCTCCCCCCCCCCCCAACCTCTTTGGGGAGTATGTGATGAAGATGGAGGGACCAATCTTCACATTTTGGAAACAAGATTACTTGAGAGGAAAGCATTCACAAAATAATAATACCTAGAATTGTATAGTTATTTTACATACATTAAACTTTACAAATGTACATTGCAAATTTTAAAGTTTCATATAAATGTCAGGTATTATTACCTCCTTTATGACGCTTAATAACCCTGTGAGTTAGGCAAGTCAAGTGTTGGCGTCTTCCTTCATTTTGCTATAGAAAAGCCTGAGACTCAGAAGGGGAGAATCAGTCCACATGCATTATTTAGGCACCTTTTATGTGCCAGACACCCAGCTAAGTCCTGGGAATACAAAGAAAGCCCAAACCATCATCTGTGACCTCCTGGAATTTAACTTCTAACAGAGGACGTTATTTAATATGCGCGTATTTAAATAGGAACACAGAGAGTAGATCCAAAGGGATTTAGAGGGGAGGCTTTAGCAGCTGAGAGGATGAGGCAAGGCCGTCTGGTTCCAGCAGAATCTTAGAGAAAGCCAGGGATCCCAAAAGGCAGAAGTGGGAGGATAGAGCATTCTAGGCATGTGACAAGAATGTCACAGCCAGGGACAAGACTTGGACATAAAACATGGATCATGGGTGGAAACAAATGTCTTGGTGCAGTGGATGGAGTATCAGGCCTGAAGCCTGAAAGATTCATCTTTCTGTGTTCAAAGCTAGCCTTAGGCATGTACTTGCTGTGTGACTCTGGGCAAGTCACTTAACCCTGTTTGCCTCAATTTCCTCATCTGTAAAATGAGAAGGGGAAAAAATAATGAGTCACTCTAGTATTTTTGCAAAGAAAACACCAAATGGAGTAACAAAGAGTCAGATCAAAATGATGAAACAGCAACATGGCTGAACATAGAGCATGGACACAAGTAACATATATGCAGACTAGAAACATAAGAAAGGGGTAGGTGGTGAAGAGCATTAAATGTCAAACAGAAGAGGTGATATTTGATATTGGAAGTCCAAGGGAGTCATTGAAGTTTGTTGAATAGCAGTGACTCTTGCTTTAGGAACATTACTTTGCCAGTTGTGTGGCTGGATTGGAGTGGGGAGAGACTTGAGTCAGGATCACCAATTCCGAGGTTACTGTGATTTTCTGGATGAGAAATGATAAGAAGCTGAGCTAAGGAGGTTGTTGGGTGAGTGGAAGTGGGCCTCCTGAGGCAACTGTTTGGGGACACAATTAGGATCCTGGGTAATGCATGTAGGGGCTGAAGGGCCACGGCATTCTGGCATTCCAATTTTGAAATAATTTATTACTTACAAGGGACTAGCAAATAAAATATAATCGGGGGGACACAGCAGCATAGAGTACTGAACTTGGAGCCACAAAGACCAAAGTTTGAATCCTATCTCAGTAACTTAGAAGATCCTAAGGAAGTCACTTAATCTTTATGAACCACTTCATATGTAAAATGAAAGGGATTAAAGTAGATGACCTCAAAGGTCTCTTCAGGTTTCTAAATTAATGATGATGCATATGAAAGATGGTGGCATAAAAGTACAAGTCTTGACTTATATTCAGGAAGAGTTGGGTTCAAATCTTATCTTCCACACCTACCTGGGTTTCTTAGGAAGATTCTGAAGAGCAACTGATTCTGAGTCACTTTTTTGAGTTGAACTTCCAAACATTTAAACTCTATTGCAGGGAAAGCAACTCTAATGGTCTGGCCATATTGTTCAAATGAAAACATGTGTTTTCCTAAGAAACTATTTTACAGAGAGCTCACATAAGGCATGCTCTCACATGGAGGCCAAAAGTAGTGATACAAAGACATCTCAAGGTATCTCTAAAGAACTTTGGAATCAATTGCTTGACGTGGGAGACACGCGCAAAGAACTACCCAGCATGGTGTGCCCACATCAAAGAAAATGTTCTCTATGAATGAAGCAGAATTGTAGTAGGTCAAAAGAAATGTGAGATACATACATTTAGAGACATCTCTAGTCCAAATGGCCACATGGATTATTTGTACCCAACCTGTGGCAGAGCATTCCTAATCTTTTTGGTCTGATTGGCCACAGTCAGACACACTACACTTTTACTCCAATATATGATATCATTTTGGTCTTCATCAAGAATGAAGGACAGCAAGCAATCAACCTAGTTGTGTGACCCTGGGTAAGTCAATTACCCATGTTCAACCTCATTTTCCCCATCTGTAAAATAGGGACAAATAGCAGTTCTTCCTTCACAGGGCTATTGTGAGGATAAAATGAGATAAATATAGGCATGCATGTGTGTATATGGAGTACAAAACTCTATACTGTTTCGAAAACCTTAAATCTCTATAATATTATCTTGTGAAGCTATGATGGTACTTGGCCATATATCAGAGGCTGAATCTGGGTCTGTCTTGAATCCAGATTTCCCACACCATTAGGTATATTTCCATTGATGGCTATCTTGTGTAAGCTCTGTCCTGGAGATCCATACATGTGCAGCCCAGGGTTAGGGGAGTAAAGATATGCAAGGACCAGAGACATTCTACAGCCTTGAATATCATTGGCAATTTTAGGCAATTGAATTCCCAGAGGAAGGGAAAACAGAATTGCTACTCATTAAATTGTACTGAAGTCAAATTGTGGTATCGAAGCCACCTCCCTTCTCCCTGCTGGCTGTTTTCATGAAAGCTGTGTGGGCAGCTACAGTTTGCTCCTGAAAAGAGGGAAGAAAAGGCTGTTTGGCTCTGGACTCTCCCTGGTCACTGATCAGGAAGGCTGACGAGCATGCAGACTAAGAGGGAGGGTTTCCATAAAGATGAGAGGAGGCACAGTGGATGGAAACTATGGGCCAGGAGTCAGGAAGATCTGAGTTCAAATGCAGCTTAAGATACGTCCTATTTGTGTGATCTTGGGGAGGTTACCTAACCTCTGCCTTAACCTCCCATGTAGCATGGGGATTTAATAGCACCTACCTCACAGAGTTGTTGTGAGGAAAAAATGAGATAATGCAAACGTTAAAAAGCCATTTAACTGGGCTATTATTAGAATTACTATTACAAGGCATGAACACTAAAGGGGAAAAAAAGCAAAATAGTATGGGGTGGGTGGGAATCTGAGTGCCAGTTTCACTGCCACATTCAAGTTCTCCGATGACCAAGTGAAGATCATGGACCCATTAGCTCCCAGTTCTGTTAGGTGTGCCAAAGGATCTGAGAACTTGAGATGGAGGAAATCCAGAGCATGAAGCATCTGGATGCTTGGTCATACTCCCTGACATGCACCTACATTTACTGGAAGCTTTTCTGCTTAGAGGAGGAGGCCAGGGCCAAGGGCCCACCATTATAGACCTGATCAATAATTCTAACAAAGGTACCCATTTCCAGAGACCTATAAGTTTTGCTAAGTGCTTTACTTATATGATTTCATTTAATCATCCCAAGAGTACTTTGTGGTAGATTTTATTACTATCCCCATTTCCAGACAAAGAAATTGAGACATAGGGAGTTAAATGATACCACTCCCTGTTCCCCCCCTCCCCAGGGGAAATGAAAGGAGTGCCCAAAGTGATATCGACACCTATGTTTTTGTGAATCCAGAAAGGATGACACAAAGAACATTAACGTTGGACTCAGAGGACCTGGGTTCAAATCCTGCTTCTGTCATTTACTAATTGTCCTCCTTGGCCAAGGTACTAATCCTTTATCAGACTCAGTTTTATTCTTTGTAAAGGAAGAGCACATTTTTGTTCCTTGTTCAATCCGATTCAATGGGATTTCCTTGGCAAAGATACTGGAGTGGTTTGCCCTTTGCTTCTCAAACTCATTTTATAGATGAGGAAACTGAGGCAAGCAGGGTGAAGTGACTTGTCTAAGTTTTCACAGTAAGTTCTGAGATCAGATCTGAACACAAGCCTTCTTGACTGCAGGTCTGGAACTCTAACCATTGTGTTATCTAACCTTTAAGTCTCCTCAAGCTTTAAATTTGTGATCCTATGACCCAAAGAGTCAACACTGAGTCCTACTGCCCCTTCAATAGACACAAACCACTTTCCATCAATCAACACACATTAAGTGCCTATTTTACACCAGACACTTTGTTAATTTCTGGATATACAAAAGCAAAAGTGAAACAGTCACCTGCCTTCATGGAGCCTCTGTTCTATCGGGGAAGGCAACACATCTATATATAAGAGTGTTTATACTCTATACAACTATACATATATATATATATATATATATATATATATATACACACACAAGATAGTTGGGAAAGGAGGGCCCCAGGAGCAATTTGTGCATTTTTCTAAAATCTCATTAGGGCTAAAGTCCCAGAGTTATTGGACTTGGAGACAGAAACTCCATGATTGCATTCTGGTTGCTGCTTACTCTTCCTGTGGTGCTGGGCAAACCTTTTCACCTCTCTGAAAGGCTGGCTTCCTCTTCTGTAAAATGGGCACAGTGTCCATTCAATGACCTACTTCATCAGGCTGTTTCAAGGAATGTGCTTGGTAAAACTTCCAGGATGATAGAGGGATGAGCTTTGCAGGCACCGCTTATGTCTCTAGCCGATTTGCAGAGTCTGCATAAGAACGTATCAAAATCCATCATGTGGTGTTGCTGTGTCATGAGTGAAAGTAGCTGGCGCTCAGATACTTCCTCTTCTGTAAGATGTGTGTCCACATCAAAGATGGGATAGTGAGGCTGACTGTCCAGTGACCAGTCATAGCTCCTGTAGGCAAGCCATTTGCCAAGGCTGATATTTGATCAAAGCCTTGACACCAAAGTAGGGAGACAGAGCTGCATTGATTGATTTGTGGATAGACTTGGGATATGGCCAGATGCAAATGGTTTGAAGGGTAAGTGATTCCACTGATAAGCTGATTTCCCTGAGACCTCATAGCACCATATACTTTTCTAGGCCCAGGCTTTTGCCTTATAGAAAACAATTTGATTTTCCATTACTTAGTATTAAGTTTCTTCAAACTTTTTTTTAGTAGGTATAAGAGGCAAGGCAATAGAATGCAGAGAACACTGGATGTAGAGAGGAAGGAGAGATAGGAGGGTCCACATCTATAGCTTTGAATTCTCACCCAGCTATGATGGTACTTTGCTGTTTTGGTTTCTTTTTTTAAGTTCATGTCCTGCCCCCTAATTGTAGTTATATTCCAAGACTTGGTCTAGGGCTCCTTTCTCTTCCTACATGCTTTTTCGATGGCATTGTCAGCTTCCTTGGCTTTAATTATCACCTCTAGTCATATGCTTTCTAAATCTATATATACAGCTTTCATTTCTTTCCTGAGCTCAATTCCCTCATTACAAATTGTCTATTCAGCATTCCCAACTGGGAGTTCTGTGGGCATCTCAAATTCAATATGGTCCAAACCAATAGCCATTGTCTTCCCTTCCTTCTTACTTCCCTTTCTTCTGAACTTCTACTGAGAGCCCATTTTCCTTCCTGTCAACTGGGTTATCATTGAATTCTTATTCACATTAACCCTCAATATATAAGGTTGCCAAATCTTGTTTCTACTTCCACACTATCTTGTATCCAGCTCCTTCTTTCTACTAACACAAGCAATCATTGATTTCTTTTACTTCCTTGTGTGTCTCTCCACCCTAATCTCTCCTTCAGATAGCTGCCAAACTGATTTCCCTAAAGTAGATATCTGACCACATCATTCTCCTTCTTAGTAAAATTAAGAACTTATCAATATATGCTGAGAACTGTGCTAAGTTCAGGGGATTCAGAGAAAGTCCAGACATGAACAAAAAAACCCAATAATGAACATCCCCTACTCTCAAGGAGCCCCCTTTCTAATGATAAAGACAGCAAGTGTATGGCTCATAGACTGAAGGGCATCTGAAAAGAAAAGACATTACAGCTGGAGGAAACAGGAAAGGCTTCATAAAGAAGGTGAGGGTTGAGTTGAATCTTGAAGGAAGCCATGGAAATTCCCATGATACCCTAGGGTCCACTATAACCTGTCCATAACTTACTCTATGCAATCATATATTACTTCCATTAATACTCTCTATAATACAGTTGATCTCTCTCTTTTTCATACTTGGTACTCTATTTTCAGACTCCACAAGCTGTCCCCTATGCCTGAGATACAGAACCTCTATGTATTAGCCTCTTAAAATAACTGTTCTCCTTTATAACTTCAATCACATGCCAGCTCTGATGTTCTTTCATCTGCATATTTATAACCCCATGACAGATGAGACCTTATTAGATCTTCTCAGATGCAACTGTCTTGTTATCTCCAATCATCTTTTATTATATGCATGTATATGTATATATGTACATACACACACATATACATAAACACACATATTTGCATATATATGTCTCATGTTATTTTTTTTTAAGCAATCGGGGTTAAGTAACTTGCTCAAGGTTACACTGCCAGTTATTTCTGGGTGTGGTGCTGAGTATCTGAGCCCAGATTTGATCCAGGTCATCCCGACACTGGAGCCAGTGCTCTTGCTGAGCCACCTGGCCGCCCCTAAGCAATTGGGGTTAAGTAACTTGCTCAAGGTTACACGGCCAGGTGTTTCTGGGTGGGTGCTAAGTGTCTGAGCCCGGGATTCGATCTCCAGGTCATCTCAACACTGGAGCCGGTGCTCTTACTCGCTGTGCTACCTGGCCGCCCCATGTCTCATGTAATTTCAAGAGATAAAATGTAAGTCCCTTGGGGCATATGCTAGTTTGATTATTACTTTGTGTCTACTCCAGAATCTGGCACATAGTAGGTGATCATTAAATATTTATTGATTTGTTTCAAAACAAATTGTACACGGAACAGCCTTGTTCATATCATGGAGTAGGAAGACCAAAAGACATCCCTCCAAACACCCATATGATTCCTAATTTAGGTCCTTTAAAATGATTGGCTTAACTAACGTTCTGCAGGTAGAAGATGGACTAGATTTATTCTTCTTGGCCTCAGAGGACAGGATTAATAGTGGCAGAATGAAGCAATAAATGGGTAAACTTAAGCTTGATGTCATTATCAGTGTTGTTCAAAACTGGAATGAGTTGATCCTGGGAGTAAGTTTTCTATTATGGAGGGCTCCACTTTGGCTACATGGCTTCCTCTCAGATGCATCATGGAGGGAATTCCCAGCAAGGTACGGACTTGAAGAGTCACATATACTCTTCCCCTTTGGAAATGCAGTACAAAATCAGTAGGCTTCTTTGAACAAAAGCTCTTTGTTGAGAAGACAGTGGGCTAAACTAAAGAATCAACTGTGTACATGTGTCTATGTGTGTGTGAGGGGGGTATCCTTTCATTTTTGTACTTTACTACCCCCTTTAATCTGAAGGAGGATTGATAGAAGTTTTCAAGACATTTGCTGTTCAATGATTTCAGTCACATCCTATTTCTTTGCGACCCCATTTAGGGTTTTCTTGGTAAAGATATTGGAGTGATTTTCCATTTCCTTCTCCAAAACATTTAATACTCCCCAAACCCATAGGGCATATTTGAAAAGTGTGACCTCAGGCAAACATTGAGAGTTTCATTGCCAAACCTTACTCTGGAGTCAAAGGTATCTAAGCCCTAAGCTGAAGGAGCAGAATGCCTAAATATATGGAATCATTTGGAAATTATGATCCTCCTCTGTCGAAATTTTCTTCAGTGACTCAGTGAAAATTCAACACCTCACTGTAATCTTCTGCCCAAGCACCACTTGTCAGGACTTACTGAAAATATGGAGCAGTTTTAGGGCAGTTGAATTTCCATTAACTTTTCCACTTCCCCTTAGTCAATAGGAGTGATAGTTTCAAAGATGAATGAAGGTTACTGAGAATTAAGGCAGATCAGTTTCCTCATCTCCATAATTTCAGTGGCCTCTCTCCTTCTTCTCTTTCCATGTCTCTCCATCTGTTCTAAAGCAACAATAACCAGAGAAAGAGAGCACATAGAAGTTATTCATGCATGCCTTTCAATGAAATACACAAAAATCCTCCCAGCAAAATTACATAGCATAGTTAATTACATAGACGGTTGGCTTTGTGGTAAGGAAGAGCTGTATTCAAGTCCCAACTCTGATGCATACCATCAGGGTAAGGATGGAAAAATGACATAACATATTGCAGTCTCAGTTTCCCCACTTGTAAAATGCAGAAAATAACATCAGTATAACATCTGTGTCATCATCTGTTGTCAGATTCAAAGGGGACAAAGTATTTAAAGTGATTTGTAAACTTTAAAGCAGAATGTCAATGTTAGTTTTTGTTATTATTATAGAATCATCAAAGAAAGGATTGAAAGGTCATACATTTAAAGCAGGAAGGAACCTTAGGCACAATAGCTTCATAGGGTCTTAAGACTGGGCATGACCTCAGCCACTATCTAGACCATCTCCATGGAATCTGAGATCTGGGGAGGAGAAATGAATTGTTCAACGTCACTTAGACAGATTGAGGTTAAAGAACCTTGTGCTCCTGAATTCCATCCTGATCCTCTTAGATTTACAGTTCCACAATACAACAACTGTGTTGTAATGCTAAGGAAGAGACCACTAAAACCAGTATTATAATATAGATGAAAAACATTGGAGGCAAAAGATAGTAAAGAACTTATCTAATGTCACATAATCAATTTCAGATCTGAATTGAGACTGAGGTCATCTGACACTCAATGAGGGATTCCTTTTCTTTTTATTTATTTATTTAATTAGCTAGGCTGTCTTTCCCTTGCCATTCAGGAATGATGTGATGGCATCCATACAGGGTTATGTTGTTTGTCCTTCTTTCTCAAAGAGGATCAATGACGTCAGAAAGGTCAGGTCTTGACTTGCAAGTGAATTGGATTTAAGTGAGGCAGGGCTGTGCAGAGTCACCAGCCCAGCCTCATTCTCTCCACCAGAGCCATCTGGGTAAAGCAAGACACATATCGAGATGACTGGAGATGGTCCCAGATGCAATGGGAGATCTTGGCTTTTTTAAACTAAGGCTTTCCCAGGTTGCCCTTTGTTTGAGGCAAAAGCCCTTCAGTGACTAAGGCTAGGTAAGAAATGAGGCAAAAAATGAACTCTTTTGCCTAAGCAAAACAAAAGAAAAAAAAACAAAGCAAAATAATCTGGGAGTGGAAGACCTTCAGGGTTTCTGGACAGAAGAGAAGCAATTGCTATTTACATTTACTCTGAATCAACAAAAACCAAACAAAGATCAACAGAGGCTTGGGTTGTGCCCCATCATTGACCAATCAGTGAGAGTCAGGGTGATTTGGGTTTTAAGGCATAGTCAAATAGCTCCATTTGAATCCAACGCTTGGTTTAACAGAGTTCTATTTCCAGAAATTTATATCCCTTCAGACAGAACATCTACATGTAAGTGCATAATTCCCTATGTGGAAGGAGGAAGGGAGGAAAGGAAGGAAAGAAGGAATGGAGGAAGGAAAGAAAGAAGGGAGGGAGGAAGTAAGTGAGGAAGGAAGGAAGGAAAGAAGGTAGAGACAAAAAAGGGAAGAAGGGAAGGAGGAAAGGAATGAAGGATGGAAGCATGATGCTAATAAAAGTGAGCTGGAAAGGCACAGTAGGAACCAGGAACAGATTTTCAAAGCAATCTAATTCAACCTCTCTATGTTAAAGATTAGTAAACTAAAATTCAGAGAGGTTGTGATCTGGGTCAAATTAGACAGCATCAGAAGTGGCATTTTTACCCAGGACATCTGACTCCCAAGCCAAAAATCTACCCACTGTGCCATTTTGCCTCTTTAACTATGGGCTTTCAAGTGGGTATTAATTAGGCCTTTATAGAGATTAAGAGAAAAGAAAATAAAATAGTGAAATGTATTTGTTCTTAGTGAACCAATGTTGGCTTCTAGGTTTGTTCTTGCCAGGAAATGGTGAAAAATGTTCATTGGATATTTATGTGAGTCATGTAAAATGCTTGAATGCTCTATGCTGGGTGAATCTACAAAAAATGAAGCCCTGATTCATTCTAATTTTGATGATTCACTTGAGCCTTGACCAAGTGCCAAGCACTTAGCTTGTTCTCAAGGCCATGGCCTGGCTCTGCCTGAATTGGACTGGATGACGACAGTGACATGTGTCATATATCCCTGCGGGCACCAGAGAAATCACCTGGGAATATCCAGTGCCAGCAGTCTGCTTTGAGGACTTTTTATTCCTTTTGCTGTCAGACCCTTGAGGAAGTGGCAATGGCTCTTGAAAATCACTCTTTCTAGTCCTGCCTCCCTCACTTGATGGGTGGGTGGAGGTGGGAGAAGTGACTGCGCACAGTTTGTTCCCCAGCACATTTCAGGTACAAAAAGAGACCCATCTACTCAACTCTGGTTTTCCCAGCCATGGGAATCTAAGGTCAGGCAGAGCTATCCATAACAAGAACAACCTGGGATACAGCTTGATCGCGGGATTCATTGATCCCTCTACAGCCGCTGCTATTAATCATAGCACTTCCCATCTCAATAAGTGGTGTAGTTTAGAAAGCATTTGGATCTCATCTCATCCTAACAATGATCCTCCCTCTGCCTTACAGATGAGGGAACTAAGGCTCAGATAGGATGCGTGGCTCAGACATGACTAGTGCATGGCAGGGCCAGGCCTCCAGCCCAGGTCAGAGGATGAGAGGATCCTGAATTTAGAGCTGGGAGGGCCCACAGAACTGTGGTCCAGACTCATCATTTTACACATGAGAAAAGGAGGATTGAGAGTGTTAGATGACTGGTCCAAGGCTGCACAGGGAGTAAGGCAGAAGCAGGAGTAGGAGCCAGGAGTTTGGACTCCAAGGCATCATTTCATCATTTCTTTCCATAGCATGGTGAGCTCTCATTCTAAAGGTTTTGTCTTCTCCTCTCTCTCCCTCTCCCTTTACCTCCCTCCCTCCTTCCCTTCCTATCTCTCTGTCCCCTTTCCCCCCCCCCTCTCATCTTCTCTCTCATGCATCCTTTCTCTCTCTCTCTCTCTGTCTCTCTCCTTTCTTCCCCTCTCTTCGCTGTTTCTGGCTGTCTCTCTGTCTCCTCTCCTCTATGTCTTTCATGCTTCCCTTCTCTGTCTGTCTCTCTTTCTGTGTGTCTGTCATCATCCCTCCTTTCTCCTGTTTCTGACTCTATTTCTCTCTTCTTCTCCCATTCTCTCCTTTCCCTCCCTCTCTCTCATTAACATGCATTGTATTGCTTACAACATTTGCAGATGATACAATGGCATTCTGGATATCTAACATTAAACAGCAGAGTCAAGATTTATTTTTAAAAAATTATAGGCTAGAATATTAGTCTAAATATAATATATCTCATACAATAGGGATAAATGCAAAAACGTGTATTTGTGTGAAAATGAAAACAAATGCATACTTTTAACACAGGGCAGGTGTAGCTTGAAAATGTTTGCTAAATTTGTTTTGATATAGTTACTATTGTTTGCTCTCAGTTTAATTTGATCCAACGATGTGATTGGTAGACAAAAATACTAAGGCTAAGTCAAGACAGCCATAGAGTTTGTAGAAGAAAAGCAACAGAACATATTGTGTAGATGGACATCCTTGTGGTCAGGAAAGCCTGGATTCAAGTCTCAACTAACACAAAATAACTGTGTGACCCTAGACTGAAGTCACAAAGTTGCTATGCCGTAGTCAACTTTCTAACATTTTAAGTTAAAGATAAGTTCTGTCAATCTCCGTTGACTCAAAGGACTTTCCACACCAAGAAGCTCAGACAGTAATTAAATTAGAAGTCTTGTTGCATTGTTTCACTCACATCTGACTCTCCTTTAGGGGTTTTCTTGGCAGAGATACTAGGGCAGCTTGCCATTTCCTTCAGTTCATTTTACACATGTGGAAACTGAGGCAAACAACATTGACTTGCCCAGGATCATACAGCTAGTAAGTATCTAAGGCCAGATTTGGACTCAGGAAGAGGAATCTTCCTAACTTCAGCATTACGCTGTATCCACTGGACCACCTAACAGCTAATAAGTGAAGTCTAGACCCTATTTATTCTGACAAAAAGTAAGCAAAACATTCAGACTGAGGGAAGTGAAAGAGGCAGAGTAAAATGTCCTCATAAGATCACAGCAGGAGTACTGAGATTTAGTCTGGATGCCACATTTTAGGAATAATTTCAGTAATCTCAAGAATGTCCAGAAAACACTACCAGGTGGTAAAGTATCTCCAAGTAATTCACATGAGGGTTACTTGACAGAACAGGATAGGTTAGCCAGAAAAAGAGAAGAGTTAGGGGTGGTGTGACTGTCACCTAGCATTTGAAAGAGTCTCATCAGGAAGAAAGAATACCTTTGTTGTCTTGGATCCTGAGGAAAAGACCAAAAAGAAATAGGAATAAATAATAGTGATGATGCCAACAGCATTTATATAGGACTTTAATGTTTGCAAAACACTTTAAAAATATTATTTCATTTGATCCTCAAAAAAGTCATGGGAGGTGGGTGCTATTAGTCTCCTCATTTTCTAGATGAGGAAAATGAAGGACCCAAAGGGTAAGTGATTTGTATCTGAAGCTGGATTTGAACTCGTCTTCTTGACTCCACCCAACTGCCTCTAGAAGTTGCCAAGAGATAACTTAGACCTTAGTCAGGAAAACAAAATAAAGGAACCTCACAATTAGGAGGTCCAAAAGAATGGACTACTTGGGGAGGGCTGCCCCTCATTCAAGAACTCTATGGGAAGTCTGGATAAGCATTTATCAGATAGACTATGAAGGGGTTTCTTATTCACGTTGACCTTGAGGTCCTTCCACATCTGTGATTCTGTCTTCATCCATACATCCACATAGAAACATATAAATATATGCTTGTGCGTGTATGTGTGTGTGTGTGTGAAACCTTTAAGTTATTTGTGACTGTGAGGGCTGGGGTGGAGAATGCTGACAATATTTAAATGTATGAAATGTAGTAGTGGAGTAGGACTTGGGCTTGAATTGGGAGAGTAGAACTCAGAACAAGAAGTCTAAATTATGGGTTGTGAGGGTGGAGATAGACCTTGTCTCAAAATAAGAAAGAACTCCTCAGTAGTAGAGCTGTCCAGCAAAGCACAGAAATGGGTTGCTTCAAGTGGTTTCCACTGAATCTCAAATGTAGACCTGGAACATACTTTTGAAGACATTTGGTCCATCCCGTTCATTTTGAAGGAATATAGGGAAACCGAGGCCAAGTGAAGGTGACTTGTCCAAGATCACATAGGCAGTTTTTTTTTGATTTGGAGCCAGGTCCTCCCAATCCAGCACCTTTTCCATGACACCATACTTCTGTCCCAAGAAATACTCAAGCAGGAATGGAATGATCTTCTGACAAGGATGCTATGGAGGAGATTCTTGGTCTGATGTGAGGTTGAACTTGTCCCTCCAAGGTTCCTTCCAACTCTAACATTGTATCATCATTGCTGGGTTGTGGCCTTACAGGTTCTTTTAGACGGAATTTATTAGGATAGTTGCATTAACATTCACTCATTATTTCCATTGCAATCCAATGCATATTTATTAAGCACCTATTATTTTCAAAGCACTGTCTTAGGTGCTGAAGATCAGTCAATAAGCATGCATTAAAGTGCTTGCCATGAGTAAATATCATATGCCAAGCTCGTCAAAGGGTAGATAAAGACAAAATGAAGAATAGTACCTCCCCTCAAGGAGCTCTGATTACACTTGGGACATGCAACATATAAACCTATTTAAGGACACACACACACTTTTTTGAGTGGAATGAGCCTTGTCCCCCAAATAAGGGAGTATAAATAACATCTTTCCATTGGAGACAGCACATGCAGTTAGCCTTGAAGGTAGGTCAGCATTCTAGGAAGCAGACTAAGGAAGGAGAGGATTTCAAACATAGAGGACCGACTATGAAAAGACACAGACGTGGGACATGGGCCATCAACTTTGGGGTGCCACAGAATCCAGTTCTTACAATCAGCAGACATTTCTGCAGTGTCTTCTGTGTATACTTAGCACTCTATTGGGCATTGGAAGACACAAAGTTTGGATGAGATAATTTTAGAGATATCAACACCCCTTCCCCTCCTACCCTCCAAGACAATCTCTATCCTACTTCCATTGTCAGAGTTTTCTAATGACCATACCTACTGATCAAAAGTACTGACATATTAGTTTTTAATGCCCCTTGTTCCAAACTTGGGGCTCCTTCATTGGCACCAGACCCTTCACTTCCATGTCTCCTAAGGTAAGGGGCATTCAGCTGTGGAAAATGGGGCCCAAAGGGCTTTGCTCATTCCAGTCCAGAGAAAATGCACTCTTTGCAAAGGTAGTCCTGGCAGAATGCCAGCTAGATCTGCATTTTATCTGCAATGCATCAGTAGTTTGAAGCAGGCTCCATTTGCAGCACTTCCAGCAGCTGCCTAGATACAACTTTGTCCCACAAGGAGTACTGCATTCATCTGTAACCGTCCAACGCCATCTCCGTGACAAGCAGTCTTTTCCCTCTGCTGACTCCCCCTTTACCAGCATCCCTGGAAGGAAACTTTGCATGTCACGAAGATTCTTAGTCAACTTTTCCAAGGTCATTTAAGGCTAGAGCCCTGCTGAGGAGGGAACACTCTGTTTTTATTGGAATGAGGACTTGGGGAATATTATGCAGGAAGCAAAGAACACAGCCTTCCATTGCTGTGATGGATAGCATTTCCAGAGGGTAGAGATAGGTCTGGGTTGGGTTAAGCAATGTCTGTCTGGGATCTTTGGTTGCAATCCAAGAAAGTTTGATTTTTTTAAATTGTAATATATGCACTCTTACCTTTGGCTGATCTTACTAATGTGGATATCTGAAAAGTGAAATCATCATGAGGACAAATTAATTTTTTTGTGTGATAATCTCTATTCAACAGGAATCTGTGCCAGATACTGCTGTAAGCATTTGGGAGACAAAGGTTAAAGCTTGACCATCCCTGTTACAAGGAAGTTACATTCTACAGAGGGTTGCACCATAGCAATGTGCATACTGATAAGAAATGATAAATGTATCTGTCATTTTACATACATCCCAATGGATACATAAAAGTAATAGGAAGTAATTTTGAAAGACAAAGAACACGTCCTGCTATGGGGCTGGGGTGGGGCCAGGCAGGCTAGGTGTGGGACACAGAGGTGAGCAGGAAGCAGATGGCCCACTTCATAGCATATTCATGAAAAGGTAGGGATAGAATGTCATGAGTGGTGAGTAGCCAGGAAGCCCATCTGATTGGAATAGACAGGGCAAGACAGTGAGTAATACAGACAAAGTAGGTAAGGCAAGGCACAGATTAGTGATAAAGTCATCAAAACAAGGAAGAAACACCAGAAAAAGGTGATGGGCATAAGGAAAAGTACATAGGATTCCAAATTAAGAGACCCGATTTCCAATCCTAGTTCTTTTCTTTACTTTCTATGTGACTCTAGTGAGTCACTTCTCTGGGCCTCAGTTTCCTCATCTGCCAAATACAGGTTTGTGCGAGGTCACCTCTAGGTCCCCATTGCACTTGGAGCCACTAGATTTGAGATTGAGGTCTGACTCCACCACTTAGTACTTGGGTAAACTTAAACTCTTTGTCTCAGTTTCCTCAACTGTAAAGTGGGAGAGTTAGACTCTAAAGTTCCTTGAAGTTCTAATCTCTGATTCTCTGACCCTTTCTGCTTAGATGATGGTTTGGTGGGGATGAGATGGGGTCTGATCACATACAAGTGAGAACAGGTGAGCACTGAAGTCCCCTCCAATGGAAATTCTGAAGCCTGCCCTCGACCACCTTCTAGAAGGACTCATGGATCCCTGGCCTTTACTGAATGCAGTTGCCATCACAGTGACAGAAAGTGTTATGGAAAGTCCCAGCTAGTCTGGTTAATTTCTTTATGTCTCTATAAATATTATTCCAGAAGTTTCCTGTTCTCAGAGAATGCACATATGGTATGTTGCATGCTGTCAACCCCTATGTTAAATGTGATAATCTGAGAGTATTTAAAAAAAAAAGAAATATTCTTAACTTTTCACCTCCTAAGAAGCTATCTCACCTAGTCAGAGACTGCTAGGATGGGCAAGATCTAAAATTTCATGTGATCCAGCCACATCATTGTGTCAATAAGGAAACAGAGTCCCAGAGGGGTGGTCACTTACCAAAAATCACACAGCAAGAAAGTAGCAGAGCCAGGGTCTGACCCCAGGGTCTGCGGTTCTATAGCAACTGCTTTCCCCAACTCTACTAGCCCTCATTGTCATGAGATCCTGGCACTTATTCAAGGTGATGCTATTGAGTATCTGGCTATCCTTGGACACCCAGATGCCCAAGGGAAATTCCCTTTGGTTCTATGATTTTCAGTTTCTGTATCTATAAGATAAGATGTTTGTACTAGATGGCTGTCTAAGGTTCCTTTCTGTTCTGTATGTTGATCCTGCATCCCTACATGACAGAAATGATGGAGGTTGCTTAATTAATAGATAAGGACTGCTAACATTTTCATTTCGTCCACTTGATTTCAGTAAGCATTTGATAAATACTTATATAATATCCTGTGCCAATGTTGAGGATTAAAATACCATTCCAAAATGGTGTTCTCCATGTTGAATTAATTTAATATTCTAGTTATTGTTTATAGGAAAAGCACTTTATTGATCAGGCTACTGCAAAACTCTGAAGGAAATAATACCCCTGTCTTATATTTGCTCTCCAGGCACATACAGGATATTAGAGCTGAAAAAGCACTCTACTTTTCAAATAAGGAAACTGAGGTAAAGAGAGGAGAATAATGATATAAATAACAGCATGATTATGCTTGCACAAAATGTTCCAACTAGAATAGCTCTCTCATCTTTCTCTAACACTCTAAGATTTGCAAATCACTTTCTTTACAACAACTCCTTGAAGGAAGACTAGGAGGCATTTTTTTTTCCATTTGGGGGTGAGGAAATTGAGGCAGACAGCTAAGTGCTACAGTAGAAAGAGTGCTGGCCCTGAACTCAAGAGATCTGAGTTCAAATCCAGGCTCAAACCCTTAATAGCTGAGTGACCTTGCGAAAGTCACTTAATCTTTCTTTGCCTCTGTTTTCTCAACTGCAAAATGACAATAACAAGAACATCTATTTCCCAGAGTTATTGTGAGCACCAAATGAGACAATATTTGTAAGTGCTTCACATAGCATCCAGCCCATGGTCGGTGCTCAATGAATTCTTGTTTCTTTTCCAAATTCCAGGTATCTCATTTACTATTCATGTGATCTTATAAATTTCAGCCTCAGTGCCAGTATCTGTAAAACAGGGAGGTTGGAATCAATAATCCTGAAGTCTCCTTCCAAGCATAACAATGGGTTCCTTTGATCCAAGACCATACCCTGTACCCTATCCAGGTCCATCCCTCCTCAAGATTGTACATGTTTCTTGGACCGAAGTATGTCCTCCCTTGCCCCCTCCTCTAGTGATTGGCTGAAAAGTGTGGACTTTCTGAGGTTTCTGTTGCTTCTGCATAAATACAATTAGAGTGGAAATTATATTTGGGTATGCTAGGTCCTGCACTCGGGTTTTATACCTCCATAAAAGTAGAAGGAAAGTTAGGAATTTAATTAGCACTTAACTCCAAGCCAAGGAGTGGAGCTGTTTCTTAAGAGCTCTACTGGTTGCATAGATGCTCTCATAATACACAGAAGGAATTTTTGATCTGAGTTTGGCATCTGAAAGGGCAAATGCAGAAAGAGAAAAAAATGACAGATTAATGCTCTAGGGACACTCGTCAAAGTCCTCCAATCTCCCTTTATGACACAGAGTTGACTCCAGTTTTCTTAGGGAGGTCAAGTTCTGAAAAACGTTTGCCTAAGTGGGAAAGATTCAAGTTTATTTCCATCAACTGGGTGGGCTGTGCATCTGTCTTCTGAGGACGAGCTGGCCCAAGTTCAGAGAGACCCATCTTTAAGCTGGCTTCAGGGTGATGGAGTTCAATAACATCCAAAAACCCTGTACTGAGGTTATTGGGATAGTGCTACATGGATCAATGGAGAGGCCTCAAGTCAATGTAATTGCAGATCTCTGAAATATCCAAATATCAATGAATATAATCAGATAACTACAGATGTGGAAAAGACCTCAGAGGTCATGTCATCCAGCCAGTATTTGAACAAATAGACCCTGAACATCATCCCTGAAAAATAATCATCCATCTTTTCCCTGAGGCATCCAGTGGTGGGGGAACCCATTTGCATTGATGGAATGCTAATAAAGCTGCCCCCCCACCAGTATTCTAACTTCCTTATGGCCCCACTGAACAGTAGGCATGGCCTGATTTAGCCAAACACCACAGGCCCCCAGACTCAATATAGTCACTACCCCTAGCTAGTTAATGCCTGAAGATCCAATTCACATATTTGAACATATGACCTTTATTATTCACAATTTCTGTTGTGCAATCAGCATCATTACACTATACATTTGCCTGTGTTGTCTTACTAAGTTGCTGGTTCCTCTTGGAAATCAGGTTATTTCTGAGGGGCACCAATCCTCAATGAATGCCTATACTTGAATTAGAGGTGGTCTGACTGCATTCTTTGAGATGGTGCCACCACAACATACCATGAAGCCTCAACAGCTTTTTGCATCCCTTGGTGGGCAGAGTCCCAGCTCTCATCCCAAGGGACTAAATCACAGCATTATACTGAGAACACAGAATAATCAAGTAAATAGAAGTAGGATAGGGACTAGACCTGAGATTTCATTAGCTTTGTTGTTTTTTTTTTTCCTTTTTGGAGGGGGGAAGGCAGGGCAATTGGGGTTAAGTGACTTGCCCAAGGTCACACAGCTAGTAAGTGTTAAGTGTCTGAGGCCAGATTTGAATTCAGGTGCTCCTGAATGCAAGGCTGGTGCTGTATTCACTGTGCCACCTAGCTGCCCCAATTTCATTAGCTTTGGGAACTCACAGATGAAGAAACCCCTTCTTTCAGCATCATTTGTCACTACTACAACTTGTAGTCTCAGCGAGTTGCCTAGCCTCCTGAGTGGTTAAAGGAATGTGCCCAGGGACACATAGTCAACATAACACTGTGAGTTAAAGGTCAAACTTGGACCCACATCTTTCTACAGCTCTAGCTGCTACCTCAGCAAATAAAAAGAAGAGGAAAATGCATGATGATTTGGAATATTACCACTGAAACAGCTTATGCTTAGCCCTGCTTAAACCAAGGTAACTCTCCAGGCAGGATGGTCTCCATTGGTAAAACAAAGCTCCCAATCTATTGAATTTAATAAATATATGTTAAGCATCACTTGTGTACCCAGAACTCTGCTAATCTCTAGGGATAGAAAGACAAAGAGGAAATGGTGCCTGCCTTTGATAAGTAGACACTCTTTTGGTTGAGGGGGAAGCATAGAGCAAGTATAAAGATAAGTAAATGCAAAATCACCTTGAAATAACACAAACCAATATTTAGAGGATGAGAGTGGCAAGGACTCAGTTCAGCAGAAAAGACGTTAGGTTGGAGGGGTCATGATCTGTGCCAAGATCAGGGGTTCTAGAGAAGAGACATGAGAGGCCACTTCTGCAGAGGCACCAGACCTCACATGAGTACACCAGGAAGAGAATCAGCAAGGAAATGGAAGGTGGTTTCAAGCCCTGCCTGAGCGGCTAACCAGCCGCATGATATTGGGCAAGAGCCACTCCTCTGGTCTTCACTTTCTTTTTCTCTAAAACGAAGGGGCCTGAACTGGGTGGTCTTCAATGTTGCTTGCAATTCTACCATTCTGTGGAGCTTAGGAATGTTTGCCAACTGGGCTACCTTAGGCAACACACTATTCGCTAAACCTAAATATTCTTATCTGAAATAATTACAACATCTACCTCCTGGGGTAATTCTGCAGAAAATATCTTGTCTATATTACAGCATTTTAGAAAGGCTAGTTGGGAGTTCTTCATACTGCCTCTGTTTGGATGTGGTTGTGGAGTCTGTGGTAGGAATGACAGATAACAAGACGGGCAGTTGAATTCTCAGCATCCCAATTTAGTTCGATCAACTCTAAGAGCACAGCCATTTGAGTGGGTTGGGTCACAAGGTGGACTTTGTATCAGTGGTGAGTGGAGTGGATGAATCCTCTCCCATATCTTCACAACTGGGAAAAAACTCATTGAACATGGCTGATTTCTAATGATTGGTTATCATTAACTATACGCTTCAATAATATAAGGCCAATTGACTCCCGTCTGAAAGGATCCTTTGAGGATGCATGAAACTCCCTCATTTTGCAGAGGAAGATACTAAAGGATATTGAAAATAAGCTGCTTCCTCAGGATCACAAATTAGTCAGTGTCTGAGGCAGGATTTGAGCCCAAGCCCTTGTGACTCCATGTTCTGTGCTGTCCAACTCACTCATTATTCAAAGGAAAAAAACATGGACAGAATTAGGACTAGCATCCAAATTTCCAAGCTCACATATATTTTAACTACATCCCATTCTTGGAAATTCCATGAAAATAATAGATTACCTAGCAGTTACAAATATTGTAACTGGGCCACACCAGTCCTTCCATTGACCATCAGAAAGGATCAGGGAGTAGAAAACTACTCTCATGTTTATACCCCCACTTTTCACCACTCTCCCCTAGTAAAATATGACCTTTTAAAGGGTAAAGAGTATTTAATGTTTTTTTTTTTACTTTATATACCTCCCAAGCCTACATTGAGAGAAACCAAAGTCTGTAGCATTCTAGAAAAAGCATTAGTAAGGAAGAAAACTCTGTGGCAATCATTTTATACCCCTGTCTCCTTAATTTACTTAGCTTTTCATTCAATTTACACTGCATTTATTGAATGTTTACCATATCCTGGGTACTGTGGGATGCAAAAAAATAAAATAAAAACAGTTCTTGTCCTCAAGGACCTTACATTCTATCAGGGAAGAAGCAACATGTATAGATATAATTGAATAAAAATACGTAGAAAAAAATTTCTAGGAAGAAGATAAATATCTCAAATGAATGATAATTTATTGACAATAGAACAGGAGCTCCAGAGGTCAGGGAGGAAGAGAGAAAGAAAGGGATGGGAACAGTGTGCATGTGTGTGTGTGTGGATGCATATGAGAGAGCAGAGATTGGTGGCCAGTGAAGGAATCTTCAGCCTAGGCAGATTACAACTCAGAATGACAGGGATTCTGAGTGGAGCCATACCCAGAGATAATATTAATTTGATTATCATTCTATAAGAAATGACCAACCATTTATTAAGCACTAAGTATGTTCGTTCAACTCTAAGAGTACAGCCATTTGAATGGGTTGGGTCAAAAGGCAGACTTTGGATCAGTGGTGAGTGGAATGCATGAATCCCCTCCCAGGTCTTCACACCTGGGAAAACATCATTGAACGTGACTGATTTCTAATGATTACTTATCATTATCTATATGCTTCAATAATATAAGGCAAATTGATTTCAGTCTGAAAGGATCCTTTGAGGATGAGTGATGATCTCTAAAGTTCTTGGAAGTGCTAAATTGTGCTTGGCTAGGATACCTGAGCTCATGTCCTAAGGAGAATGACCTGGAGAGGTCTAGTCTGGAGAAGGATGTGTGTGCATGTGTGTTTGTGCATGTGTGTATGCATGCATGTGTGCATGTGGGAGTGTGCATGTGTGTGTGCATGTATGAGTGCATGTGTGTATGTAGAGGAGGCATAATATCTTGGAGGTTTGGGGGGGCTGTCAGGAGAAAGAGGGGATAGGTTTGCTTTGCTTGTCCCCATAGAGCCGAGCCAAGAGCCGTGGGGGAGAGGTTGGGATGAAGCAGATTTAGGTTCTATGTGTAGAAAAACTTCTTTACAATGAGACTTGCCCAACAGTGTCTTGGGCTGTCCTGAGTCCCAACAGAGTCCCGCTTGATAACAGTCTTCAGTCAAAGACTAGATAATACCAATAGCTGACATTTATGCAGCAGTACTTACTATGGGTCTGACTTTGCTAAACACTTCACAATGATCTCATTTGAGCCTCGTAGCAACCCTGAGAGTTAAGCACTATGATTGTTCCTACTTTACAAGTGAGGGAAGTGAGAAAAAAGTAGATTAAATGACTTGCCCATAAAGCGCCTGAAGTAAGATTTGAATTCGGGTCTTCCTGACTCCATGCCCAGCACCCTCCACTATGCTACATAGGGAGGCACTTTCCGTGGATGGATTGCACAGGGGATCCTTGTTCAGGTCTACATCGAGCGTTTGGACTCTCATCTACTTCTGAGATTCTGGGATTGTAGTCATAATAAGAGCTAACATTTATAGAACAATTTAACATATATTGTGTCATTTTTATACTTAGTGGCAATGCTATGTGAGATGGGCAATTTTCTTAAAACCCCATTTTACAGATGAAGAAAGTGAGGCTTAGTGACTTGTCCCAGACTTGTTCCCTGCCTGTCCCCATAGTGCAGAGCTAAGAACAATGGGGAGAGGTTGGGGTGAGGCAGATTTAGGTTCTATGTGTAGAGTGGAATGGATAAGAAGGCTCTAGAACTTGGTCCTTCCTGACTCCCAGTCCAGCACACTATTGCTCACACCACCTGCCTACTTGCTTATAGTGTACAGAAAGCATTTCATTTACTATGCTTCAGGAATGAATATCTCACGGAGATTCTGTATTTCCATAGATGGGGAAACTGGGGGACCCCTCCTGATTTCAGAAAAGTACATGAAAGGAAGGCATCCACCCAGATTGGTAATCAACTTAATTAACAAACCAACAAGCATTGATATGTGAGGAAAGTTGCTTGATTCTGCTGCCTAGAGAAAAGGAAGATAGTCCCTGTCCTCAGATAGCTTATAGTCTACTGTGAAAATGTTTATAGACAGGTAAATATAGAGCATGTGCACAAAGGCTCTCTAATGGTACAAGGAGGCACAGACAATCATAGGACTCTGGAAAAGCAGCTCATAAGAACCAGAAATTAAGCTGATCTTGAAGGCAGTTAGGCATTCCACTAGATAGAGGTGAGGATTCCAGCAGGAAGCTTTTACAAAGATGGGAGATGAATTAATGTGTTTGTTGAAAAATAAGCTGGCTAGTTTGACAGGAGTATGAATAGGACACGAGTGGCAATAATTTGCAATGACCCTTGAAACATAGGCTGGAGCCATATTGGAGAATTATTATTCTAGAGGATTTATTTTTAATTTATGGAATAAAATAAGCATTTCCATAGCATAGTACAATAAAAGCAGTGATGACACATGAAATTATAATTTGCTGTTCCTTTCAGATATACAAAATTATTGTGTAAATTTCTTTTTTTCTCCTTTCTGTTCCACCTCCACACCAGAGATGGCCACCATTAGACACAAAAAATTATATACATGTAAAATTATTCCATGCATACTTCTATATATGAATTCTTTCTTACATGCAAATGGCATCTTTCTTCATATGTCCTTTATACTTAATTTAGGTATTTATAAAAGTCAAAATAACTTATTCACCCAGTCATTCTTGAAACAGTATTACTGTTACTATACACAATGTTATCTTGGTTCTGCTCATTTTGCTTTTCATTATTTCAAACAAGTCCTTTCATATTTATTTTTTTTCTCAATTCATGGAACTTGTCATTTCCTATAGCACAGTAGTCCATCACAGTTATACACCATAACCTGTTCAAGCATTCTCCAAATGATGGGCGTCCCTGCAACATCCAGTTCTTTGCCACCACAAAGAGAGCTGCTATCAACATTTTGGAGCATATAGTTTCTTTTCCTTTCCCCCCAGTGATCTTAAAACGCAGGGTTTCACATTTTATCCTGGAAGCAATAGGGAACCAATTTTGTATTTTGGTTAGGGGCATCCTTGCTATAATGGGTTAAAACTCCTTGAATCTAAACTGGTCACCTTGGTTTGCAGTTTTCCTCTTCTTCCCCTTCTTTTTTTTCCCTCCTCTTCTCTTGTTCCAGGTCATGATATTGCAAGTTTCTTTCTTGAAAAAAAAACATTAAAAATGAATTCTGTGATTATTCAAAGGTATTCACGTGAACCCAAAGGAACACATCATGGGCCAATAATTCCTTTCCTACTCTACAAAATTTGACATATTCTAAGCCTCAGGAGGCAAGGTGTCAGGTCCTTGCTAATATTTATTCCCTACCAGAGGGAGAGGTGATGGGGCCACCCCTAACAAACAGAAGTAGCAGATGTCAGGCATTCTGCACATCCCTGAGGTTGTCAAACAGAATTTGAGAATATAGACATGCCAAATACACTCCCCATGTTCATTAGTTTTAGATGGTTCTCCTGAGCAGAGAGTGTCCTGGTACCTGTCGACATTGTCAAGATGAGGTTTATTCAAAGTAACGAGGCATGGCTCTTCACCTCACCATTCATGCTGATGGAAAGCAGCCCTTACTAGAAATGGATGAAGGATGAAGAACAAGTCATCTCATCTGTTTCCTTTCTAGGAACAACAGCAAGAAAGCAGTGCCTTATGTTACATGAAACCTTTGGCTGGAGAAATGAAATGGTTTTTACAAATGTTGCTTTAAGCATAAAAAGGATGCCAACAAAGAAATGTGTGCCTGAGAAAAAAGTCAGGCTGGCCATGTGACTGTTTTGATGAATTCTTAATGGACAGCCCAATACTCCATTGCTACCTTCTTGTGCCAGGAGAACTTGAGGAAGATCCCCAGTCTGGTGTGTGGAGCCTAAAGGACAAATTTAGGGAAGGCCATGAAGAAGAATCTGACAAGATTCTGACAGGGTGGACAGGCATGGATGGGCTGTTAGCTGCATCATCGGAGAGAACATTGACACTGATTACATCATGAATTTATTGGAATATGGCTGTAGAAATTAGTGTTGGTTCGGACTCTGGCAAATAAACAATTACTGAAGGAAGAGGTGGCCATCCTCTTTCCTAATGCCATCCCCTCTGCTTATAATCTCAATACTGCTGCCTTCATATCTATGTTGGGAGCTTGACCCATTGATCATCACACCCTCTCCACCTTAAATGCTGCTGGGTATATTGACTCCATCCCTGTTGCTTAAAGATGTGTCTTCCCTAGCCTATAGAATGAAAAAAATAAAAAAAATCTCTATTTAATCCCAGCATGTTTAAGCTGTTTCTGCATTTATTCTTCCTGTCACTGCCAAACTGATAGCTACCCACATTTGTTGCCTCCAATTTTTTACCACGTGCCCACCTCTCAACCATTCAAAATCTGACTCCTCTTCTCATGGAACTGCTCTCCCAAAGAGATCTTTGGACTACAACATCCAGTGGCTTTTATCCAATCATTGTTTTTAGCTTTTTCTAGTTTGACCTGTCTGAAGCTTTTGGTACTACTGACCATCTTTTCTAGATGTTCTCTCTGTCATTGACCATTGTGCCAATGTTTTCTCCTAGTTTAAGCAGAATTGAATTTTTCAATTTCCTTCATTGTTATGCCATCCATGTCACACATCATGAACTTGTGAGTCCCTCAAGGTTCTGTCCTTGTATATCAATTTCCTTTTTGAGTCTTCCCTTCCCTTTTTTTCCTTTCTTCCCCTCCCCTTACCATGGCTTCCTGTGAGCACAAGAAAGGTGTGATATTTTTCTTCTTCTTGTTGGAATTCAATGTCCTAGACTCTGGATAAATTGCAAACATCTGAAAGATTAATATCCTGTGAACCCTGATAATTCAGAGTTGTGCTGAGTCAAGTAGGTTTTGTGCCTTATGGTTCTGAGCCAATCAGGTGCCAAGTCTTTTTTATATATTCTGGAGGGTTGGCATTTTGCTTTGGGTGTTCACTCATGAGAAGAATCTTTTGATTTCCTGGTCAAGACTCTGAGTGACTTTATATTTAGAGCCTCCCTACTGCTTAGATGACTGTGCTCCCTTGATCTAGTGATGTATGTAAAGTCTATAGCAATATTGCTTTATTCACACAGAGCCTTGTCTGTTGGTCTATGTGCTAATTTCTCTGTTTGTATTTTCTCTGTATTTTCTCCATGTTCAGGGTGCTGACCTTTCCCCTGAACTAGTGAATGTTGTTAAAAGTAGGATTTTTGAGCAGTCTTTCCTTTAAAAGTAGATCAAAGACCTGTGCTAGCAGGTGCTCCTGGGTGATCGAGGGTGGTTGCTACTACACTTCCCTTCCCTTTCTTTCTTTTCTCTTCCCCTTCCTTTTTTCATTCTCTTGTATATGATCATCTCCTCAGCTTCCACAGTTTCATTTGTCATCAATACAAAGATAACTGTGAAATCTATGCATTCATCCTTTATCTCTCTCTCTGACCCTCCTATCCTGCATTTTCAACTGCCTGATGAGTATCTCTACCATTTTTTCCAGTAAGTATCCCAAACTCAACATGTGCAAATCTCAAGTAATCCCTGCAAGTAAAACAAAAAAAACCATTCAAATTATCTTTCTCCTTAACTTCCCATTACTGTTGAGAGAATTTCCATTCTTCCTTGCTCTCTGATATTTATAATCTTGGAATCATAATTGACCTTTTGAAGAGTTCTACATCCTCAACCTCTTGAATGAATAAATTGTATTGATTCTGCCTCCCTAGCACCTGTCTTTCCTTTCTGCCCCAGTATTTCCATTCACATGGTTTGCACCATAACCTGCACCCTTGTCACCATTTACCCAGCACATTGTGTAATAGCCTTCTATATGGTCTCCCTGCCTTCAATATCTCACCACTCCAATTCATCCTCTATATAGCTATCAAAATAATTTCCTAAAGTTCGTATCTGATTGTGCCTATCTGTAGCCCAAAGATCTCTGTGTGAAAAAATACATGACTTGCCATTCAAGCTATTATTATTATGGCTCTGGTATACCATTTCAGTCTTATTGAATACTCCCTATTTAATAACAATAATACTAACAGCACCAATAAGATAACCACACACACACACACACACACACACACACCAGTTTACATTCCATTAAAATTGAACTGTAGTTCAATCCTAGCTTAGCATTTCATTTCCACCTCCATATAAGCACACAATCAGTCTCTTATGCCTAGAAGGTCACTTTTCCTCATTACTGTCTCTTTGAAGCCTTAACTCCCTTTAAAGTTCAGCTCATATATTATCTTTTAATATTTTTTAAGGGCCATGTGACTGTTTTGATGAATCTGAATAAGGGAATTTGAAGCTCTTCCCTGCCCCTTAATGGACGTCACTTGGAGCCCAACAAGAGAAGCTTGCTTAGGGGAGGCTTGTTTTTCAGGAAGGCCCATACCTTTTGTTACTTTGTAATAAGGCAGTGGGTCACAAAGCTTGTAATGTCCTCTGACCCTGAAGAATGGCATACACACACACATCCTTACTCTTGAGTGAGGTTTTGATTTGGGCCTCACTTATGGGAAGAGTTGTGTGATTTGGCCAGATGAGACTCTGGGAAGCCGTTGAGCCCCCCAGTTTTGAAAACCCACATGTTGGTGCTAACTATAACTGGTAACTAACTATGTTATATCAGACAACTAGCAGCCCTGTCTCTTGGTGTGTTGAATTGTGTTATTTTCTATGTCTGTATATTTTGTTTACTTGTAATTTGTTTGTATTTTCTGAAGTTCAGTGTGCTGACTTTTCCCCCTGAACTAAGTGAACATATATATACATACATACATACACACGTACATACATACACATGTACATACATACATATGTTTGATTAAAATAAGATTATTAGCCCCTTTTGAGTTGCTTTCCTTTAGAAAAGTAGATCAAAGAATCTGTGCTAGCAGCCATCCTGGGGCGGGGGAAGAAGGGGGGCGGTGCTTGCTGTTACATATCTCCACCATAAAGTCTTTTCCAAATCCTATCAATTAGTTCTCTTCCCTTTTTACAATGACTTTTTAGGATCCTTATTTGTGTGTGTGTGTCCATATTTTTGTCATTTTTGTTCTTGTATCCCCAGATGTTGGCATGATTAACCTCAATAAAATTGTTATTGCTGCTCAAACAGGTCTGACTTTTCATGACCCCATTTGAGATTTTCTTGGCCGAGATACTGAAATGATTAACAATTTTTTCTCTAGGTCCCTTTACAGATGAGGAATCTGAGGCAAACAGAATTAAGTGACTTGCTCCAGGTCACACAACTCATGTCTGAGGCTTCATTTGAACTCAAGGCTTCCATACTCTAGGAACAGTTTTCTGTCCCTTGCCCCACCTATTTGCCCTTTGCATGGAATAGGTGGTTATGAATACTTGCAGAATTAACTTACTGCAAACTCCCTTAGACATCCATGCTAAAGTAGGTGTAGCTTCTGAGTAAAGACCCCCATGGACTAGCAGCCTCTTGGCTGAATGTTTTATCCTGTATACATTATTTTATGCACTTTATCTTCATAGTATGACAATCATATGAGGCAAGTACACCCATTTTACATATGAGAAAAATTCAACAAAGAGAAGCAACTGTTTCAGAACATATTACTAGTAGTTATATAAACTGTAGTGTTTTCCTATAAAGTCCTCTATGTTAGGGAAGAGAGGGAGAGTTACCGAGTTCTGAAGTGCATGGGGAACTTGATTTATATCTCTACTAAGGAATAACTTTGGGGGAGACGTTTTTTTTTCCTTTTAAATTTTAAATTTATTTTTATTCTTAAGAAGCACCAAATACTCTGCAAGTAAGAGCAATGGCCCCAGTGTCGGGATTACCTGGGGATCAAATCTGGGCTCAGACACTTAGCACCCACCCAGAAACACCTGGCCGTGTAACCTTGAGCAAGTTACTTAACCCCAATTGCTTAAAAAAAAAAGAAGCACCAAATAAAATGGACATTCCCATGCACACAGTAACAGCAAAAGAGGGTTGTGTATAAAATTATATGGTCCATACATACAGAGAAATGGCTGATTGAGGTGCCATGAGTCCCTAGGAGCCTTTCAAAGCTGATACTCTATGGTTCTAGTCTCCTTATTCTAAGGTTATCTTGGATCTTCTCCAAATTTTTTTTTTTTTAAGCAATCGGGGTTAAGTAACTTGCTCAAGGTTACACGGCCAGGTGTTTCTGGGTGGGTGCTAAGTGTCCGAGCCCGGGATTCGATCTCCAGGTCTTCTCAACACTGGAGCTCTTACTTGCTGTGCTACCTGGCCTCCCCTCTTCTCTAAATTCTTAAATTCCTTGATGAGGACTTAAATGGTGTCAGGGGGCTGCTCTTTCTGCTGATCTGTCACCTGGCAGAGTTCTTCTCTTCCTTCTACATTCTCTCAACCTCACCCTCTTCTAAATGCCAATTTCTTGGATTCTAACTCCATATTGAATTGACCTCTTCATGTTAGCTTCCCCAGATTCCCTTCTAGACTCAACTAAAATCTCACCTTCTACAGGAAGCATTTCATCACCCCCTTTCTGTATTTTCCGCCAGGCCTCTGAGTTTCTCTCTCCTGCACAAAGTGTACTAAGTTGTTGGTCTCCCTCAATACAAAATTTAAAAATTGTTACCCCCTTGTGGCCAAGGTCTGTATTTTTGCTTTTTTTGTCTCTCCTGCTTTAGCACTGACTGACACATTATAAGGACTCAATAAATGCTTGTTAGCTCACAGATAATCATCACATTCTCAAAGTCTTCTCTGTGTACCTTACCTAGTCCCTAAACTTTTCCATTATTTGATCTCATTGCATATTATATTTCTGTTTTTATTATTGTTATTAATTATTGTTTTGATTAATATTCTATTAATATTCATTATTATTTTTCTCCATACATGTATTTCCTGAAATCATCCGTTATAAGCACCATAAGGATCACATTGTTCCATATAAAATAAATCCTAATGATTATTTTTTGAAAAAATCAATCATTTGGCAAATAATAGTGCAGTTTGAATCGACCTGTATAGATTGTGCCAGATAAGATGACAAACCTTTTGATTGAATAAAAGAAGGTTCATTTTTGTTATTCATTCATTTTATTCATGACTTCATTACACCATTTAGGGGTTTCTTGGCAAACATAATGTAGTGATTTGCCATCACAGAATAAGAACAGGAAAGGATCGTGGAGGAAACTGGTTCCAAAGACCTTATTTTGTACATAAGGAAACTGAGGCTGAAATACTGGTGACTCACCTGGGGTCACATAGCTAGTAAATGTCTGAGGCAGGATTTGCACTCAAATCTTCCTGACTGCTGCTTCCTAAGCACTCTGTTTACACAATAAATAGAACCTTTATCAATTGATACCTAGAAGCCAACTACACTCTGATATTCCTAAAGATAAATTTCTGTGGAAAAATTAGTAAAAAAAAAAAAAAAAAAGATAGGATTTTTTCAAAAAGGCCTGAAGTTGAACTCACTTTGCAAATATAGATCTTGTGGTTCTGTGTAATGAATCACAAACTTCTGGAATACTTTTTCATTGTTTACAAGACAGCAACATCTCCTAAGGTTGTATTTCAAGTATCCCAAGGTTGGGAAGAACCAGGAGGTTTTTATGAAATAAGAGAATGTGGGTTTTAGAAAATAGAAAATGGAAATGAACTGTATCCACTCAATTGTTTCCAATAGTCTATTTAATGTCATCTTTTAGGCCTAGCAGTGTACTTATGGGTTTTTTTTGGACTATATACTGTTAAAAAAAGTCTTCAAGAATCAAAGGCATGGGGTTCACTTTGCCAAAACCCATTAATTTGTAAGATTATACTATTAAAATGCATTAAGTGAGTATTCCATGGAGAAAAATGGAATGATCTGTTTCTGATGGAAATATCCATGAGTGTGTTTTGAGAGATTCAGTTTAATATCCAGTGAGCACTTATGGCTTGCTACGGACTACACTGAACATTACAAAATGCTGTTCACATTGCTTCCATTTTTAGAACCTGGATTCTATTAGGAGTGCCAAGGAACAAAATCTGTATTATCTCATTGCTAATGGGGAGAGAGTCTTATTGTGACATAAGGCATATGCTTGGGGAGTGTGGGAGGGTTTCTTTCACTTTCCCATAATGAGGATTGGAGTAACGGATGGTGTGTTTTCTCTATGAGTTATAGGTATGTTCTATGGCCTTTCCTTACTGCACCTAATAGTATTAGTCCCCCTAAAATGAGTAGAATTTGAGCTAGATTTCAAATATGGAAACAGAATAAGGTAGAGGGCAGGGGGGAGAGCACTATAATGGATATGACATTTAACTGTGTAAGTAAAAGCAAATAACATTTATCAGGGCTTCATTTCATACAATGTTAAATAAATAATCATAGGATCATAGATTAAGGGCTGGAAGGGACCTCTCAGGTCCTCTAGTTCAATCCCTAATTTTATAAATGAGGAAACTGAGTCATTATTGACCAGAAGAAGACTTACTCAAGGTTACACCGCTACTGAATATCTGAGGCAGGATTTGAACTCGAGTCTTCTAATTTCAGCTGGGGTACACAGTGGATAGAGCACCAGGCCTGGAGTCACAAGGATCTGAATTTAAATCTGGCCTGAGATACTTACTAGCTGTATGACCCTGGCCAAGTCACTTAACCCTGTTTGTCTCAGTCTCTCTTCTATAAAATGAGACAGAGAAGGACATGACAAGCTACTTTAGTATCTTTGCCAAGAAAACCCCCAATGGAGTCATGGAGAATCAGACATAGTTGATGACTGAATAACAACAATGGCTGCTTCTCTAATATCTTCCCTCCCTCATTTGGAAGAAGGAAGGAAGGCAAGTTGTAATGTTTGGCTCCTCCCAGCTCTCTTTCACTCTTACTGGCTAGGTCTCTTACCATTGCCCTGGGTTCTCTATTGCTCAAGTTCTTGGGGAGCTGGTGACTTAGTTGACTACTTGGACCTTTGCCAATTATCTCCCCCTCCCCTTTTGGACAGACATTTAAGAGCTTAATTGTTCAGATTGAACTTTCAGACAAAGAAGCTCAGATCCAGACTCTTCTTTCCCTACATAGAAAGATCTCTTGATGCCTTCAGAATCATAGCTGTTCTTTGCACTGCTCAAACTGCCTTTCCTTCCGTGTTGATCAGATACTCCTCAGCTTTTCCTGTCTGCCCAGTATCTATGTAAAATTAATCCTAATTCTGGGGGCAATTGGATTTTGATATAACAAGAGATGGTGGGCAGTGAGGTAAATAGAAAGGAAACTGAATTAGAACTTAGAAGTCCTGAGGTCAATTACTTGCTCAACTATTTTCTACCTGTGTCACCTTGGATGAGTCACTTAGACATTTTGGACTTCAGTTTCCTTATTTATAAAATGAGGGGTTGAACCAGATGAAACCTAAAATCCCTGCCAGATTTAAATCTGTGAGCTTTAATCTTGAAAACTTGAATTTCAGTTCCCCCTATCATGCTTGTTGATTGTATGACCAACAATTGTCCAAGATAACCATGGACAATTCCCTTAACCTTTCTGTATGTCAGTTTCTTCATCTGTAAAATGGGAATTGGCTTTGATTCCCTCTAAGTTTACACAATCATATAATTCAGTGTTGGAAGGAACTGCCATGACTACCTAGCCTATTTTATTCAGAGTGGAGAAGGAATATCCACCATAGCCCCATCTACAAAGATCAGATTCTCCATGAAGATTTTAGGGCAGAATCTCATCCACTTAGAGCTTCCTTAAGTGGATCCAACAAACGTCTATTATTCAATTTCTGTTGTGTATAGAGAATTCTTATGTGTCTTGCTTGTCATGTTTACTACCTATTTGACCTTGGGCCCATGATTTGTATATAAGATTGGGACATGTGAAAAGGACTTCTGAAATAACTGATCATATGGAGAACTTGGATAGCATGCAATGAAAGTGCCTTGAAGAGACATGAAAGCATGTGTAGGCTGGCTTTGCTCAGCTAATCATATGCTTAGGAAAAGCTGGAGCTGGGAAATGTCTTTAAAAGGCATGAGCCCATCCCAGCTTCAGCCACTCTCTTGGGTGCACTCTCACTTAGTGCTGCTAGTCTGAATCTTCTGACAGCATTTACCTTGATGTTCTCCTTCCCACTGAGAATACCTTCCATTTACATCACCTGTATATTTCTGTGCACAGAGTGGTTTTCTCTTTCACTCCTCCATTCTTCTCCATTGGGAATGCTGAACTTCTGGTGGTGTTTTTTATTTTATTTTCACCTTTCTTTTTCTCTGCAGAACTTAGCATTGAGCCTAGGATGCAGTACACGTGTAATAAGTATTTATTGACTGACTTACTAGAAGTTGCCAGGTCTTGTAGGATTCTGAATATAGTTCCTTGGTACTTAGATAGATTCTTGTACGCTTGCAGTGCTCCCCCACCCTTTGATGTGAAAGCTCTGGATTTTGATTATGACATTCTTAGACTTTTCATTTTGTGACTCATCCTGGGAGGTGAACAGTGGATCCTTTCAATCTGTACCTTATTTTCAAGCTCGTATTAATCTAGGCAGTGTTAATTTATTATTTTTCAAAATACAATGAACATATTTTACAAATCATCTTTTCAAGGAGTCCAACAATTTTTAACTTATCTCCTTGATATGTTCTCCATGTCAGTTGTTCTCGATACTAGATATATTTTCTTTTTGTTTAATATTTTGATTTTTCTATATTTCTTGCTATTTCATGTAGCCTTTGACTACTATTTTATCAATTCTAGTTTTCAGAGAGTCTCTAACTTGGATAAGGTTTACAACATTCTCTTCTAAGCTATTGATTCACCTTCCATAAATCTTTCCTTTAGAGGTTTCATTTCTTTTTTTCTTAAACTTGATTCACTTCCCCCCCCCCCAAGTATTCCTATAATCCTTGTGGAAAATCTAGTCTTCTTTGAATATATGTTTTTGTTCATCGCATAGTTATTTATTCATTTGGGGAGATTTCTAAATTTGTAGTAATTAAAATATTTATTCATGTTTTATATGATTTTTAATCAGTTTGTCTTTAGCTCACACACTAAGTATTGTGCCATGGCCAGATGTCTCCTTTATTATACTTTCGGGTATGAATGGTTATCTCTGTTGCCCCAATTCATCTTGCCCTGGGTCAGAGTTTTTCATATTGACTTCTCCTTTCCAGTGTTAGGAACCACTGGCTCTTTGAAGTTCAGATTGCTAGATCTTGTGGACCCTCTAACGTATTTTCATGCATCATATGAGGGACCTCAGAGGTGTTGTTCCAGTGATATGCCCCTCTGAGCATTGTAACACCATGCTGGTCACAAGTCACTGATAGCTGCTGTTCTATGATTTCCAAGTTTCCCACTCTTGGGTTCCCTGAATATCATGGGACTTTCTCCAGGGAACTATGCACTCTTTATTTCTCTAGATAAGGAGGCTTGAGGGTTACCTGTGTTCTTACCTTGTCTTGGGCTATGCTGGAATGCTACTGTGCTTTATGCTAGCTTTGCTGAGGGTCATTTTTCTTATTGCCATTGGACTTTGGGCTGTGAGGAGTGGATGGTTCTTATAAAGTTCTAGGACAGAAATCATTTTTTACAGTTTCTTGTTGCATTTATTGATGATTATTGAGTCCAATGAAAACTAGACTTTTGAGTAGTTATGTGGAAGTTGGTAGGTTTGTTGCCTATTCAATAAACCCTCTTGACTAGACATCCTTTCATGCCATGCTTAGCTACAAATTTAGCTAAGGCTTCTTGTCTAAAATATGCTTCTCCGTCAATTCCTCACTCAGTGCTCTGAACACAATTAGTCAAACAATAAAACATTAAGAACATATGTGTCATGCCCTATGTTAAATTCTGGAGATACAAAGATAAAAGTAAAATATTTCCTGCCCTCAGGTGTTTATATTCTAACAGAATACAGTAGGCACTTAATACATTTTCATTGATTGATAGATTTGTTGAATTTATTAGGTCTTGATAACTAAGTGAGTATAAGAGATGAAAGATGAGAAGTCCCAAATGATGAGAACACCTTCCCCAGATTAATGATCCTTGAATAATCAGTCTGCTCAGAACTGGTCACGTCCATCCATTTGTTGGTCACAACTATTTGAGGATTCAGTGCACAGAGCTTTTGTTCTAGACAATCACTGCTTATTCCCTTCTTCCCATAATGAATGAACTTTTGAAAGGTCATCCTGCCAGACAAGGGAAAATAGAATGAGGTGCTTTGCAATCCTGTAGTTAGCCAAGGAATGCTGGATTTTTCCTTTTGCTAAATGTTTCAGAAGCAGTGGATTAAGGGGACATTGCTGTGTTCTACACAGTTCCAAACACATGTCAAATGAAAGTTGGGCACATATAGAAGGATTGGCTAAATTTTACATCCATCTAATTCCAGATGCTTCTGACTTTGAGTAGATATAGTCCAAGCAGATAATGTTGAATAGCATAATAAGTGACTGACAGAAATCATGGAATGCTGAGAAAAATGGAAACCATTGACATTAATTTCCATCTTCTCAAATGGGTTGTTAAATCGATTATATCATTGTTCATTCCTCTTTAACACCAGTCTCTGAGGAGCCCCCTCTTATTGCCAAGATCAAGCTTCACACTAGAGCCTCCTATTTTTTTTCCTGTCTTAACTTTGCCTCATACAATTGCATTGTTTCCCCCTAATCTTCATTTGTTTTGCCTGTTGACTCCTTCCTCACCACCACAAATAAGTTCAAATCTCTTGCATCTTTCAAAAATCCTCATGGAACCCTACCATCCCATCAAGGTAGAGTTCTATATCTCCCTCCTCTCTTTAATTGGAAAAATACTGGAAACAATACTCTATATTCATTATTTCTATTTCTTCATATTTCTATTCTCTTTTCAATCCTTTGCATTCTGGCTCTCAGCAAAGTTAAACCAATCTTACAGTTGCTCAATCCAATGTCTTTTTCTTAGGCCTCAACTTTCTTGTGCTTTCTGCAATTTTTGAGCCTACTGACCATAATTGAACCATATCATGGGTACTCTCTCTACCCTGGCTGTTTCTAACTTTGCTCTCCCTACTTATCTGCCTACCTGTCTAACCATTTGCCAAACTCCCTTGACAGATTGACATAGATGCCATAATTCCTGCATATGGCCATGTGCAAATATTCTGTCATGAGCCTCTTTGTCATCTATTTTAACACCCTTTCTTGAGCTTGCCAATTTCCATGTGTTCACTGACAACCCATCCACATCTACCTTCCAGATCTAGCCTTTGTCCTCATTTATTGTGCCACCTTAACAAAACCTTTCTTGAAACCTCTATATGGGCAGCCTGTAGACATTTTAAATTCACCACATCCCAAAGAGAACTCTCTCTCTTTTCTCCTAAATACATACCTGTCCCTAACGTCTCTATTTCAATTAAGAGCACGTCCATTTTTCTCCTCTCAGAGGCCCATAATCCTAGTTGCATTCCAGACTCTTTGGCTCTCAGCACTTGTTCTAATCAGTTAAACCCCATCGATTCAGCCTACATGAAATCTCACACACCTGTACCCTTCTCTCTTTCTCCTGTAGCCATTATCCTGTTTCAAACCAAAATACCTCTAGCCCATACTGTTGCAAGAGTTTCTTAATTGGCAAGGACTTGTCTTTGCATATTTAACACCTATAAATGTTTCTAGCTTTTATTAGAACTTAATAGACCCTAGCTGATGGATTTTGCTTCTAACTTCTCCAACAAAGTTGCCAAATTTGTATTCCTAAAGCACATTCGACTGTGTCAACCCCCTTATCTAAGTAGCTTTAATATCACTCCCCCCCGCCATGCCTCTAGGATAAAATACGTATTCCTCTTTTGATACTTTAAGATCTGCTCTCTCCTCTACCTCTTTGAATTCCTATTCCCCATCAAGGCTCATCCTATGAGTCACTTCCTACAGATCTTTTCTCCTCTCCCTCCCCACAAAACTGTATTATTGCATCCATTCTATATTTGCTTCTCTGTGCACCCAGTGTATCCCACAAGAAGAACATAAGGGCCTTCTGACCAGGACTCTTGTGGGTTTGGATTTTATACTCATTATCTAGCACAGTGCCTGGCACTTAACAGTCCTTTACTTATGAAAGTTTTCCAAAATAGAATGGAGTAAAATTGATTATGGAAATATACAAATATGTGCATTTAGATAAGCTTTGAGATGTGGGTGATTGGGACCAATAGAGTGACTGGTACGAGAGATGGAAGAATTAATACTCACCAGTTGCACATATTAATGTGTGCCAATTAAATTCATCTGCCTGTCTTTTCATTGAAAGCCTTTGTCATCCTTGTGTGTCTCTGTGTGAGTGTGTTTGTGTGTGTGTGTGTGTGGTGTATGTGTGAGTGTATGTGTGTGTGTGTGTGTGAGAAAGAGAGAAAGAAAGAGAGAGAGAGAGAGAGAGAGAGAGAGAGATAGGGAGAGATAGATAGAGAACTTTAGTTCGTAAGCCTCAGTTTCTTCTTTAATGAAATGATTATAATAACACTGTGTTACTTACCTTAAAGGGCTGTTGGGAACTAAATGCTTTGTAAATTAAAACATCTTGAGAGGGGTTGATGAGAGCAATCCCTGATCAATTTGATAAGAACTTGCGTTATTGTTTTTAGCTGTGACAAAAAAAGATACTTGCCTCAAGGATATGCCAAAAACAGATATACAATTTTCCCCCCAATACCTCAAGGCACATTCTCACCTCTATGACCCTGGAATCTGGGGAGAGGGCTCACACATAATGCAGTTTGTACATAGCATTAGTGCCATCAAGTTCATGCCTAATTTTGGCATGGATGTTGGCATAACTACTACTAGAGTGATGCTGAAGATCAGTCTTCCTCTGGCTTCAAATCTAGGCTGTCTGCAAAACCCGCTGAGAACTTGACTCCCAGAGCACCTGGTGATTTACTTTTGTGACCCTTCTAAACTCACAAAGTCATAGTCATCCCCTTCAACTAAAATGAAAAAAAAAACACCGAGGCAAAGAACAAAGGCTTTTGTTTAAGGTCAGCATATCAGCCTCTGTATGGGAAGGGCTTGAGTCCTTTCTCCTCACAGTATTGTCTCTTTTTGTTCACTGAGCAGTGACAATAGGAAAAAAAATCAGCTAAAGAGAAAAACTTGAGTTTTCCAACCAATATGATGATATCACATGATGTGATTCTTTATTTGGAAGCACGTGAGATACCTTCCCCGAGAGTGTGGGTATGCCTACTAGCACCTTCCTGAGGGGGAACAAGAAGCTCCTGATATTTGCCTGGCTGAGACTCAGAAGGACACAATATTATGGGAGGAACTGCCCCTCTCCATGCTTAAAAAAATAATTTGGCAGGCCCAATGTGTTCTTTCAACTTGTCACCTTCCCTCATTCAGAAGACAGACTATTTTGTATTATGAGGGGGGACCTGCATTTCTCAGTCTGGGGACAACCTGAAAGTCTCTTTCCTTCTAGGAAATGTAAATGGGGATCATGTGTGCTTACAGGTAACTTGATGAGCTCTGAAAGCAGAGTTTTCCAGTCTGAGGAGTGGTAGCAGCCAGATCACTCCAGCAGAATCACATGGGGGAGTAGAGATATTCATTCTCATTCAGTCCAAGGAGGAGTTAAAGATTTGAGAATTATAGATGAGAATTGCCAAAATGTGGGTATTGGTACCAAGTGATTCATGTCACATATGGAGCCGTCAATATGGATGATCCAAATTTGACAATGTCAGTCTTAGAAATCAATGAGGAATACTAAGTCTAACAAAGAAAATCAATTTCTTTCATTTCCTCAAATGTTTATGCAGGAAATGTTTATGTGTAAGACTCTGTAGAAAAAAATGAAGTAGTTATTGCTTTCAGGAGGCTTATATTCTACTGGAGGAGAGTCAGAGAGTAAGTTGGAGAAAAAAGGTCAGCTACATTAAGGTAGTTGATGAAGTGGCATTTAGAGTAGTCATTAGACTTTTCCATGTTATGCTTGAATGCAAAATTTAGATAAATGAATGAATTAAAAAGCATTTTAAAATGCTTACACTGTTCCCAGATCTATGTTAAAGGCTGATGATATAAACACAGAAGTGAAAACAAGCCCTAGCCTAAAACATCTGTATTCTAAAAGGGGAGAAAGTACACATTGGGGAGTAAGAGCCAGGGAGGAGTGTTTTGGTTTAAAACATTCCAGTAGTGATAATCAGAACCACAGGAGAGGCGGCTGACATACCATTCCAGTTGTAATGGCAGCATTAGTCAGGTTATGATTCTGGAACTTGGAGGGTTCAGTGGGAAAGAAATGGGATGGAAGAGTGTGTCGTGTGATGGCAAGAAGATGGTTTAGGAATGAAATGAACAATGGTGAAGTAGGTAGTCTTCTATAGTGGGTTACATGGGAGGAGTGAATATAAGAAAAACAATAGCAAATGCCTATTAGTATTTTCCAAGCAGTGACACAAGAGGGTATAAATTTTAGGAAAGAATATTTTGCCTTTTTCTTTTAAATTAGACCACTCCAATATTGGATTGAATTGCCTTGGGAGGGAATGAGTTCTCCATCATTGGAAGTCTCTAATTAGTCCAGATCATCATGAGTTGGAGATGGTATAGAATGACTCCCTATCTTTGGTAAGAGTATACAATATATATACTATACTATATACTATATAATATATATATATATACATACAATAACAAGCTTCTAGTTTGAAGTTCTTTCACATATTACAAAGTGTTTTCCTCACAGAAATATGTTGAGAAGGCAGTATACACACAATTACTGTGCTAACAAGGGTTAAGTGACTTATCCTAGGGAATAGATTTGTTATATGAAACTGGGTTTCTGAACTTAAAGTCCAATTTCCTTCTGGAAGCTTGGAGTCAGAGTACCTTTATTCGAGCTCTAACATTGGCACTTTTTACCTTGTGATCTTAGGCAAATAAATTAACCTCTCTGATCTTCGGTTTCCTTCCAGTAAAATTAAGGGGTTGTAATGGATGGCTTCTGAAGTCTCTTCCATCTCTAAAACCCACTTTAATTGTGATATCTTCTACTCTAGTCAGGCCATAGGCAATTGCACACTGAAATTTCTATTCTGCAACAACCAAAGACACCAGACTTTCCATTCCATCAACCATGTTAGTGAAATTTTTCCTTTTCTCCCAAGTCTAATTTAATAGAAAGGCATGCAAAGAAAGATGAAACAAAACCTCCTTGGTGCAGTTGTATAGGATAATCTGAGCCAAGCTTAACAACTGAGATGAGGTCTTTTTAAGGGCTATCTGATCAATGGCCTTTCCTAACAATTTCAATGGCTAGTCTAGTGAATAGCAAAGTAATGAGCCTTTTTAATGTCATGGTACTCAATAACTAGAGAAGTTTTGGAATTTCCCCATGATTTTTTCCCATTTGCCTCCTCATTAGCTGCATTTGAGAAAAAGCAAGGTGAATCATTTGTCTCTAAGAGACATGCATTATTTTTCATTATTCTATGAAGGCTTAAATGATCATGGCTATAAATTTCCAGGTCAGAAGTTCCCTTGTGGTAGCATTTCAGTTGTTTGGCATTTCTCTACTTTGTAGACATATTTCTAACTGTTGTCCTTTGCATCAATCACAAGCTTTCTTTTCTGAGAATTCCCTGGAGAACCCTTTTGATAAAATTGACTCACTCAGTGGTTTCATAAAAAAAAAAGATGGATAAGTTTTATATCAAAAACAGGGGTGTAAATGTAAGGAGGCAAATGAAATTTTTGTATGTAAGGGAGATGGAATTTAATGTATGGGGAATGGTCAACAGATTACTTTGATTGAAATGGAAAGTATATAAAGGAGAATGATATTAAATAATGGAAAGATAGAAAAAATTCAGATTTTTTAGTCTCTAAGACCAGGAGGAGAAGTTGATATTTTCCCCTAAGCCAACAGATGACTAACTGCTGCAGATTTTTTAGCTGAAGGCCAATTTTCTGTGTTTTACACAATTGGATAGAATATGAATTGGACAGGGGAGATCCTGGAAGCCAGAGGGGCAATTAGAAGACAATAGTAATTTATATCTAGAGGTGATAAGGGGTTGAACTAGTATAGAGAAAGAGTGAGTAGAGGCAAAGGGACAGATGAAAGAGATGTTTCAACTGATTAACCATAGGTTGGACAATTCCAAAGGGAGAAGAAAGATCATGGCAGGCAGCTTGTGCAAAGAAACAGAGGTGAGAGATTGTGTGTCCTATAAAGGGACAAATAGGGCATTTGCTTGGAATACAATGTGTCTTAAGGTGATCATGTGAAATAGCTTTGAAAGATTATCTAGTCACATTGTAAAGGATTATAAATAAACCAATGAAAGAATTTGTGATTTAGAGGAAATGGGGCAGCTAGGTGGCTCAGAAAATAGGGTTCCAGGCCTGAAGTCTGCAAGACTCATCTGCCTGGATTCAAATTTGACCTTGGACACTTACTAGCTATGTGACCCTGGGCAAGTCACTCAATCTTATTTACCTCCATTTCATCATCTGTAAAATGAACTGGAGAAGGTAATTGCAAACTACTCCAGTATCTCTGTCAAGAAAACCCCAAATGGCCTCACAGAGTCAGACATAACTGAAAAATGACTAAACAACAAAGGGAGATTCTGGGGCTTCATACACAAGGGAGTGACATAGCCAAACCTTTGTTATAGGAAAATATATGTAGTAGCTGACTTAGAAAGCTGATAGTTTGGATATAGGGAAACCAAAGAGGTGGCTATCTTAATAGTCCAAGAGAGAGGCAATAAGGATTTGAACTAGAGTCATGACCATTGACATAGTAAAGGGGAAAGAAAAAGAAAGAAAACAAAACAAAATGAAATAAAGTAAAGTAAAAACAGACCCAGAGAGATTAACTTATCCAAGGCCATCCTTACCCAGAATAGCAAATATCAGTGCTAGAATTTGAACCCAGGACTTTTGACTCCACAGCCATCACTCTTTTCACAGAGCCATAGAAATTTTTTGTTGGAATATAGAAAAGAAAATTGAAAACAACAGAGTCAGCTTTAAATGTGAGAAGGTGACTTTTAGATACTTCCATCTGAACAGAATGCAATTGGATTCGACCAAGGGTAAGGCCCTCCCCTCTCCCCCTCCCCCCCCGCCCCAGCTTGTGACCTTCCAGTCAAGGACAGAAGGAAAGTGGCATTTGGGCAAACACATTTCATTAGCACTTTACAAATCCTGATTAAGACAAGATTTCATTTTCCCAAAGAGTCTTTCAAGTCATTTCAGCAGAAGATATTTGATTAGTCATAAAAGCATCTCACACAGCCTGGCCCTAATGGCTGGGACAAGGCGTCTGGGTGGAATTCAGTCTGGATGGAAATGCTGAGATTTGCATGCAGCTTAGTGACAGTATCTTGACTGCTGATGCATCTGTGCATTATATATTCATGGAATGCATATGGCAGGTGAGGATGAGTGGTGGGCTATGAAAGCTAGAGTTTCTGGATTCAGTCAAGGCTTTTCCTTCAGAAAAGAGAGTGAAATGTACACTGATATTCATTGAGATCAACCCATTTTATCATAGTGAGACATAAGCATGAATTTCTTATTATGAAATTAAGTTTGATTAGAAGCTAGGGCATTGATCTGTATAACATGCTTTGCAAAGCTTAAAACACTAACTGTATAAATATTATAAAGGCAGAGTGGATATCAAATTGACCCAGTAGTCAAAAAGACATGTTTAAGGCCTACCTACTGCCTGTGTGATCCTGAACAAGTCAACTAACCTCTCCCATGTTAAACGGGAGGGTCCAGAAACTCACTAAGACTGTAAATTGAAGAATAGTTCTGATTTATATTGGTAGAGGGTTTTGTCATTGAAAATTCCTTACATATTTGAAGTTGGACATCTGATCTGCACTTCCCTTTCCCTCTGCTTGTCAGTCAACAACCATTTGTTAAGCATTTATCATGTGCTAGGTACCATAGTAAGTGTGGGCATACAAATAAAAGGAAATGCATCTGCTGTCCCCAAGTTGCTGCCATTCTAATGTGGGAAGACAACAAAAATGCTGCTGAAAAGCGGTAGGAGAAAGGAATGGTATAAGAGTCAGAAGCAATTGGGAAAAGGATGATGTGTGGTTGACGTAAAGCCCTTCCGCAAAATGGATCTTCAGAAAGGAAGTCATCAGCAGGAGAAGGGAGCTGCAGCAGTGGAGAAGGGGTCAGGGTGGTATGGCCATAGACACTAAGGGACATTTGAGGGTAAGAAGGCAGTCAGAGAATGGGGGCCAACTATGAGAGAGGAAGAGGCAGAGCTCTGAAACCAATGGTAGATTGCTGGCTTGGCATTCTTCTTCAAAATGGTGTCTTTAAAAGGAATTCACCAAGGAGGGAAGGGGACCTTAAGGAGCAGGGGAGGGAGTGATACACAAGGAAGAAAATAATAATACTTAGGACTGACACCTCAGAACCAGCATGTGACAGTCAAGACAGTGGATATGGATTCCCAGTCAACCCACTTGCTACTTATGTGAATTGGGAGAAATTTCTCAAGGCATTGTGCTAAGCACTGAAGATACAAAGCTCAAAAGGATGACAGCCAGGCCTGCCCTCAGCAATCTTATATTCTATTGGGTAAGACAACAGGTACTTAAGTGGGTATGTATCTAATATATCTAAATGTATATATGTATATGTACACATACCTATTTTATATATATCATGTGTATACATATTTATTTACATACATACATATACTTAAACATGCACATATACACATGTGTATGTGTATGTACATATTTTTGTGTATGTATGTATGTATGTATACACATATAATGTAACCTCAGAAGAATAATTACAAGAAACTTTGGTGGAAAAAATGCTGAGCTAGAAATCAGAGGACCTGAGTTTGAATCCTGACTGTCTCCTTTAGTAAGTATGACTAGAAACAAATCATTTAGCCTGTCTAAGCCTCTATTTCCCTATATGTAAAATGAGGAGGTCCCTTCCAGTTCAAGGATGGTCCAGTTTTGTTTCTAGATTCCTGCTTCATTTCGTTTGAGTGATGAGACCTCTGTGAAAGGAACGCTTCCACTGAATTCTTTTATTAAATGCACTGAGCCATTGTAGGAGTTTATAACCTAAGACTCTAGGGCAGAAAGTGCCCCATCTGGTGGGCTGGGGATGTTGCTTTGATGACAGTGGCATGGCCAGCAAGGATGCTCAATTACCAAAACGTATTAGCAAAATTCTTTATTGCCCATTAGGGCACAGTTATTTTTGTTGCATAAAGTGTCTCCAAATGGCTCTTTTGAGTCTAATTAGCAAGAAATAGAAAGAGACTAAAAGTCTTATATTGGAGACCCATGGTCACAGGGTCCCTCTGGGATCGACCCGCTCCCCTGGTTTAGAAGGTTTATGGTGCATACTGCAACTAAAAATACAGTAGATGAGGCAAGCTGAACTCTGAGACATTACAGGCTAGGGTGGTGGAGGGAAGGTAGGATCCAAGGCTACAGTCAGAAAGAGATGTTTTCAATTCCTGTCTCTGAAACAAAGTGACTGTGTGACCATGGACAAGTCACTTTACCTCTCAGGGTCCCTTAGCAAGCCTCTAGCAAGTTTTTTAAACCTGGGGGCCTACACCCCTTTCATGGATAGATTTTAGGGTGTTTGTAATTGTGCTTGGGAAAAATTGCATCTTTAGGGTTTTTTTTGTCTTTGTTTTGTTTTGTTTTCTAATTAACATTTCCTTCAATTGTTTAAAAAAAACAAAAAACAAAAAAACAATAAAGAAGAGATCCATAGGATTTCCCAGACTCCCAGAAAGGTCTATAATGTAAAATGGCATGTACAGAAAGTCTTTAGAAACACTGCCAAGGCTTCAAATGATTTTTTGGTCTTTATACATTTGTTTGTTTACTTTTAGTTTACAAGATTCAATCCCACAATTCCTTGAGTTTCACATTTTCTCTCCCTTCCCCCTCCCCCCTCCCCCCCATGGCAACATAAAATCAAGTACAGGACCTGCAAATACTTCCACATTAGACATTAGTCAGGTTATAAAGAGGGATTGTATCAGCTGGAATGAACAATGGGAAAGAGGAAACAAAACCAAACAAGAAAAAGATCAGGTATTTTGCTTCCACCTGGATATAAACTCAGTTCTCTCTAGTTCTTTCTCTGGATGCACACATTCCTCTCCATCATGAGTCTTTTGGGATTGACTTATATCACTGCATTGCTGAGAAGAGTCCAGTCTATCAAAGTTGGTCATCACACATACGTTGTGTCTGTAATTGTGTACAAATTCCTCCTGGCTCTACTCTTCTCACTCAGCATCAGTTCGTATAAGCCTCTCCAGGCAAATATGAATTCCATCTGCTCCTTGTTTCTTATAGCACAATAGTATTCCATAACATGCATATACCACAACTTGTTCAGTCATTCCCCAATTGATGGGCACCCCCTTAATTTCCAATTCTTTGCAAGGCTTCAAATTGTAAAAGAAAATCTGAGTTGCATCCGTGGAGAGAGTTTATATACCAGGAGTTTGCCCCTCTGATAACCAATCAATATACATTTATGAAGTTCCTACTATGTATCAGGCATGTGTACCTAGTGCTAGACAAACATTTTCTTCAGCAAACTTGTATTCTATGACTAATCAGAGATTTGCTCCTTCCACCATGCCCCCCCCCAAATAATTCCAACCAAAACCTAGCAGGTGCATACTTGTCATGTCATACAGGGAACTTCCCTTAAGAAACCCTCTTTACCAATTCTTCTTTGTACCTCATTCCCCTACTTATCAACACTAGAGTGTCTCTGTTACCATCAGGATACCTTTGTTGACCAATTCAATCTGTGCAGACTGGCCTGTTTCTGTGCTTTCAGTTGTCTTACACATGATGCCATTCCATAGCATCTTTCCTTTCACACAGCACTCTATCTCCCTTCTCTGTGCCTTTGACCTAGAAGTTCTTCATGATTGAAATGCAGTTTCTGCTCACCCCCACCTGTTAGAATGCCTCTCTTCCTTCAAAGTACAGTTTTTTACTTGGGTGTTGCCTCCTGAAGGACATTTCTTCCCCACTCACCAGATATAGGTCAGTACCTTCTCCTTCAAGGATTCCTTCCTTGTGTCTCCCCTGTAGGTATCTATGCATTTATATGCTGTCTCCCCCTTAGAATATAAGTTCCTTGAGGGCATCAACTCTTTGGATTTTTCTGTGTAGCCCTAGTGCTTATCAAAGACACTGGTACATAAGAACCTAATAAATGCTTGGTGGTTGGCCCAGCAAAGAGTTTGAGGAGTGTTGAAGTTAAATGACTTGCCCATGGCCACAAGTTACCATGTTAGAAGGGAGACTTGAGCCTATAGGGTCTTAATGATACAGTGGCGAGCTCTCTATTCACCACTTCTTATGATTAAGCATCATGAGTACATGAAGAAAAAAAGTCATGTTTCCCCCCAAAAAGCAGTCTTTGGAAGGAATTCAACATTTGACTCTCTGATAAGATGCTTAACTCAAAAACTTCTACATTAGAATTTATATTTAAAGAGTTCTTTCTTCAAGAGGAATGGTATAAAGTATGTCATGAAAGAAATATTAGTAAAGGAAAAGGAGCTAAAGAAGGCATGGAGGCCAGAAGGGGTGATAATGAGTGGCAAGTGCTCTTATACTACCCCTTCTACCAGAAGCCTCCCCAAACCTTCTCTCTTCTAGCATCTACCCTCTGTTTTCTACTTATCCCATAGATAGCTTGTTTCATCTCTATTTGTTTGTATGTTTTCTCTTCCATCAGATTGTAAGCTCCTTGAGGGCAGGAACTGTCTTTTGCCTCTTTTTGTAGCTTCAGCCATTAGCAGAGTGCCTGGCACATAGTAGGAGCTTAATACTTGTTTATTGAATGAATGGCAACCATGCAGTATTGAGAGATCAAAAGATCCTGAAGAAAATACACAGTATATTGGGTGTAGCTTCCATAGAAAATAGATAGGAAAATATGGGCAAGAGTCTTTTTTTTTTACTTTTTGGAGGGCAATTGGGGTTAAGTGACTTGCCCAAAGTCTCACAGCTAGTAAGTGTGTCAAGTGTCTGAGATTGGATTTGAAATCAGGTCCTTCTGACTCCAGGGCCGGTGCTCTATTCACTGCACCACCTAGCCACCCCAGCATGAGTCTTTCTGCTGGGATATAGTCACATTCTCAGTTTTGTTTAGGGCATACCTATATGAATTTCTTGGAGGCATCTGAGACTCAACATGAACTCCTTATCTTCTCTCCTTGCAAGCTCCCCTGGATAATCCACTGGCAAGTTTTGTTTATAATTGGACATCTCTTCTATAGATTTCCTTTGCTCCACTGCCACAACCAACACCCTCACACTGTTCACCTGGACTAAGGAAAGAGTCTTCTAACTCATCTCCTTTTCCATTTTGATGATGGAACAACTTAGTTCAGAGTGGGCAAGGGATTTTTTCGAGGTCACAAAGCTAGTAAGTATTAAGGACAAGCCTGGACCTAGGCTTCCTGACAGGAAAGCTGTTATTCCTTGGACCTCACTGCCTTCAAGGGATCTTAGAGATTACCTACTGCTAGTTAGGTGGCTCAGTGGAGAGAGTGCTGGGTCTGGAGTCAGCAAGACCTGAATTCTAACCTGGCCTGGCCACCTTGTTAAACCTCTGTTTGCCTTAATCCATTGGAGAAGGAAATGGAAAATCACTATAGTATCTTTGCCAAGAAAATTTCTTGGAGAGTATGGTCAGACATGATCGAATGACTGAAGAGCAGCAGCAATAAGAACGTCCAATCTGGCAGTGGGGAAAACAACAATAGCCTGAAATCTATAGAGGTCAAGTGACTTGGCTAAGGTCACTAGGCTTGGCTGGAGTCAAGGGTTGGATTGTAGACCAGATTGTCTGACTCCCAGTCCAACATCTTTTGTTCTTGCACAAACTAAAATAAGCAGTGAATTGAAATAAAGCTATGGACTGTAGAAGGCCTGGGTCAAAGACAAGATATCTGTCACCAGTCCCTTGTGTTAATGAAAATGGGCAGGTAAGAGAGCTCTTGGGTATATGAGATACCTTGAGGTCTTGCTGAGATTGCAGCTGCTGGTTCTATAAATAGATTTAATTATGATGCTGAGGGAGGAAAAAATGCACGCTGAACATACTGCGGTAATAAGATTACTGGGGTTGGTTCCAAACCAAGGCAGCCAGATCTGATCGATAGCTGCATTTGTCTTCCCCCACAAATGCCAAGCCCTTTAGAATGACTGATGCTCTCTACAATCAGTGCCCCGGGCCATTAGCTCATCTCTATCATGCCACCCATAGCATTTTGGAAGTAACAATTCTGATCCAATTCGGATTCTAAGGAAAGATTGGAAAAACTTCCAAGTGAATCAATACTTGTCATTTTTTCAGGCTCAAGACGTTTTTTTCTCTTTTGAAAACTTAGCTGGCTTCTGTGGGTTGAGAATGTAATGTCGTTTTTCTGTCTCTTATCAAACAAAAATGTCTTTGGCTTATAAAGAGTAATATGCATGGATAATTGAACTGCATGCCCCTGTCCTTTCTGACTCTCCAGGTCCCATCTATCATTGAAGTCTCATCTCACAAACCTCTTCTTTCCTGAATCTCCCTTTGGTTCTGTGGATGGATAATGGACTTCCTTCTCAGCCTCAGTCTCTTTGTATTTAAAATGAGATTGTCATTTGTCAGTCAATTGTAAGGTACCTTTCCAACTCAAAACCTATCATTGTTTCTATAATCTTATAGTATGAACTTGTACTTTGTTTTAATCTAAGTTCTATCTACTGGATCCTCCTATGCTGCTTACAAACACGCCCAAATCTTCCTCATATGTAAGCACACTGCCTCAATCTATGGCCTGTGCCTCTCCTTCATTTCATATCCAGACTGCCACGGAAAACACATGTATGCTTATTATCTCTCCTTCTCTCCCTACTTCCTTCTCAAACTTCTTCAGTATGGCTTCCAAACTAATCACTCAATTGACACTGCTTTCTCCAAGGTTACCAATGATATCTGACTTGCCAGATCTGACAGCCTTTTGGTCATTTCTATCTTGCTTAACTTCTCTAGAGCATTTGACACAATTGTTCACCTCTTCTTCCTAGATACTCTCTTCCCCTTGAGTTGTCATGACACTACTCTCTTATTCTCATTTGATCAATTCATTGTGGATCATTCAAATCATCATCCATGCCCCCCACTTTTTGTATGGGTGTACCCCAGCATTGTGCTCTGGACCTTCTTTGCATCTTTCAATATCTCTACACTCTCTTGGCATTCTCATCAGTTCCTACGAATGCAATGATCATCCCTGCACTGACCAAATCCATTGCCCTCATATCCAACTCTCATTTTTCCTGAGCTCCAGTCTCCCATGACCTTCTCTTTGATGGACTTCTCCAAATAAGTGTCCCTTAGGCAAACTCAACATGGTTCAGACTGATTTAATTATCTCCCTCCCCCTCCACACTTCCAATTGCTTAGCTTTCCTTTCTCATCAATCCTTTCAATCACCCAGGTTTGCAAGCTTCCTTTCTTTCTCTTTCTCTATATGAATTAAATTCATTTCTTGTTGGTTTCATTCACATATTATTGCTCATAACCTTCTCTCCACTCATACAACCACCACCAACTTCAGTCATTCATCACATCTCTCCAGGACTATTTCAAACTAACCTCTTAATTTCTCTTCCTCCAGTATTTTTCCTTTCCAATTTTTCTTCCAAATAGCTATCAAACTATTATTATTAAATATCAATTTGGGCATAATTTCTCTCTTCTGCTGAAGCAAGTCCAATGGTGCCGAGTGGCCTCTAGACAAAATACAATGAGCTATGATTGGCATCAAAAGTCCTTTATATTCCATCACTGCATTCCCCAACTCTATGCATGCCTTGGTGCAAGTTCTCCCTAGAAGAGAAATGAATTATTTCTATACCCACTTCCTATAGAATCCCTAGCTTGTTCCAAGGCTTAGTTCAAGCACTGCCTCTTAAATAAACTCATTCTACCAGTTTCTTGTACCTTTCTTCTTAAAATTACTTTGAATGTATGTGTTATATATGTGTATGTATACAATTATATAGCATGTGTTATTTCCACCAATAGAAGGCAAACTCCTTAAATCAGAGAGTTTCACTCTCTCCTAAGAGGGGAGATTTGAGGAATCTGAGGCTATTGACAGTGTTTTCTTAAGACTAACTTTAGAAGCCATAGTTAAGCACAAAATAGATGAGAAATGTCAGAAAATCATAATGCCATCTCAAATGGTTTTGAAAAGGTGATGGGCATATGTAGATGGGAATTTTTAAAAGCCTTCTTTGAATTTAGTCAAATGAATCCATGAAATAGACCAAATTTACCCAAATGACTTTAAGCATATCTTAATACTACCATAAATGAATGCATCTTTCCACAATTTTGGGCAGGGATGGTTTAAATATTTTAATGTATACACACAACTGCACAAGTAGTGATTATTGCCATGGAAAGAACCATAGGAATAAATCTGGACCCATCAAAGAAAAATCCTAATAAAAGCCCTCAAATGTCAACGTGGTCAAAGTAACTGGAGTGAGCTCCTGAAAAACTGCAGATGGCATTGGGAGATTCCATCCTTATCTGATTGCTATGCTCAGTAGCAAACCCAAATCACCCTTTGCCCAATTTAAGACAACAAATATATATATATATGGAAAGGAATCTGTAAAACAAAATCATAGGGGCATCTCGGTTGCTCAGTAAATATAACACTGGCCCTGGACTCAGGAGGACATGAGTTCAAATCTTGCCACTGACACTTGACACACTGTCTGTATGACTTTGGGTAAGTCACTTAAACCCAATTGTCCTGCCTTCCCCCCTCCAAAAAGACCAAAAAATCATATCAGAATTTCTAAATTCCTGTAATCAGTAATTTAATATAATAGGCAAAAGATTATGGCAATAAACAAAGTCCAGGCACTTTGGGTATCTAGGTGGTGCCGTGGATAGAGTGAGGGTCCTGGAGTCCAGAAGACTCATCTTCCTGAGTTGAAATCTGGCCTCAGATACTTATTATCTGTGTGACCCTGGGCAGGTCACTTAAACTTGTTTGCCTCAGTTTCCTCATCTGTAAAATTAGACGGAGAAGGAAATGACAAACAACCCATTTTCTTTGCCAAGAAAGCTCCAAATGGAGTCACGCAGAGTCAGACATGATTGAAACAATAAAACAAGTAGTACCAAGAACAAAATAAAAAGAAATAGATTCTCTTTAACAGGGAATTGGAAAATGAAGACATTATAAACTAGAGAGTATACATGAAAAATGAAGATATGATAGATTTCTAGTTATGTATTTGGCCCAATGGAGTCCAACGCAATGAAAACACAGTGAGAGCTCATTATAACTGGAAAGCTTCAGTGTCACGAATGTAATGAACGAAATAACAGTTACGTTGAGGAAGGTGAGTGAAACTCTAGCTTCTTTAAAAAATTGGAAAGGTGTGAGTCTAGAGAAGAGAAATAACTATTGACTCAAAAGGTTTATAGTGATGTATGCATTTATCAAAACACTAAATTAGCTTCCTTTTGGATGAAAATCTGACTCCACCTTCTAAGAAGAAGGTGTTCTATAACAGTAACTAAAAGATGAGAACACCAGTGACTCCTCCAAATGAATACCAATTCCATGTTTATGTATCTTATCACTATAAAGCATCCACAAAGATTTTCAACAGAACAAGAATAGAGGGCAAAAATGTCTGCCATAATGTCCCACAGATGGAACCAACACCTTATTACCAAGCACCAGTAATTACAGGGCCACAACCTAGAAAGTACAGGATAGTTATATGACCTTTATAGATTATTGCAAAGCCTGTGACTCAGTTCTATACTCGTGGTTCACTAAATTCTTGCAAATCTATGAAAGAGGCAAAAAATCTCCCATTAAAATGTGTGTTTAACATGGGTATTTAATATTCATAGTGAAAACCACTGCTTAAACTATGACACAAAAACAAGGACATCAAGAAAAATGGACATAATATGCACCAGTTTTTTAGGGAGATAGGTTCAACCCATGATGATTCTCCCTGGATTTCATCCCATTACCATTTTTTTTTCTCCTAAACAGAGCTAAATATGGCTTCTACATTAAAGAAGGAATTGAAACAAAGCAGATTATCTGTCAGTTATAAATTGATGATATCGCTTTGACGAAAAGCTTCTTCTTATAGACTTTCTCCAATAAGAAGGAAATATCGTTTGTATCTGAAAAATATAACATTTTTAACACACAACAAAGAAAGACAGAGACTAAAGATATTAAACTTGAAACTAGAGGACATATTGAGCCAATGTATGAAGGTGAAACCTATTAATTAACAATTTCTGTCAAGGAGAAATAGAGACTTAAGAATGATTTTGAATGTAGTGGACAAAGATCATATAAATGAAATGAATGAATAAATCAATGAATGAATGAATGAAGGTGCTATCTACAAATGCCTTGTTCTCTTTTTTCTAAGAAACAAAGAACATAAAGACATCAAATTGAAAACTATGGATACATATGGTGATGCTTACTAGTTTTCTTAAATCAAAATTGTATGGAAAGGACACATTCAAAGTGAATCATACCTAATCAATACCTGGTTTTATGTTCATTTTCAAAAGTGTATAATAATACATAATAAATTGAGAAAGAATCTTCCTAAAAACCCATACAATATGAATGCAACAGTGCTAATTACCCCAAGATAGCTATAGTGATATCATCACGGAACTGAGGATGCTTTCAGGGAGTCTCAATCTATAGCAGATGAAGTTAGATCCTAAATCTTTATTCAACTAAAAACAGGAGTTGCCTTATTTACTAGTTCAATTGTATGTTCAGAAACGTGAACATAAAGGGATAGTATCAGGACAGGGAATCATCTCAGCGCTATTTTTATCTGTTGTTTCCAGTCATTGAATCATGTCTGGCCCTGTGGCCTCATGGACCATACACCAGCCTCTTCTCTCCTCTATTCTGTCCCAAAGTCTTCAAGCTACTTAATTATAATCAAAACAGATTAGAAGAATGAACCAATAATGAAACAAATGACACATATATGCATATATACAAACATATATATATTCATACACACACATATATGTGCATGTATCTGTATCAAAGGTTGACACATACGATAAGGTAAAAAAAAAAGTTAATTCTCAGGATGAACTCTGTAGGTTGAAGTCAGAGGACCTACCTTAAAATCCTGCCCATGCCACTCACTACATCTGTGTGGGTAACTTTTGGCAAGTGACTTAACCTCTCCAGTCTTCCATTGACTTATCTTTAAAATGAAAGGGTAGAATCTTAGTCTCTAATATTACTTCCAGCTCCAAATCTTTCCTCTTCCTTCGACTGCACCTCCAAGTTTCTACAGGGCATCTCCATATAAATAATCTCCCAGCACCTCAAATTCAACATGCTCCAAACAGAGTTTATGATGAATCCCCTCAAACCTCTTCCCCTTTCTGACTTCACAATTTCTCTTTATGACACTATCATTCATCCTTGTCTCCCTTATTTGTAAAGTGGGGATTGCTAGGGATTCGTAATGAGAAGTTTGTAGGTGTGTGATGTGTTGGGATCCAGGCACTCACTTTCTTTCTCTGAGACTTGGGTTTCTCATTTGTAGAAAAAGAAAATGGAGGAGAGGCCAAGAAATGCAGGTATAGTCAGATGACCTCTGGTGTTCCTGCTATGCTGTAAATATAATTTGACTAGATTTTAGGATTTTATTGTGAGATAATAGCCTAGAGGCAAAAGTGATCTTAGCAGGTCATTATTGTAATCATCATTGATGGCAAAACAAATTTCCACACTGGTTGTGTCCAAAATTATATGAAATAACGACAATAATAATGAATAAGAATAATAACATTTACAGAGTGCTTTAAGCTTAGCAAAGAGCTTGATAAATGATATTTCATATTATCCTCAAAATAAAAAAAAGAGTGAGTGCTATTATTACCCCCATTTTACAGATGAGACCACAAAGGCAAACGGATGTTAAGTGATTTGCCCAGGGTCACACAAGTACTAACAGTCTGAGGCTGGATTTGAACTCAGGACTACTCGACTCCAGTCCCTGCACCATTTCTAATTCACTTTTTACAAGTGAGGAAACTGAGGCCTCAGAGAAGCAAAATGATTTATCTAAGGTCACAGGTAGTATATAGCAGAGATGGAATCTGAAGAGAGATCTTCCATTACATTACACTATTATTAAATGTATATAATTTTTAAATTATAATATAAATTATATTTATATAATTTTATATATAAATTAATTTATATAATCATTTATCTATTAATTAATTATTTATATAATAATTTATATAATTATATAAAATTAATTTATATAATAATTTATATAATTATATAAAATTAATTTATATAATTATATATAAATATAATATAAATTATTAAATAATAATATAATACTTATTAAATAATTAATACAATAATTTATTTATCTATTAATTAATTATTTATATAATTATATATAAATTAATTTATATAATTATATATAATATGAATTATTAAATAATAATATAATGATATAATAATTATTAAATAATACAATCTTTTAGGATTTAAAATGAATTTTTTATAAAATGCAATATAATTTGCTCAAGAGTCCTTAGGGAATCCAAGTTCCAGTCTCACCCTACAGGTAAGCAAACTGAGGCTCTAGCTCATTGTAGAATGAGGATTGCCCCGAGTCCACATTTTCACATTTCCAGTTCTGGGTCCTTTGCACTGCACCAGCCTGACTGCCTGTCCCTGCTATGGATTTACTTAGTTCTGGAACAGAAAACCTGATTTAGGAGAGGTAAATCCTGGGGAAATGAAAATTTAATCCTCATCTTCCACTCATCTCACAGTGTCAAATATTTCATAATTCTGTCTATTATTAGGTTCTTGGATTCCTTTCACTGGGACCCCAGGATCCACTCTGATGACTAGTGTGTAGCCAGTGACACCTTCCTGGGGTCTAATTCACCACCCAGCCCATAGGGACCAAATGAAAACAACCCCTTATCACTTCCCAAATAGTCATCTCATTGCAGACAACTCAGCTGTCCAAATGGTTTAACTCTCTATGGGAAGCAAAGCATCTTCTATTGTCTTTCTTTTAATCTTTGGTGCAATGAGGTGACCAGTCTCTTCTGGACTCTGATTCTCCTCCATTCCCAGAAACAACGCCCAGCAACACACCAGAAAAGATTAGATCACTATGCTGCCCAGCAGACAATTGATTACTGATGCAGACTGCAGCAGCCCTGCAGGGGCAGAGAACTTCCTTTTCCTTGCAAGACATTACTCTTTTCTTAAAATTCATAACCATTCCATTTTGTAAGTAGATGGAGCTATTTTTACTGTCTTCCCTGAAAAAGAAGAAACTTATTCGATTGGCATTTCATACTGTAACATTGGTTTGTCATATCATTTCCTTTATCTGGATTTTACTTTCCTTAACAGTAAAACAAGAGTTGGGCTAGATTATCTCAAAGGCAACTTCTAGATCTTACCTTTCCTGATTCTGTTGTCTAAAAGAGAAGTCTTTGCAAATCAGTTCAGGATAGGGGAAAGAGCCCAGAAGTGACTCTCTGCCCTCAGAAATTTGGGTCACAAGACCACAGTTTCAGAACTGAAGAAAAATAGATGCCATTCATTCCAACAGTATTATTTGACAAATGAGTTCCAAGAGAACCCAGATCCATTTCAATATGATGTCTTGTACCCTACTTTTAAGCTCCCCGAAGACAGAAAAGATGGGGGTGTTTTGTTTATTTTTGTTTCTTTGAAATTTCTCAGGAGACAATAGAATTTACTCACGTCCTAGCTTCATGAGGGCAGAGATCTTGAATTATGAAAAACTGCATCTGAAACAGTGCCTACAATAGTGTTCTGTACCTGCGAAGCACTTAAGCAACTTTTATAGTTAAAAACTCTAAAAATATACAGAGAAGAAAAACAAAAGTCTTTATTTACTCAGAGAGCTTGTCATGGGGCAGAAGAAGGGTCAGATAAGACAAATAACTAAGATACAAATTAGCATATGATTAATTACATAGGAAATGTCAGAGTGGGATGAGAGATTAATGGACAATAGAATGTAGTGGGAAAAGGATGTAAATTGTATTTAGGAGAAAACTGGAATTAACTTCCATCTCTTTCCCAAGGGTAACTGCGGGCTTTTTTTTTTTTTATCTCTGCATCTCTTGTGCCTATAGAAAAAATTTTTAAAAAGATAGTCAGTGTAAGGATTTTTTTGGGAGTGGAATATTCTCAGGGTGGCTATTGTTAAGGATGAAATGTTTTAAAAAATAAGGCTTTTTTCCTGTTCCCCCCCCCCCCCAGGAGAGTGCACCACATTTATTGCGGCTTCAGTAGATATGTGAAAACCTACGTTATCCCTTTTCCTAAAGGGTATAGGACTAAAGCTATTTAGGGATGAGATAGACTCATATCAGGCAGAAATACACAAGAAGAAGGAAAGCTTCGCAGATCTGTGTATGGAAAACTACCAGGTAAATATGCTTGACTGCAGTGAAATGGAAAAAAGAAATAGAATGGACCTAGCTAGGGGGCAGAGGACCTGAGCTCATAGCCTAACAGCTTCTTATCACGTGTATGCCCTTGGGCAAGACGCTGTACCCTGTGGACCTCAGTTTTCCTATATGTAAATTCAAGTCTTCTGAGGTCCCCTCAAACTTTACATTTGTGATTCTATGACCTTTTAAGTTTCCACCTCCAACACTTAGCCGCATGAATGTGGGTAAATACGTATCCTTTTGATGTCTCTGTTTCCTCATCTGTAAAAGAGGAATTAATGTTGCTATCTATTGTGCTTATCCCAGGGGTTTTTATGTCAATTTTAGCTTCCTGAGAAGGGAATGTGTCTTCTGGTACACTTTCTAGTTTTCATTAATGCCAGCCTAGATTCCTTGCCACCTTGCCTCCTTCCTTCCTTCCTTCCTCCCTCTCTCTCTCCCTTTCTTTTTCTTCCTTCCTTCCTTCCTTCCTTCCTTCCTTCCTTCCTTTCTTTTTCTCCTTAAACCCAGTTCATTCTGAAGTTCATAGATTGGACCATTAATAGGTCCCTGCCCTTCCTCCACTTAATGGCTGTATTTTGGCAACTCTTGGCTTAGAGTGAATGCCAATGGTTACTTTCTCTTTGCAGCAGCAAGCCTAAAGTTCTTCCCCTCAAAGCTTGATTTTTTTTCCTTTTTCTAATTAAAGGGGGCATTCCTTGACTCACTTCTTAAAGAGGCCTATTCACTGAATGGGCTTTATCTCACTCAAAGTAAAAACCTGAAAAGGCCTTAGCCAGGATCTCCCATTGCATCCTGGGTCATCTCCACTTATCCCTGATATTAGGTCACTGGATCCAGATGACTCTGATGGAGAAAGTGAGGCTGGGGACCTTGCACAGCCCTCCCTCACTCAAATCAGTCAACTGCAAGTCATGTAACCATCTCCCTGATGTCATAAACCTCTTTGAAAATAATGAACAAAAACAAGTGCCAGTCTGGACTAGATTCTTTTAATTTGCAAATATGACACAAGAAGAAAGAGCCTTGTATGAAGGTTTGGAAAGATGGTGAAGAAATGTTTGGTTGCAGGGATATAATGCAACCATATCCATGCTACACTGCTTGATGATTTTACATTTCTGGGAATCAGGAATGTTCCATAAATGTGAGACTTAATGGTAGGGCTCAATAGTCTCTGTGTCATGATATCTTTGGCAGTCTGGTGAAGTCTCTAGAACCCTTCTCAGAAGAATGTCTTCAAAGACATAAATGAAATTTGTAAAGTTATGAAGGAAACCAAAATACTGGAGTATGGTTTCTCTCTGTCTCTCTCTGTCTCTGTCTCTGTCTCTCTCTGTCTCTGTCTCTGTCTCTCTCTGTCTCTGTCTCTGTCTCTCTCTATCCATTTATTTTATTTTAAGTTCACAGACTGCAGGTTAAGAATCATTATTTTAGGGTGTTTGAAGAGCACTTTTTTCAGGGCTGGGGTTGTAGGGATGGATATTATCAATGTATAAGTCAGAATTATCCACTATGACATTTCTGACATTAAGAAACTATAAGCCAGATCTTGCTGTCCTGTGTATATAAATAGCTACAATCAAGTTCTTTGTCAAAATCTCCTGCAGCTTTTCCTAAATACTGTGTGGGCCTCCTGTTGTCAGTCACACTTGTCTGGGTCTCATTTCTGCTCTCCTGGGAAATAGCAGATTAATGATAATATCCAGAACTTTCCAGAAAAGAGAGAAAAATGGATTCAACTGAAAAGATTGGCAACAGAGAAGGGGAAGTACATATATGATTGCTAACAGGTTATTAGAGTGACACATATGTTGAATTTGTTTTGATTTTGTTATGACTTTCATGATGATGCAATAAAACCATAAACTATGAAGTTAAGGTTAAATAAACATATGATATCAGTCCAAGTGAAGAGTCCATGGGTTAGTAGAGGTGTAGTCAATGAATGCCTATTAACTCAAGATATGCTGTGATATGACAGGATCATCTAAGTCTCCATGTACCAAGGTGATGGGACTATTTCATTTGTGGGCTGCTTTTTTTCATTCAAGAGACATTTTTCATAGATAAATAATAACCTTCAAATGATGTAGGAATGTAACTCAGTTAATTAAGGCATTGCCATCAGGAGAGCCAGGGGGACAGAAGTGTCTGCAATGAGGTAGCAAAAACATTACCTAGAATTCCTCAAGTTTTCTTGGCTTTTTTACCTTAAAGTATGCTTCTTCCCATAGAAAACAAAGAAGTCAAGTGTGGAAGTCATTTCAGGAGAAGGAAGCATATATAATATATCCAGTTCCATGCTTTTTTGCCAAGCCCAGTAGAGGGATTGAGTTGGGCATTTAACTTCCCCTACCCCAGCTGCTAAATGCAGAGATCAACAAAAGAACTAAAATATTAATGATGATGATGATGGTGATGATCAAACTAACCAATAAAGCTAAGAATATAAGGGTTGAGGAATTAACTATGAAAATCTTTGAGCAGTTTTCTCTGATAAAGATCTTATTTCCAAGATATATAAAGAACTGATTCAAATTTATAAAAATAAGAGTCAGCCATATAAATCTAACTTTATGAGCAGGCAGTCTTCAAGGGTAGAAACCTAGGCTATCTATAACCAAATTTTAAAAAATGCTCTAAATCACTAATAGCTAGAGAAATGCAAATTAAATCAATTCTGAAGTTTCACCTCACATCCATCAGATTGACAAATAAATATGACAAAAAAGAAAAAAAAAAGAAAATGTTGAAGTGATTGTGGGAAAACAGGTATGCTGATGCCCTGTTACAGGATCTGTAAATGGATCTGAACATTTTGGAAAGCAATTTAGAATTAAACACACACACACACACACAATTAGTAAAAAACAAAAACAACACTTTTGCCCAGCTATACTAGTCCTAGGTCTAAACTGCAAAGAAAACAAAGAAAGAAGAAAAGATCTTTCACCTACAATAAAAAGGTAATACAGGTAAGGGGATTCCTTTCAACTGGAGAATGTTAAATGAATTGAATTTTACACACACACACACACACGATGGAATACTATTGTGCCATAAAGAAATGAAGAAAAAAACAGATATAAGAATGAGCTGCATAAATTGATAAAGAATGAAGTCAGCAGAACCAGAATCTAAAATTTTACTATGACATCAATATTATAAAAATGAACAGTTTTGTTGAACCTGATGAACTGAGCAGAACAAAGAGAATGATTGAGATAATAACAACACTGTAAAGATTAAAAAAACCTTTGAAAGTTATAAGAATTATGATCAATATAATGGGCATCCATGATTCCAGAGGATCAGTGATGAAATGTTCTTTCTACCTATTGACTTAGAGCTAAAGGACTCAAGGTACAAAATGAGTCATATATTTTTTGGACCTGGCTAATATGATTATTTGCTTTTCTTAGCTATGAGCATTTCATATAAGGTTTTGGTTTTTAATTTTTCCCCCAATGGAGTAGGAGGTTGGGAAGAAAGATCATAGATTTCTTCCCCTCCACCCCCCCCCATAATCATAATTGCTTATTAACTTTGCTAGCACTATTTTTCTAGTAAATTTTTAGCTTTTATTTTTACAAGATTTTTAATTAAAATTTTTTCTCCCTCCCCTCTCCTCTTCTGAAAATATTAGGCAGTTTGTAGGCAGTTTGATATAGCTTATACAGATACTATCATGTAAAATATATTTCCATATTCATCATGGATGTGGAAGAAGAAGATCAAAAGAATTAAAAACATAAGAAAGAATAAAGTAAGTGAAAAAATGTTTCCATCTGCATTCAAAGTTCTTAAATTCTTTAGATATGGATAGTGTATTCCTTCATGAGTCCTTTGTAACTTTGTTGGATCATTGTGCTGCTGAGAAAAGCATCATTTTCACATGATGTTGCTGATACTGTTCACAGTGTTTTCCTGGTTCCACTCATTTCACTTTGCATCAGTTTATGCAAGTCTTTCAGGTTTTCCTAAAATCGGTCTTTTCATCATTTCTTATTTCACAATAGTATTCCAATATATTCATATACCACAGCTTGTTCAGATCTTCCCCAATTGATGAATCCCCTCAATGTCCAATATTTTGCCACCACAAAAAGGACTGCTATAAATATTTTTGCAAAAGTGGGTCCTTTTCTCTTTTTTCTTGATCTCTTTGGGATACAGATCTAGTAGTAGTATGACTAGATAAAAGGATATGCATAGTTTGGTGGCCCATTAGGTATAGTTCCAGATTGCTTTAGAGAATGGTTGCATCAGTTGTCAACTCCACCAACATTGGATTAATGTCCCAGTTTACCCATATCCTTTCCAACACTTATAATTTTCCTTTTTTGTTACATTAGTCAATCTGATTGGTGTGAGGTAGTATTTCAGAGTTGTTTTAATTGGCATTTTTCTAATCAAAAGTGATGTACTACACTTCTTCATATAGCTATAGTGAACTTTGATAGCTTTACATGAAAACTGCCTGTTAACATTTTTTGACCATGTTTGACCATTTTCATTTGTCCTTTTCAGTTGGGGAATGGTTTGCAGTCTCATAAATTTGACTTAGTTGTCTAAATATTTGAGGAATGAGGCCTTAATCAGAGAGACTTGAAGTAAAGACTATTTCCCAGTTTTCTGCTTTCCTCCTAAACTTGGTTGCATTGCTTTTGTTCATAACAAAGCTTTTCAATTCAATATGATCAAAATTATCTATTCTAAAATTTGAAATGTTCTCTGAGAATATAGATTTCTATTAATTGAAAAACAAAAGCCAGGGGATGGAGTTAAGATGATGGAGTAGAAACAAGACTTTTGCAGGGCTCCTGATCCCACGTCCTCCAATTCATGTAAAATATTACTCTAAATAAACTTTGGAGCTACGAACCCACAAAATGACACAGAAAAGCTAACCTCCCACTAAAGACAGTCAAGCAGGCTGGTAGGGAGGGGCCAGTGCAGCACTCTGGAAGCCCAGCCCAGCCCCCCAGGAGCTAGAGGTTTTAGCCTCAGGTTGGCCCCAACCAGCCACTGGCTGGAAGGACTTCATATCACCAGCAGCTATGATGTTTCCAGAATTATCAACCCATAGATGCTAAGGACAAAGTGAGAGGTCAGTGCAGTGTGGACTTTGGGACCTGGGAATTTGGGAGTGTGGTCAGCCTTTGCCCCAGGGCAAGAAGCAGCTGAGGCAAAGTGACTATCCAGCCACTGCCACGTAGCTGCTTCAGAGCTCCTGGCCTAAAGATTGTAGGGGGACCAAGTGTCCAGTCTGAAAGGTAATTGCTCTTGCTTTAACCTTCTCGCACTTGGATCACTGCATGGGGTGGAGGTCCTGGGGTGAGTGAACAGTGTGCCAGAGTATGGAGGCTTCAGAGAGGGCACCCAACTAATAGCACCAGCAGCTGAGAAAATCCCAGGGATTGGGACAAAGATCCCCCCTCAGTTATCAGAGTTCTCCTGTGGCAAAAAGCTCAAAAGTCAAGTACTTGAGTGGCAACATGAGCAAGCAAAGGAAGCAAGGCAAGCACAGCGGTCCAACTTTGAATTCCTTTTTTGGGGACAAAAAGGATCAAAGCATGGAACAGGAAGAAGACAATGAAGTCAGAACTCCTGCACTGAAAGCGTCCATCAAAAGAATAAGGTGCTTACAGGTCATAGAGGAGTTTAAGAAGGATTTTGAAAACTAAATAAGAGAAGTGGAAGAAAAATTGGGAAGAGAAATGAGAATGATGCAAGAAAATTATGAAATGAGAGTCAACAACCTGACTGAAGGAAATAACACCTTAAAAACAGACTAACTCAAATGGCAAAAGAGGCTCAAAAAGGCAATGAGGAGAAGAATGCCTTAAAAAGCCAAATTTTCCAGATGGAAAAGGAATCTCAAAAGCTCACTGAAGAGAATCATTCCTTCAGAATTAGACTGGAGTAAATGGAAGCTGGTGACTTTGTGAGAAATCAAGATAATATTAAACAGATCCAAACAAATTAAAAAATAGAACACAATGTGAAATTTCTCATGGGAAAAACCACTGATGTGGAAAAAAAGATCCAGGACAGATAATTTAAAAATTGTTGCACTACCTGAAATCCACAATCAAAAAAAGAACCTAGAAATCATCCTTCAAGGAATGATCAAGGAAATTTTCCCTGATGTTTTAGAACCAGAGGGAAAAATAGATGTTGAAAGAATCCACTGAACACCTCCTGAAAAAAATATCAGAAATAAAACTCCTAGGAATATTATAGCCAGGTTCTGGAGTTCGCAGATCAAGAAGAATATATTACAACCAGCCAGTAAGAAACAATTTGAATACTGTGGAACACAATCAGGATAACAGAAAGTCTGTCAGCTTCTACACTGAGGGATCAAAGGGCTTGGAATATGATATTCCAGAGGTCAAAGGAGCTGAGATTAAAACCAAGAATCACCTCCCCAGGAAAAATGAGTATCATGGTTCAGGGGAAAATATGGTCATTCAATGGAATAGAGGACTTTCAAGCATTCTTGATTAAAAAACCAGAGTTGAATAGAAAATTTGAAATTCAGATACAAGAAGCAAGAGAAGCATGAGAAGGTAAACAGGGAAAAGAAATCATAAGACATTTGTCAAAGTTGAACTACTTACTTTCCTACATGGAAAAATGATAATTGTAACTTATGAAACTTTTGTCAGTATGAGAATAGTTGAAGGGGAATAGAAATGTGTATATGTATATGTCTATATAGGAAAGTATATGGGTGTATGAATACATATGTGAGTGTGTGTATATATGTGTACAGTTATACATAGACAGCAGGTGCAGTGCCAATTGAATCAGAAGGGATGATACTTAAAAGGTGAAATAAAGAGATGAGAGGGGAATATAATGAGAGGATATTGGGAGAAATAGAATGGGGTAAATTATCTCATATAGGAGAGGCAAGGGAAAACTGTTTCAATGGAGGGGAAGAACAGGAAGGTAAAAGGGAATGAATCAACCTTATTCTCATTGAATTGGACTTAGGGAGGGAATGACATACACACTAAATAGGGTATCTCACCCTACAGGAGAGTAGGGGACAAGGGGACAAGAGGGGGGATGATGGAAGTGAGGGAAGGTTGGGGCGGGGGGAGGGAAGTTGGAATCACATGCTTTTGAAAAGGGACAGGATTAAAGTAGAGACTTGAACAAGTGGGGGTGGGATAGGATGGAGGGAAATATAGTCAGTGTTCTACAATATATCCACTATGGAAATGCTTTGCATAGCTACACATATACAACTTATATTGAATTGCTTATCTTCCCAGTAAGGGTGGGTGATGAGGGAGGTAGGAAAAGAATCTGTAATTCAAAGGTTTAAAATAAAATGTTTAAAATATATGTATATTATTATTATTTTACATATAACTGGGAAATAAGATATTCAGGCACTGGGGCATAGAGATCCACCGTGCCCTACTGGAAAGTCCAATGAGGGGTAGGGGAAGATATGGGAGAGAACAGATTGGGGGAGGGGATATTCAGTGGGATCGATGTTTTGATATGGTCGGTGGGCAAAAAATGGGGAGAACATTTGCAACTCAAAATTTTGTGGCAATGCATGGTGTAAACAAAAAATAAAAAAATAAAAAATAGCAGATCAGACCAGGAGCAAAAGAAAGGTGCTGATCAGGTCAGAGAGAGAGAGAGAGAGAGAGAGAGAGCTTGGAGTTAATATCCATGAGCCACTGATACCAAGCAAAGGAGGAGAGAACAGCAAAGGCAAAGACTTAACTGTGGGTTTTCTTATACTAAAGACAGTGCCTCTATATATCACATTATAATTTCCCCTCTGCCACTTTGGAAAAAGTCAGATCTTTCCTAAACAAGGAAATTATTTTGATGAGGTAGTAGATATCCATAATAAGAGAGAAAATCCCTGTGATGGAATAAAAGCTTGAGAAGCTTTTATTTTTAGATGATTGATTGCCCTTTGCCCCAAAACTAGGGTTTGTCCCTGGGGCTTTTGCTTGGCAATTTTCCCTAATTGGTGTCTGTCAAAGTCTAGCAGTGACAGTGGGTGGTAAAGAAATGTATTTCTTTTGCATGATGGTTCAATAAGGTTTACCCTTTGAAAGCATCAACATGAAGGAAATGGGGATCGAACCGTAAAGGACCTAAAGGGCAACCCAGTGATGATGATGGACCACTCAGGTGATGATCACCATGGTGACCATGGGCTTCAGAGAAAATCTTTGCCTGGAAAGTTGGGCCCTCCTACTGTGGTGGCAGCTGGGCTACCCTGCCTGGGGCCATGACCTGAGCAAAGAAGCCAGAACCCCAAGTGGCAAGCCAACAGAGAAAAGGATAATCGTCCAACAGTAACAGCTAGTCTCGATCTCCTAAATTTCTGCAGGAACCAATGAATCAAATTAAACCAGACAGGTCCCAAAGATTTAGATATGAATGGCACTGTTACAATTAATCAATGCTAATGGCCTCAAAGAAATTATATTCTATACAAGCTATGCAATTTTTGTTCTATTAGAACATTAGGATTGGAGGTAGGGGATCTGGGTTTGAGTTTTGGCCCTACCACTTGGCCTGCCCTATGTGTGACTTTGGTCAAGGCTCCTTACCTCTATGGTCCTTAATATCCTTATCCTTATTTCTGTTGTGGTCACTACCAGACCTACAATCATCCAGATTTGCAAACTAGATGTCTTTCTTCTCCTTTACCTGCACTCTCCCCCAAATCCAAGCAGTCGGAGAGATTCATTGATTTTGTCTCTCTAATTTCTCACATCCATAGAGTCATAGACCTAGAAATAGAACAATTCACAGAATCCATGTAGTTAAAACTGTCCCCTGATTCAACGATGAGGAAACTGAAGCCCAGGTAACTGAAGCTCAAGTAACTTGCCCAAGGTCACACAGATAGCTAGACTTCTTTTTGTGTTCAGTCACTTCAGTTATGTCTAACTTTTTGTGACCCAATTTGAGGTTTGCTTGGCAGACATATTGGAGTGGCTTGCCTTTTCCTTCTCCAATTTTAAACATGAGGAAACTGAGGCAAACAGGTTGAGCAATTGGCCCAAGATCACACAGCTAGTGTCTGAGTTCAGATTTGAAATCAGGTCTACCTGACTCTAGGCCTGACCCTTTATCCACCACACCATCTTGATGCCCCTAGATACGCAAATAGATAGCTGATATATAATATATGCAAAGCATTTTTACAATTATTGCCTCATTTGATTCTCACAACCACCTTAGGAGATAGGTGGTTATTATACCCATTTTACTGATAAGAAAGTTGAAAAGGACAGAAGTTAAATGACTTGGTAAAGGTAACTTAGCTAATAAATATCTGAGGTTGTATTTTAACTCAGATTTTCCTAACTTCCAGTCCAGTACTCTACCTACTGTGCAAAGGTGGGATGTGAACCCATGTCTTGCGACTTCAGAGTTCCTGTTCTTTTCACTGTCCCATACTATCTAATTTGTCTCTTCTACACTCATACTCCAACCACCCCAAGCTGGGCCCTCATCACTTGTGGAGACTGGTCCAATAGTCTCTAAATTGTTATTGCCTGTCTCCTGTCTCATATGCATCAACCACAAAGCAAGCAAGTTGATCTTTCTAAAGCATAGTTCTGATAATGTTATTTCCTCCTTCCAAAAGCTTTAGAGGGTCCTACTTGCCTTTTGAGTGAATGAACAACTCATCTGTTTGACAGTTAAGGCCATTCCTGATAAGACTCCAGCCTATCTTTCCAGGATGACTTGACATTGCTCCCTTTCCCATTGTATGGTCAGTGAAATGGACTGACTTGTTCTCTCTATAAGAAAGTCTATTTGCCACATCTAGAATCTCTTCACCTATGTCTTATAGAGATCCTGTTCTCTATCTATGCTCAATGTTCAATGTTGTCTATGTAGCTCCTTCAAGGTTCCTTTCCTGATTCTCCCATTGTTAGGTCCCTCCCCTATCTTTCCTCTCCCCAACCATTTGGAATTTTCAGTGTTTAGATGTATATATTCCATGTTCAGTGTTCTGTGAGCTGGTCTTTTCATGCCAAAAGTACTGAGTCTTGAGGACAGGGACAATTTTGTTTGTTTTCTTTTTGTATTTGTATCCTGAGCTTCTAGTTCATGATAAATGGTGCTGGTTTATTAATAAACAAAGTCCCTTACCCTCCTGGATTCCTGAACCCTTTCCTCCAGAATATAAAGGAGTTGGATGAGGTGGTCACTGAGCTCCCTTCTAGCTCTAAATTCCAGGTATAGATGGGAGGGGAGGGGTATTCAAGATCACAGATCTGGAGCTGGAAGAAACCATACAGGCACCACGTCCAGGCCCTCCATTTTACAAATGTGGCAGCTGACACATAGAGAGGCCAAGTGACTTGCCTAGACTGACATAGCTAGTAAATGGCTGATAGGTAGTAAGTGGTAAATCAGTTTTATCTAGCTAGCTAACTAGCTATCCTTCCATCTATGTATGTATGTATCTACCTATCATCTATATTTCTATCTTTGTCTATCTGTATTTCTGTCTATCTATATTTCTTTCCATCTCCCTATATTTCTCTCTCTGTCTCTGTCTTGTCTTTCTGTCAGTATGTCTTTCTAGTTAGTTAACTAGCCGTCTGCCTTATCTATCTTTCTGTATCTCTGTCTCTGTCTCCATCTCTCAGTGTGTCTGTGTATGTGAGTGTGTCTCTCTCTCTCTGTGTCTTTCTCTCTTATAGCATCTAAGGTAGGATTTGAATTATGGTCATTAAGGTTCTCACTCTATCACTCTACTACACTTTGAGGCAGTTAGATGATGAAGTGGATAAATGCTGCACCTGGATTAAGGAAGATCCGAGTCCAAGTGTGAACTCAGATACTCCTTAGCTTGTAAGACAAGCAGACAAACGACTTACTTCTGTCTGCCTCAGTTTTCTCAACTGTAAAATGGGGAGTAACGACACCTACCTCCAAGGGTTATTGGAGGTCCAATGAAATCATATGTGTTAAAACATTTAGCACAGTGCCTGATGTAACAGCAAGCACACTAACATACCCAGGATGGCTGCTTAGTACAGCTTCTTTGGCCTGCTTTTCTAAAGGAAAGCAACTCAAAAAAGGTTAACAATCTTACTTTAATAAAACACACACACACATATATGTATATGTATAAAATTTATGTAGTTCAGAGGAAAAAGTTAGCACCCTGAACTTCAGAGAAAATATAAATAGAAATGACAAGCAGAAAATAATATCATGAAGACTGATAGGGCTTATAACCATCTGACCAAATAATACATACATAATAGATTAACAGACAGATACAATTGTCTGAACATTATACACATACATAGTTACCAGAGAGAAGCACCAACATCTGGGATTTCAAAGCCAGGGGACTCCTTCACAGCTACCCAGAGTCTCATCTGGCTTTATCACTCAAACTGTCTTCCCATGAGTAAACCCCAAAGCAAAATGCTACCCTCAGAGCCTATATATGCTTCTTCAGAGTCAGAGGGCATCATATCCCTTGTGACCCACTGCCTAATTACAAAGTAACAAAAGGTGTGGGCCTTCCTGCAAAACAAGTCTCTTCTAATCAATTTTCTCTTGTGAGGCTCCACATGAGTCCTGTTAATGGGCAAGGAAGATCTTCCACTCCCATTAACATTACACTTGCATATAGTGGGTGATTAAGAAATTCTTGTTTCTTTCCCTTTCATTTACCACTATACTTAATTCTATCAAAAATCCTTCCCTCATTCCGCTTTTTCCCCCTCTATTATTTTCCTCCCTTCATATCCTCCCTCTTTCATTTCCTTCTTTCTTTCCTTCCTTCCTTCCTTCCTTCCTTCCTTCCT
>NW_027185697.1:15344819-15373236 GCF_028583685.1 Petaurus breviceps papuanus | reverse complement strand
CCTTCCTTCCTTCCTTCCTTCCTTCCTTCCTTTCTTTCTTCCTCTTCTAGCTGTATATTCTAAGTCGAGGCAACAGCCTGAAGGTGGAAAGGCATAGTCCTGTAGCTTTGGGAGATTTGGAACCAATTGTTGGGAGCAGAGGGTTCATACACAGAGGAGCAGGGGACTGGGGCATCGTCCCTAGAAAGCTTCTGCTAACATGACCTCAACCCTTCCATTTGTACTTCATCTCAGATCCATTTGTCAGAGTCAATTTACCAGCTGAAATGTTTGCTGCCTTTGCCACTTTGGAAGACACCGAGATCCCCAGGGGGAGAGACAAGACAGACAGGCTCAGTTAAACCCTTGTACTGCAAACACTGGGAACCTCCCTTAGTGTGGGAGGAGGACAATAAGAGGGAGAATAGCCTCTAGAAATTCTGTTTCTTCAGCTGTATAATGGGATAATAATAGCATCCACCACTCAGAGATATTGTGAGGATTAAATGTGATGACAATTATAAAGCATTTAGGGATTAGAAGAGAATAAACACAGGGTACCTACTATGTGCCAGGGACTGACACATAGTAGGTGCTCTTTAAGTTTGTTTATTCCCATCTAATCCCCTTTGTAGGGGGTACAAAGACAGAAACTTGTCTACTAGGAGCTTACATCCTATCAGGGAAGATAACATGCATACTTTTAGATGTAACAGAAGGACTCTTCAAATGGGGTCAAATTAAGGAATTTTCAGTATTTTTCCTGAGGTATAGCAGGTGGAACCTCTGGGGACCTGTTTCTATAAACATGTAATCATGTAGAATGGAAAGTCTCTGCTCTCACACAGAAGATGCTCAAGTATTCTGCAACCATTTCCTGTCTGATTATGGTGCAGGGAAGAAATGTCATTTAATTGACTGATGAACTGAAACTGAGCATGCACGCACAATTAGCAACCAGACAAATTACTCTCTTTCCTGGTTGTGATGGAAGAAGACAGGTTGTAAACTTCCATGTAGAGAGCTGGTCATACCAGGGGCCTAGTCTTATGCCCTGGCTTAGGCGACTTTGTTCTGTTGCCTTATTGTGTTTATTCTTTAGATAGAATGGGCTAGGCTATGATCTTGTGCTTGCAAACATTGAAAGGTCCACCAGAACTTGAAGGAACTAGAGTCCGTATAATGTTTTTTTTTTTATTTTAATTTTTTTTTCAGCAGCCTAAACAGGTGAAGAATGAAACTCCAAGAAGTGAGCTAGAAGGTGTAGCCTGGAAGCAGATCACCACAGAGAAGCTGAATGTCTATGTGTCTTTTTTTCTCCTTTTCCAATTTATTTATTTATTTTTAATTTACAACATTCATTTCCACAAGATATTGAGTTGCAAATTTTCTCCCTGTCTTTCCCCTACTCCCACACCAAAATAGCGAGCCTATTGAATACCCGTTCTCCAGATCGGTTCTCTCTCATAGCCTCCCCCCCAACTTTCTATTAGGGCAAGATGGATTTCTATACCCCAGGGCCAGTATATCCTATTTCCCAGTTGCACATAAAAGAAAGATTTTTTTTACATTTGCTTTTGAAACTTTGAGTTACAAATTCTCTCCCTTCTTCCCTTCCTACCCACCCTCATTGAGAAGGTAAGTAATTCAATATAGGTTATACATATGTAATTATGCAAAACACTTCCATAATAACCATGTTGTGAAAGACTAACTATATTTTCCTCCATTCTATCCCACCCCTTACTTATTCTATTTTCTACTTTGACCCTGTCCCATTTCAAAAAATGTTTGCTTCTGACTGTCCCCTTCCCTGACCTGTCCTCCCTTCTATTATCCTCCCCACTCCTCTTCTTCCCCCCTTACTTTCCTGTAGGGTAAAATACCCAAATGAGTATATATATTATTCCCTCCTTAAGGCAATTCCAATTAGATTAGGTTTCATTCATTCCCTCTCACCCACCCCCCCTTTTCTACTCCATTGTGAAACCTTTTTTCTTGCCTCTTTTATGTGAAATAATTTGTCCCATTCTACCTCTCCCTTTCTCTTTCACCCAATACATTCCTCTCTCACCCCTAATTTTATTTTTTAGATATCATGCCTCCATATTAAATTCACCCTGTGCCATCTATCTATCTATCTATCTATCTATCTATCTATCTATCTATCTATCATCTATCTATCTATCTCCTCCAACTACCATAATACTGAGAAAGGTCTCATAGGTTACAAATATCATCTTTCCATGTAGGAATGTAAAGAGTTCAACTTTAATAAGTCCTTTTTGATTTCTCTTTCCTATTTATTTTTCTTGGGTCTTGTATTTGAAAGTCAAATTTTCTATTCAGCTCTGGTCTTTGAAGCAAGAATGCTTCAAACTCCTCTATTTCACTGAATTTCCATTTTCCCCTGAAGTATTGTACTCAGTTTTGCTGGGTAGGTGATAGGTGATTCTTGGTTTTAATCCTTGTTCCTCTGACCTCTGGAATATCATGTTCTAAGCCTTTCCATCCCTTAATGTAAAAGTTGTTAGTTCTTGTGTTATCCTGATTGTATTTCCACAATATTTGAATTGTTTCTTTCTGGCTACTTGCAATATTTTCTCCTTGACCTGGGAACTCTAGAATTTGGGTACAGTATTCCTAGGAGTTTTCCTTTTGGGATCTCATCCAAGAGGTGATTAGTTGATTCTTACAGTTTCTATTTTACCCTCTGCTTCTAGAATATTAGGGCAATTTTCCTTGATACTTTCTTGAAAGATGATAGAAAAAGGCTCTTTTTTCTGATCATAGCTGTCAGGTAGTCTGAAAATTTTCAAATTATCTCTCCTGGATCTATTTTCCATGTCAGTGGTTTTTCCAAAGAGATATTTCATATTGTCTTCTATTTTTTTTTTGTTCTGTTTTATAATTTCTTCATTTCTCATGAAGACATTAGCTTCCATTTGCTCCATTCTATTTTTGAAAGATCTTTTTTGTGAGACTTTGGATCTCCTTTTCTATTTGGCCAAGACTGCTTTTTAAGGCATTCTTCTCCTCATTGACCTTTTGGACCTCTTTTGCCATTTGGGTTAGTCTATTTTTTAAGGTGTTATTTTCTTCAATATTTTTTGGGTCTTCTTTAGCAAGTTGTTGACTCACTTTTCATTATTTTCTTGCATCACTCTCATTTTTCTTCCCAATGTTTCCTCTACTTCTCTTACTTGATTTTCAAAATCCTTTTTGAACTCTTCTATGACCTGTGACCAATTCATATTTATCTTGGAGGCTTTTGATATAGGAGTTTTGACTTTGCTGTCTTCCTCTGGTTGTATGTTTTGTTCTTCTTTGTCAGCAAAGTTAGGCTCTATTGTCAGTGCCAGATTGTGCTTTGCTCCCAGCCCAGTGCAATATACCCTTTCTGTCAGTCTTCCAGGGTGTTGGGCTGGAGATGTGCTTCACTGTCATTTTGTGGGTTCTATAGCTCTAGAAATTGTTTTTAATATTTTTTTCAGTTATTTGGAGGGATTTGTGAGCCAGCTCAAGCAAGTCCCTGCTTTTATCATGCCATCTTGGCTTCACCCTCTTCTCCCCCACCTCCAGGCACTTCTAGAGCTCTCCTGGGGATAAATAGTCCTTGGCTATAGGGCTACAGGAGTCCCTGTCTCTTGGGCCATGATCTATCAGTATAGTAGCATTAGGGAGGGAGCCCTAGGGTATTTATATGGGGAGGAGGAAAGGGGGGGATAAGCATTCATACAGCATCTGCATTGTGCTAGGCACTGTGCTAAGTACTTTTCAAATGTCATCTCATTTGATACTTACAAGAACCTCATGTTATAGGTGCTATTATTATCCTCATTTTACAATTGAAGAAATAGAGACAAATAGAAGTTAAGTGACTTACTCAAAGTCACATAGCCAGTAAGTGTCTGAGGCTGAAATAGAACTCAGGTGTTCCTGATTCTAGTCCCTAAGCTCTGTTCACTGTGCTTCCTAAATGCCTCAATGGCCTATGTAATTAATTGTTCACAAAATAGGCAACTTAGTTGGGACAGTGGTACAGGGGTGGGGAACCTGTGGCCTCAAGGTCACATGTGGACTTCTATGTCCTCAAGTGTGTCCCTTTGACCGAATCTACACCTCACAGAACTGCTGTGAGGTGTAGATTCGGTCAAAGGGCTTTTAATAAAAGGATTTGTTCTTTAAAACTTGGACTCAGTCAAAAGCCCACACCAAAAGGACTTAGAAGGCCACCACTGGCCTCAAGGTCACAAGTTCCCCAGCCCTGGAAACTGAATTGGAATTGGAATCAGGAAAACCTAAGTTCAAATCCAATTTCAGACACTTACTAGCTATACAACTCTAGGCAAGTCCCTTAACTTCTATATCCCTCAGCTTTCTCATCTTTTATATGGGAATTGAGATAAATGATTATTAATAATCAATTACTAATATTGGGGAATCCAAGCTTTTCCCCTTCCTATTTCCTCATTCAAAATCCAATCCTTGTAAAGGACTGGGACAGGGCTGGAATTGGGTTGATATTATTTTCAATCTTGGGTGGACCCCACCCAATTAGAAAGTTTCTTTCTGATTAGGGGATAAAGAGAATTTAATCTAGGTGAATTCCAGCCCATTTCTCAGCTACATAAATAGTCTGGGTAGAAATGAGTCTCTTTGTTCTAGATCCCCTCATTAGAATAAGCCCTCAGCTCATTATAATATTCATTTTCATTAATTTTAAACTTAGCAGAGTTGATTTTCACCATCAGACACAACCTCTTCTCCAAGAATATTTGAACTGTCACGGTTGTCCAAGGCTTCTGAGATGGCCACTGACCTCATTTTACCTATTATTTGCTAGCCATAATTAATGCATTGATTATCCAGAAATCACATAAGAATAGTACCTATCTCTAAGGTTAGTGTGAGAATAAAATGAGATTTTTTTCCAGTGCTTTAGAAATCTTAAAGTGCTTTATAAATGCTAGTTATTGTTAAAGTAGGAAAAACAGGACATTGGCATCTGGAAAGTATGAGGAAACACCTTGTGTAACTGGTGGGTCTTGAAATAAACTAGTTATTATCAAAGGTGAAATGAACAGGGAGTACATCTAAGACACAGAGGAAAGCTAAGTGAAAAAATGTAGATATTAGGAGTGGTGTGCCATGTATAGTAAAAGTAAGATTGGATTGGATTGTTTGCTTTGATTGGATTGTAGTTTCTATGAAATATTCAACATGGCTGGAGAGTTAGATGGACCCAGGTTATAAAGAGCTTTAAATGGCAAATAAAAAGATTTGTATTTACTCCAGGGGAAAGTACTGCAGTTTATCGAGAAGACATAAGCCTGCACAACATTTAGTCTGTGGGGCAGTTATGGCCTGCCAAAGGATTTCATGTGTCTGTGAAAAATATAGGGCTGCCACTGTGCACTCTCCAATTGGTCATGTGACTGATAGCAACCAACTATTGTCAGTCTGTCTCTTGTCTAACCTATCTGCAGCCCAAAGTTTAGATTATTTTAATTTTGGCCCCTACCCACTGCCAATTTCTTCAGGTCTGCTTTAGGGAAATGATTCTAGCAGTGCTCCCTCACTTAGATCCAATTCACTTGCATGTCATGGCATTGCCTTCATCATGTCATGGTCCTCTTCCAGAATTAAGGACAAATAGCAGTAATATAATAGCTATGTAGAGGATGAATTGGAAATGGGAGATAACAGAGGTAGAGAAATCAATATGGGGGCTCCTGTATTAACCCTCTGAAAGAGGCCTTAGGCTGAATGGAAAAGGAGGCAGATGCCAAAGAGATGAAAATGACAATCTGTATGGGCATGTGGAGGAAGGAGTCAAGGATGAAACTCATAAGTCAAGGATGAAACTGACATCATGATATGTAAATGTAAATAAAACCAAAGGAAATGCCAAACAGTGTAGCAAAAGAGGGCATTAAGAACTGGTTGAAAAGGAAAGGTGGAAGGTAGTTGTCTGTTTCCAGTGACTGAGAAAATATATGATGGCAGAAAGCTACCATGAATTCAGTAATGTTCTTAAGTGACTTTATATTTCATTAATCCCACCAGCATTTACATACATTGGACAAGTAAGACATTTATTCAGTTCACAAAAGTTGCTTGTTTATTCTCAAATGGAGTCATTTAATGAGATGGATTTCTTCCAATGACCCATCACTTTCCCCCACTCCCTGAACAAAGGGAACCAGAAGGAAAACCACTGGTATAATAGAATGAAAATGAGATTTGGAGTCAAAGGACCTGTATCCAAATCCTACCTCTGGCAAATTTATTCTCTTCGTACCTCAGTTTCCTTATCTGAAAAATGAAGAGACTTGACTCTATCGTAATCTCTCGGATTTCTCCTGGTTACCTGAAGATGACACCTTTTTTTCCTTGCAAGTAGGGACCATTCTCACTTCACCTCACATTTAGCTGTGAGTCTTAGCAGTCTCCTACATAATAATTTTATGTATATTGTCTTAATTGAGTCTCACAAGAATCCTATGAGGTGAGTATGATAGATATTATTATCCCCACTTTACAGACAAAGAAATTGAGTCATAATGGTGATGAAGTGACTTGCCCATGGTCACACAAATAGTAAGTATCAGAGGCTCAGGACTTCTGTACTGCAAGCCCAGCCTCTATTTACAATGCATACTGCCTCTAGCTAAATGGGTACAGCCTTTTAAAAGATGTGTGATCCTAGTCTTCCCATCACTGATTTGTAAATTAGATTTTCCTATACAGAATTGCCCTAAGTGAGGATTGCGGGATACAGCTATTAAATTGGAGCAGGAGTACTCATGTAGTCACCCCGTGGGGTTGGACCACAGGTGCAGAATCTTTGGAGTTTATTAAGTCACACTGAAAGTGCCATTAAGCATTTGGGTACCTGAATGCAGCTTTCTCAGGAACTGTGAATCTAGAGAGGCAAAGAAATACTGAGCTGGAGCTCCCACAGCTCTGCCCAGAGTACAATTCATGATGACCTCTTGTTCCTGTGTCTCTCTTCCTGATGGTGATATTTCCCCCAGCATTCATCACTTGTACTCAGTTACTTCACTGTTTCAGATTATTAATATCTTTGAGGGGCAGGAGTCAGATTGAGAGATGGAATGGGGAAAAGGGGAAGCAGGTGGAAATATCACTGAGCAAAATCCCCATTTCCTCGTTCATGTTTGTGTAAAATTGATGTCTTTTATTTTTATATTGGTATATCTCATATGACAGCCACCCCTGAACCTTCTCTTGAAATACAGCAAAACAACACTATCTGATGCTGTATGCAACATCCTTTACTTACGGCCCCTTATCTTTCCACTAAGTAGGGGGCAGATAGACAGATAGGTATTAGATATGATAGGTAGATAGATAGATAGATAGATAGATAGATAGATAGATAGATAGATAGATAGATAGATAGATAGATGATAGACAGACAGACAGACATAATATTATCTAATAATTGCTCTGTGCCACACACTCTACTAAACACTGAGGATTCAAATGAAAGCAAGTAAGTCTTTGCCTTAAGGAACTTCAATTCTCATTATAGAAGACAACACTTAAAGGACAGGTGGAGACAGAACTCAGCTACATAGGCAGCAGGTGATTTTGACACCTGGTTTTTGAGATAATAAAGTGGAAACTCACCAATCAGAGCTCAGAGTGAATCAAAATTCAAAGTCCAAGTTCAGAGTCCTTAGAGAGGAAGTAAGACTGATGGGCAGAGTATTCGAGGCAGTATTTGGAACTGTTGGCCAAGAAGAGGATGTGTCTGCTTCTCTGTCCTTCCAGAGGAAGGTTGGTCATTGCAATGAAGCTGTGTTCAACTGCCATTTTGTGGTGTTGTTTTAATTTAGATTATTTCAGTCATTGTGCATGTTGCTTTCCAGTTTCTGCTTATTTCAGCTCATACGGTTCTCTATGTTCTCTAAATACCTCATACACTTTATTTCTCAGACATATTCTTCTGCGACATTCATATACCACAATTTGCTCCCAAATGGTGGCCAACTGCTTTGTTTCCAGCTTTTACTATCACAAAAGTGCTCTTAGGAAAATTTTATTATAAATGGAACTTGCTGCCTTTGACCTACTTGGCTTTCAGGAGTAGTTGTGGATTCTCTGGGTCAAAGGATGACTTTTCTCAAGTTATTAAAAATGATTTTCCACATTGGTTGGACCAAGTTGCAGCCCCATCCACATTGTATCTGTACCTCAAAAAGTGGCAACTTTCATTCTTTTTTTCCCCATATTAGCTAATCTATCAAATCTCCAACCACTTTATTCTTATAGCAATGTTTATTGCACAAAGGAAGTGATTGATAGATAGGGATCTGAATGTGAAAGACAGATCTCAGATTTAAACTACTTAAGTAGAAAAGGGGGAGGGATCCCTACATCTGAGCTAGAATGCTATTGATCAGTTTTTTTCATTCATACTTTAAAGTAACATCCATCCCCTAGAATGATAGGACATCTAGGGCATTTTTCGTGGACAATAATTTCACTACTCTATGGTTAAGTTGGTGAGTTTCTCCATTCCTAGACAGACTAATCCTCAGAATATAGACAGTTAGTTCAGCCCTGAGTTCATCATAGTAGGATTTGCAAATTGGTGGAAGGTGCCAGAGAAGCTAAGTAGTACAGTGGATAGAGCACCAAGCTTGGCATCAGGAAGACTCATCTCTATGAGTTCAAATCTGACCTCAAATACTTACTAGCTGTGTGACCTGGGCAAATAACTTAACCCTGTTTGCCTCAGTTTCCTCATCTTTAAAACCAGCTGGAGAAGGACAGAGGAAAGCACCCCAACTTCTCTGCCAAGAAAATCCCAAATGGGATCAAGAAGGGTTGGACACAACTGAAAATGACTCCACATCAAAAACAACAACAAAAACCACTGCAACAGTGGGAGTTTTAGCTTCATAAAAGTAACATTCAAGAACTCAGGGGCTATTCACTTAATGGTAAAGCATTACAGTAAGACTTCAGCTGAAGAATGCTGCTGTTAGTGCTGATAATAATAACAATAATGTGGATAATAATAAAAAAGACATCATTTGCATTGCAAAGAACTATACAAATAATATCTCCTTTGATCCTCAATAATTTTGGAAGATAGATGATAGTATTATCATTCCTTGTTTCACAAATGAGGAAATGGAGACTGATAGAAGTTAAGTGACTTATCCAGGGTCATACAGCTAGAAAATCTGAAACCATATTTGAACTCAGATCTTCCTGACTCTAGACCCACTGTTCCATCAGCTGAACCATCTTTCTGCCTCTAGGGGAGGCTATTGAAGTAGAACTCTTGAAATAATAATTCCATCAATATTAAAAACAAATCTATGTGCAAATATAAATCTGAAAATAAAATAAAATAAACCAAATACAAATAAAAGAGACATACATTGAAATCTATTTCCCTAAGAAAAAGCATCTGGGGATTTTATTGTACCACAAGTCCAATATGTCAACATAGTTATTGGCAATTCAATTCAGTAATATAATGGTAGCCTCTAGGATTGTGAATGAGGAAGGCATAAGTTCAAATTCTGTCATAGTTGTATAACTCTGTGAGGATCACTACCTTTCAGGATCAGTCTCTTCATCTGTAAAATGGAGAGTATAATAGCACTAGTCTCATAGGATTATTATGAAATCAAGGGAAGTAATATGTAGAAAGCACTATAAGTTCTTATTATTTTTCATCCTCTTTCTAATTCTCTACCTGCTCTTTCTCCTCCTCTTCTTCCTCTACCTACTACTTTTAGGGTTGAAAAACAAACTAAAGTGAACTTTGAAGCATTAAGATAGTCATGGTGTCAGAGAGTCAAGCCTGTTATCTTCTATTCTGTCTGAACTGTATCTGGGGTATCCTGTTCTGTCTTGCATGTCACCATTTTGGAAGGCCATTGGTAGGTTGTAGCAAGTCCATGATATATGAAGAAAAGGGGGAAAACTGTGGAAATAGTTATTCTGGGGGAAATTAGACACGGGAGGAACACAAGAACTTTCTTCAAGTTTCTCAAGATCTGTCCTGGGAAAGAAGGATTCACGTTGTTCCATTTGTCCCCAAGAGCACAGAAAATGTTATGGGTGCTCCAAAGAGGCAAAGAGAACTTTGATGTCAGAAACATCAGACAATGAAATGAAAGTTTCAATTAATTTGAGCTATCCCAAAGTAGAATGGACTGAGCTCTGTCTCAGGACATGATGGCTTCTCCCTTACTTCTTGGAAATATTATGCAAGGGGCCAAGGCAAATGAAATGGCCCTTGCAAGAGTCCTTTCCAGCTATGATGTTTTGTGATGCTGTGAAGAGTCTTGGTCCTTCAAAAATGGTGTAAAAGAGACCCTCAAATGAACCAAGGATAGAAGAGTGAGGTTCCATTCTTCTGTAAAGGTGTCCGTTTTTACCTTAGGATCTGTGAGAAAAGCTGTCAGACAGATTCATTTGTTTTCCCACACTTTGGGATGAGGAAGGGAGGGGTGGTGGTGGTGTCAGCCATGGAGAGTGTACAGAATGGTGTGTTTAACCTAACACCAATTAAAACTTGGAGAAACCCCTCCAGACCCAAGATGGCTTTGTGAAATCTGATGCCTGGGGAGAAAGTGAGATTGCCCCTACCAGGACTCTGACACTGTTATGTGTTGGGGAATAGAATAATGAGATTTTAAAAGGAGAAATAAATGTAATGAGCCAAAGGAACAAAAACATCATTTCAGACTCCTGTTGAGTTCAGCATCTGGAATTCTGAATCTTCAGCAGAAATAGAGAATCCATTTTAGTAGGAAAGTCTTGTTAAAATTTTATTGTTACAGAACAATATATTATGTGGTTTGGAGCAGGTTTCATATAGGGTGTGCAATATGGCATTCTCCTAAGATTACTGGACAACAGGAGAGAGATGATGTTGTAGGGGCATATAAAAGTCAGCAGAAGGAACTGGAGATGTTTAACCCAGATAAGAGAAGATGTGCGTGGTGGACAGGGAGGAAGGGAGGAGAGTGGATAACCATTTTGGGGTATTATAAGGGTGACTGCATGAAACTGATATTGGACCTTTTTTTTTTGCTTGACCCCAGAGAACTAATAGGGTGAATGGATGAAGAGCCAAATTTTAACTTGATGTTAAGGAGCAAATGAAACAAGCAAACCAAAGAATCAACCTTGACTTGAAAGGTACTCACTTTCCCATCATCACAGATCTTTGAGAAAAGGCTGAATGGCCAACATGGGAGTCATTTATAGAAGGGCTTGTTGGTCAGAATAGAGTTGGGCTGGTGTAATGTAATGCCAAAAGAAGGCAACTTCCCAGGTTCAAAATACCAGCATAGGTGCTCTCTATTTTATTCAGTAACAAACCCAGAACAGAGAAGATCAAAACATGACATCATTCAAAATACAGTATTTACTAAGTATGATTAAATAATCTCCAAGTACTACCCCATCCCAGGACCTTCCAATCATTCAATCAATTACAAAGTCTCTGTTCTAAATACTTCTCCACCCCTAGGCTATACCTTAATTAAGTCCACCACAAAGCCCCTCTTCTCAAATGGAGATTAGTTTCCAAACATAAGTAAAATACATTCATTTGTCAATCACAGAGCACAAAAAGGTCAAAAGTTCCCCACCCCTGGATCACAATTGAATCTACCCCAGAGTTACATCAAGTTTAAACACAGCACTTAATACCCAAATGGAGGTCTTTTCTTCATCTTGACACGAGGCAAGTTCTCAGCAATCTTAGTTCCTGGAGAGACAAGGCTTAGCAAGGCCATAAGATACATTGCCAGTCCCTTCATGAATTTATCCTCTGTCTGTAGAACAGTCCTAGAACCCCTGAACACATTAGCAAAGCCCTCTCCCAGGATTTCTGTAAACATACAACAAGAAAATCCTTCTTCAGGGCTTCTGAACCAACAGAAAGGCTCCCAGACCCCTGCAACAACAGCACTGTCCTTCACCAGTGGACAGTATTCATTCTGTCTGCCGGACAGTCTCCAGACCCCTGCAACAACAGTACTGTCCCTCACCAGTGGACAGTATTCACTCTCAGTACTGTCCCTCACCAGTGGACAGTATTCACTCTCTGTCTGCAGGACAGTCTCAGGTCTTCTTAACCAAATGCCAGGTTCCAGGACTTCTTCAACAGGACAGTCTTTCACCAGTGGACAAATCTGGCAAAATAACATCAAAACAGACAGACAAAGTACCAGCAAAACAGCCATGTCTCCTCAGTCCTTGGCAGCTCAGGGGGCAGGTCTCAAAAGTCCAAGGCAATTCAAAGCGGCCACCAGCAATTCTCTTAGTCTCTCTCCATGAGGTGCAGCTTCCAAAAAAGATCTTCCGCCTCTCTCTTGTCTCTCCAAATCTACATCACCAGCTCCTCCCAATTCAGGACTTTCTTTTCACATCAACAAGCCCATCCCACAGGTGGGATTAACAAACTCTGGGTTTTAACACAATCAATTTGAAAACCAAGTCAATACAGGGGAATCTTTAATTGCCATTACTATCACAGCTGGTTGACTCCTGAAGTTTTCTGCAACTTAGAGACCCCCTGCCTCCCTTCCTTCGTAGGGAAAGAATGCTTGTTTCCACCATTTTCCTTAGACTGTATATGTAATATGTGTAGATTCCTTGAGAGTAATGTGATCTCAGAGTCTTTGTACCTGTCCTTCCCACAACCTAGGGTAGGAATGCAGCAAAAGTTTAATCATAGTAAGAGCTGGCATTTAGGTAACATAGGAAGATTGAACAAAGCATTTTCTTCTCAACTCCTCCTTTGAGGTAAGTAATGATCCCCATTTTATAAATGAGGAAACCAAGGAATCAGAAAAATGAAATACAGAGTTCAAGGTAACACGGGTAGGAAATAGCAAAAACAAGCAAGAAACTGAGTTTTACAGATTCTAAATTCACTATTTTTTTTTGTTTTTTGGAGGCAATTGGGGTTAAGTGACTTGCCTAAAGTCACATGGCTGGTAAGTGTGTCAAGTGTCTGAGGCCAGATTTGAACTCAGGTCCTCCTGACTCCATTCATTGTGCCACCTTAGCCACCCCTAAATTCACTATTCTTACCACTGTAACAGCCTGCCTCCTTTTTAGATCAAGGACACCCAAATTCCTTAGCCTTTCCTTAGAGGATCTCATTTCCTAAAACATTAATAAGTTTTATTGTTCTCTTCTAAGCATTCCAGGCAGTCCCTGAAATCTTCAGTGACACCTAATCAGGTAAGATGCTCCCCAGCTAGTCTAACCCTCTGGGCACTTCCTTTAAATTCTGCTGGCTGCAGCTGTGTAACTGTCCTACCATGGCCAATGAAAGATCATGTTATTGCTCAGTCATTCAATCCATGTTGTGACCTCATGGACCACATTGTCCATGGGATTTTCTTGTGAAATCTACTAGAGTGGTTTGCCATTTTCTTCTTCAGTGGATTAAGGCAAACAGAGGTTAAATGACTCACTTGGGTCATACAGATAGGTTGGATTTGAATTCAGGTCTTCCTAACCATAGCCTAGTATTCTATCCACTGAGCAACGTAGCTGCTTAATAGCCAGAGGTTTAATGACTTGCCCAAGGTCACACAGCTAGTAAGTATCTGAGTCTATTTGAACTCTTGACTCCAGGTGCAGTGCTCTAACCACTGAGCAATCCAGCTGCCACATCCAGGTCATGTTATCTAACTTCAACTAGATATCACTGATATACAGTCATTCTTCTGAGTTTAGTAGAGACCATGCTATGGAGCATGTGGAGTTGCCCTACTTCAGTCTGGTCAATTCGGCAAGCCCTTTGCCAGCCTTCACTGAAAATCTTGCCACTCCGTGAGAGTCAAAGTCAGAAGCTGTCACTTTTGCTGGTTGAGCAACCCAACAGGACATTATCATAGGGTGGGGACATGACCAAGGAATGATACTTGTCACATCGAACAAAGATGTCAAGTCTTCCCAGGACTAGGCCAGCAAATTGCTGGAAGCAATCCCTAAAGCTCCCATGTGGTCATGTAGAATTAGGAAGGGCAACTCCAAGTTCACTCCATGGGATGTGCCTTGCTACACTTATATTCTACCAGTGGCCTCAATCCAGCCCACTACCTGTCCAGAACCCACTAATGAGCACAGAACTGTGGAACCTGTCAGACTAATGGGGTACTCCTTCCTCTAGTGACTCCAATCTTACCCATGTCCATTCAAAACTCACGGGCCCAGGCTCCTACAGACCTCTCCTGGGGAGAGTCAGGACCACTCACACTCCTTGAATGAAAAAGAATTCATCAGTTACCTTTTGGGAAGGATGACCCCCCCCCCAAACCTTATCATCTCTTCTGCCATCAGACCTCAAGGACGCTTAGAGCTTTTCATCTGTCCTCCTACTGTGGCATCTATACAGCCTGTCATTTCCAGTTTGCCTTTGCACTCTGAGGACTTCCTGGCCTTTCAATCTTCCCTGTAGCTGAATTCTCCTGTGTTCTGTCTGTCTAGAATGAACTCTTTGAGGGAAGGGCTTGCCTCACTTTTCTACTTGAACTGACAAGGTTTAGCACAGTGCTTGGCAAATAGAAATACTTAAATTGCTTTTCTATTCCCTGTTTGTCTCTCCTTCACATACCATGTAGTGACCTCAAGCCCACAACAAATAACTCCAACTCTAAACAGTTGTGATCACCTTCCATTTTTTTTTTTTAGCAAATCCAGAGCATTTGTATGGTAAAGAAGTTTCATCCAGGCTTAATCCTTTGATACTATCTTTTGGTTCTCAAATGCAACTAGTGTCATAGCTAGCAATTGTTGGTTTATTTCCATATTTTGCTTTTATATTTCCTTCATTTCCCAATATAATACTCCTTCTGCCATCTCCAAGAGAGCTTTCTTTTATAATAAAGAATTTTAAAAGTTTGCAAAAGAAAAGAGGCATTTGTTTTAGAACTAGCCAGCACATCAGTCATGACAAACATTACATGTAGTATGCCCCCTCCTGACCCGCCTCCAACCACTGCTATTCTAATTATCGTCAATGTTGTTCTTCTGTTCTCTTTGGCTCTAAAATTGGTTGCAATTTCATAGCATTCAGTTTCATTTTTCTTATTTCCATTTGTATTATGGTAGTTATTGCATATATTTTTAATGGTTCTATTTAATTCATTGTTCATTGGTTCAGAAAAGTCTTCCTATACCTCTCTGTATATTTCACATACATTTCTATATCATTGGAATATTCCATTGCATTTATTGACCAGAACACATCCAGTTGATGGATTATGAACTTTATTTCTGGTCTTTCACATCAATAAAAAGTGCTCCTATGGAAATTATTATACATATGGTACCTTTATTTTTATCCTCACTCTACTTAGGGTGTGATGTATATGGGTATCCAAAGAGAACCAGCACCTCTAGTGTGATGGCTTGCTGAGCCCTTTTCAGGGCTTCTCATTCACCTGTGGTGTCCACCTGGTACTCAAAGTCTCACCTGTGGCTCTAAGAAGCTGTAACACACAGCCACACCGCCGCAAACTGTCTTGTCAGATGGGCTAAAATTGGTTGAGGGTAATTGATGAGGTTGTACAAACCTATCAGTGAGTTCAGGGGGTGCCATCTACTACCCAAACATGAGATGACTTCTCCGGGTGGGATGGGTGGATGAAAACAGTTTGTTACAATGGCCAAGAAGGAAGCTGAAGTAAGTGCTGTGGAGAGTTTAGAGCTTGGTCAGCCATCAGACACCAATGTCATCCAATTCATTCTGGGCCATCACCAGGCATCTTGACTTTTGCCTTGCCATTGGGCTTTGTCAATAACTCCAGAAGAGAGAGTGAGGCTGTCTTTGAGCAACACAGCCTCACTTAAATTTAATTCATGCACAAATTAAGTCATTACCCTATTTTGTCATTGGTCCCTTTCAAAAACAAAGGACAAACAACTTAGAATATACACTAAATATGGGGTATGTAGCCAGCGATTCAGATTTATGAAACATAAACCCTAGGGCCATTCCTGGGGAGAAAAGCTTAAAAGGCACCTTCAAATGAAATTTTTAAAGAAAATCCATTTGTGAGGGAGCTCACAGGCAGACAATAGACCTCAGGAAAGAAGGCTGGGGAACAGATATACCCTGAACTTCACAGGATATTACTCTTTAGATACGTGGCAGAGAGAAAGAAACATCAGGCTGCTGATTATGGGGTGAGGAAGGCTGGGTAAGAGGAGAAGGCAGGGTAGGATCAACTCATCTGGGTTTCAGCCACAGAACTAATTAACCTAGTCAAGAACTAAGATAAGATGTTTCTGCCTACTGGAGGCATTGCTTCAATCATTCCAACTTTGTGACCCTGCTGGAAGCTTTGGCCACATATAGCTAGGTTTTCTTCCCAGAAATGGAAGAGAGACAATAGATTTCTGTCTTTTCCTGGCTGTTTTTCAGGTAGGTGAACAACAACAAGAAATGAAAATGGAGCTCCCACTTAAAAATAGTTAAGGGATTAAATGTCAGAACTTTCCCTGATTATCCTCTGCTCCAGCCTTTTATGATAAAGTTGGGGCTGGCCCCTGAATCATCTCTTGACCTCTGTACATTGCTGTAACATTGGCCATTGGAGAAAGAAACAAGAGAAGGAGCGTTAAAAGCTTAAAACCCCACTAAGCCTTTTGGAATACCCTGTACAAATAATAGATGTGGAAGAAAACTAAAGGGGATTGGCGCATGACAGGAAAAGGTCTACAATTAAAGGAAACATGTTAATTAGACAAGAGAATCCTGGAGGCCACAGTGAGAGGAGCATGAAGATGTGAAGTGAGACATTGGGCTAGTTTTCAAGGGTTAGGAGTGAGATAGATGGGAATGAGAGGACAATGGGGAGAGGGTGGATAGATGGCTTTTATTTTGGCAGTTAAGGTTTCACTATCATTGAAATTGGGAGAATAAAAGGGGCTGTGAATAGTATAGGGAGAATTTTAGTGAATGAGAGAGCCTCAGCTGAAGAAGGCTGATGATTAGAAGGTTGAAAATCTCTTTAAAAGATCATTGGTCTCCTAGATGTCAACTGCCTAGTGCAGAATCATGCTGTCAGTACTAGGTACATGCAAGCAGAGCTTACTGAAATTGTTTAAGGGACCATCTCATGGCTAATGAACAAATTGCTAAACTAAGCTGCTCTAAAGTTTAGATACATCTTTATTCGTGTAGAATTAGAACTGTGTCTTTTCTCCTTTCTAAGGGGACTCTGAGATAATCTATATTTGATTTTTCTATCCTGCACTTGAGGGAGTCTGTGAATTTGAAGGGGGAAATACATCTTTATTTTAATCCATTAGGTTTCAAGTATCATCCTATGTATTTGAAATCTATATTCTGAGAAAAAGACAACAGATTCCACCAGACCACCAAAAGGGTCTGTGACAAAAAAGGATTCCTAATTTATTCCATCCATTTCTTTTATTAAGGAGGAAGCTGAGGCTTGGTGAGCTTTGATGCAATTTGAACTCAGGTCCTCTGATATCTCTGATACCTTTTGTCTTTCTACAGTAGCAAACTGTCTCCATTAAACATCACCGTATTTATGCACTACATTCTTCACTAGACCAAGCTAATTTCCTGAAGGTTATATGCCCATCCTGTCAGTGTATAGGGCATTCCCAGCAGCCTTAGGTGACTCTTTAGGATAAAATGTAGCAGTTTGTTTCAAGATTTAATAGCATTGAAAGTTTCTTTCCTGGAGATATTTGGGATTCACTGCCAGGTGTCTTCTTAATTTAATAGCTATGGAAGGCACTTAAGGCAACTTTAGCTCATGCTCTCATATATCAGATTGAGAGCTACAGAGCCATACTTCAAAAAAGATACTCAATTTTCTTTCAAATGAAGCCATTAGGATTTCTCCCACTTTCTTTCTCTTCTCAGAAATAAAGAGTCTTAGTGCTGTCCAAAGAGTTACATCAGAATAATTATGGGGTTTCTTTATCACTGTAATCACATTAGGACAAAGATAAGTCTTGGAAATCATCCACAGCTTACCACTCAACCTATAGATGGAGAAATGATCTCCTGAGATTCTAAGAGAACCATTCATTAAGAGTAAGAAACCAACCTATGATCCTTCAGATAGGCTTATGTCATTTGAGAAGAATTAATTAAGCTAGAAACAAACTTCAATTTTGTATATAATATTAAGAAAATGGAGTACATTGAATAAATCTATATTTGTTCAACAGTGAGAAGCTTTGAATTTTGGACCAATGTGGGTCCTTCCTCCAAGGGGCCCAGTCCCTTTAACACTTCTAGACCATAGAAAACAGTTTGTTTTAGAAATTACTGCTGCTGGGGCAGCTAGGTGGAGCAGTGAGTAAGAGCACTGTCCTGGAGTTGGGAGGGCTCGGGATCAGTTCCAGCCTCAGATAATTAACACCCACACAAAATAACTGGATGTGTAACCTTGGTCAAGTGACTTAACCCCAATTGCTTTAAAAAAAAAAGAAATTACTGCTGCTGAAAAATGAATCACCCTTCAACCAAACTGATTGTGAAACTCTTGAAAGTTAGGAAGACCTGTCCTGGAACAAGGGCTATGCAATCTCGTCAACACTCAATTAACCAAAACACATTTTATTAACTACCTACTATGTGCTAGGGACTGTGCTAGCTGCTAGGGATCCAAAGACAAAATACCAACAATCTCTGCCCTCAAGGAGTTTATATTCTAATTGTGAAGACTATTTACACATAGGAGATAAACAGAATATATACAAAATCAATATAAAGTAATTTTGAGAGTGCAGTCCCTGCTTGCTAGGACTTTCAGGCACAACCATAGCCTTCAAGAATTCAGGGTTTAGTTAAGGGACTATCAATTGAAAAAGGAAAGAAAGAAACCAGGTATTGTTCATTTGAATCATTTTCATGGGTTTCAATGCCTTTGATCATATCATTCACCTTATCAAAACTTTCAATAATTCGCCACTGTAAATAGCATAAAGCCCAGTTTCTCCCACCTCACCTCCATATTATTAAATCATTATATCCCTATATTTAATCTGCTCTGGATTATTTGCTTTTCATTGGGATTCCCCATCTTTATTCCTTTATTCAAGCAATTCTTCAAGCCTCTTTCCTGCTCCAAATGTGCTTGTTGAAATTGTACTCATACTTTCAAATACTTTTTCTTATTGTTCAGTCATGTCTGACTCTCCATGATCCTACTCAAATACAATTTATTCCATGATTTTCTTTCCTAATGTTCTTCCTAACCTCCATCTCCCCACTCCCAGGTAGAAATGATTGTTTCCATCTTTTGTCCTCATCCAACACTGCTTATTCCTCTCTCATGGCACTGATCTCTTTCTTTAGTGCATTATATCTATGTATGCACATTCCATCTCCCCCACAATCTGTGACCTTCTAGAGCTTAGGAGAAAATGTATGGAAAATGGATACCAAAATTGGAGAAAAGGGACCCTGTTTCAAATCCTGATTCCAACTCTCAATAGCTTGAGGGTGACATGGAATTCAATTTATTTCTTGAAGCTTCAGTTACTTGAGTCAACCCATCAGTCCTAGCCATTGAGTTGTTAGACTGTTTTCTTTCTCATCAGAATATGGACTCCTTGGAAGCAGAAAACATGCTTCTGTCTTTCTATTTCCGGTGCTTATCATTGTACCTGGTACATAGTAAGTGCTTAATATATTCTTACTGACAGACCCAATGTAGATAACAGTACAAAGAATGAAACAATTCCAGAAAACAAGGACCTTCATGGGGGGAACCACAAAAATAATTAAAATACACAATCCCAAAAGTCTTAGTGCAGATTTAAACTGTCAAACTTAAAATGACACTAAGACTTTTCGAAGATTGTTGGCCAGAAATAATGTATTAAGGAATTACTATGTAAGATTATTAAATCACTCAATAATCATTTATTCAGAAAGTATTATGGACAGAATCCATCAGGAGATGGAGCGTGGCAGATTCCCAGTCCAGAAAAGTGCCCATATAGGTCTGGGCAGGGGGACCATGAAGCAAGCGGGGCTGCACCAGTGTGGACCAGAGAGCAGACTACAGCAGAGTGAGAAGGAGACCCAGACAGCAGAGTTACCCACACCAAAGGTGATTCACAGCCATCTCACCCCAGGACAGAATATCAGTCAGAACTGGGTAAGAGAAAGTAGAGAGCCCACATCAGAAGCCGCAGCTTCTTATGTGGCTATCAGCCCACAGCCTGGAAGTTTAAAAATTAACTAACTCAATTTCCAGAAGCCAAGATGGCAAAGTAAACCCTAGCTGTTCCAATTCCCCCTCCCTGGCCCCCAAAACCCAGAGATAAATGTCCCACCCAGAGTAAAATCCTGAAATCGTGAAAATAGTCTCAGATTTAGGAGTCACTGAGAAAAGGTGTAATTGAGGCAGTAAGGGGTATGGAGTGAAGGGAGGAAGGGGTTCCAACAAGTCCCACCTCAGCTGACCAGCAGAACTCCCAAAGCCCAGAGGGATGGAGCTAGCAAACACTAAGAACACAAGCCCAGGTAGACCTTAGCACCACCAGGGTAATCTGCAGACACCAGCTCTGCTGGCCCCCAGCTGCTAAGCCTGCTTGAGCTGTAGCCCAGGAGCATTGAAGTGGAAATCTGAAAGTGCTAGACCACCCCTCCAACACAGGTTACTCTGTGAGCCTCAGGGTTACTCAGGGGAAGCACTGAGAATCCAGGTTCTGGCGTCATTCTAGACACCCAGAGGCTACAGCAAAAAAAGTCAACAACCAGGACCTTAGCTCCCAGCCTGAAAAATGAGGAAATAGGAAATCACAATGGGAAAGAAGGAAGCTGAGAATGGAAAGTCAAGAAAATTGATCTGAGCTTATTATAGCAAGCAAGAACAACCAAATACAGAGGAAACATGGACTCTAGACTCACACCTGAGACCACAGAAGGAAGTATAAACTGGTCTCAAGCCCAAAAAGCATTCTTGGAGAAGCTCAAGAAAGATTTTAAAAGCCAAATTAGAGAGGTAGAAGACAAATTTAAATATACAGTGACCAAACTGGGAAAAAATCTCACTGAAGAAAACAAATCCTTAAAAAGTAAAATTTGTGAACTGGGACAGGAGGTTCAAAATCTAACTGAAGAAAATACCTCCCTAAAAAAGGAGCTTAAAAAAACAACTTAAAGAAAATAATTCACTAAAAATTAGAATCAGTCCAATTGAAACTAAGGACTCTATGATGCATCAAGAGTCAGTCAAGCAAAACATGAAGATTGACAAATTAGAAGAAAGGGTAAAATATCTCACTGGAAAAACAACTAACCTGGAGAAGAGATCCAGGAAAGATAAGCTAAGAATTATTGGTCAACTGGAAAGCCATGATGTAAAAATAGCATCCTGGAAAACCTCCTCCAAGAGATTGTCAATGAAAAACTGTCCTGAAGTCCTAGAATCAGATGGTAAAATATTTATTTAAATAATTAACCAATCTCCTCCTGAAAGAGATCCCAAATTGAAAACTCCAAGAAATATAGTAGCAAAATTCCAGAATTACAAGGTCAAGGAGAAAATACTCCAAGCAGCCAAAAAAAAAAAAAAAAACACAATTCAAATATCGTGGAACTACAACCAGGATTATACAGGACCTAGCAGCTTGTACATTAAAATCAGAGGGATTGGAATTTTATATTTTATAAGGCAAAAGAGCTGGGACTGCAACCAAGGATCAACTACCCAGAAAAACTGAGCATGATCTTTCAGGCAAGAAGATGGTCATTTGATGAAATAAGGGACTTCCACACTTTTCTGATAAAAAAGACAGAGCTCAATGGAAAATTTGACTACAATTACAAGACTCAAGAAAGACATAAAAAGGTAAAAAAGGAAAACACACACTCACACATACACACATGCACACAACATAAGAGCAAACTATTTACATCCCTATATGAGAAACTGATACCTGTCAATATTGAAATTTATATAATTATCATGACCTTTAAAAGGGATCTACATAGATAGAGTGTGTGGGTAGAAATGACCTAATATGATGATAAAAAAATACCTTATTAAGGGATTCAAAGGGATTGTAATGGGAAAAAAGGAAAAGATAAGGCAAAAAAAAGTTACATTAAGCCACACAAAGAGGCATAAAAACATACTATAGTAGGGGGGGGAAGGAGAGAGGTAGATCAACATTATATGAACTTATTCTCATTTGTTCTGTTTCAAAAAAGTATCAACATAATCAATTAAGTTTAAAATTCTAACATGAAAAGACACAGAAACTCATTATAATAGAGGGAAAGGAGGGAGGGGGAGGAGCACTGTATGAAATTTCTATCATTGGTTTGTTGTCAAAGAGGGAATAACATACTCCAATAAGTACAAAAATCCATTGTGCCCAATAGGCAGTAGGAGGGGTAAGAAGGGAGGGGGATTAGAAGGAAGGAAAATAGTAGTAAGGGGAAAGGGTAGATAAAGAGGCGGGGTCACAGGGAAGGAATATTGAAGGAGGCAGTGGTCAAAAGGAAAACCCTTAAGGAAGAGAAGGAAGAAGGAAGAAACAAAAACATAAAGAGCAGAGGGAAGAAGATGGAGGGAAAGAGATAGATAGTAATCATAACTGTAAATGTGAATGGGATGAACTCTCCCATAAAATGGAGGTGGATAGCAGAATGGATTAAAAACCATAATCCTACAATATGCTGTCTACAAGAAACAGGGGATTACAAGGTAAAGGTAAAAAGCTGGAGTAGAATATATTATGCTTCAGCTAAAGCAAAAAATAAAGCAGGGGGTAGCAATCCTTACCTCAGATAGAGCAAAAACAAAAAGAGATCTAATTAAAAGAGATAAGGGAGGAAACTATCCTGCTAAAGGGCATCATTGAGAATGAAGCAATATCATTAATTAACATATATGCACAAAGTGGAATAGCATCCAAATTCCTATAGGATAAGTTAAGGGAATTAGAAAAATAAATAGATAACAAAACTATACTAGTGGAGGGCCCTCAATCTCCCCTTCTCTGAACTTGACAAATCTAACCTCAAAATAAACAAGAAAGAAGTTAAGGACGTGAATAGAATTTTAGAGAGGCTAGATATGATAGATCTCTGGAAAAAACTGAATGGGGATAAAAAGGAATATACCTTCTTCTCAGTGGTACATGGCACATCAACAAAAATCGATCACATACTAAGGCATAAAAACCTCACAATTCAGTGCAGAAAGGCAGAAATATTAAATGCATCATTCTCAGATCATGATGCAATAAAAATCATATGCAATAAAGGGAAAGATAAACTAAAAACTAATTAGAAACCAAACAATTTAATTCTAAAGAATGAGTGAGTCAAACAAGAAATTATGGAAACAATGAGTAACTTCATTCAAGAGAATGACAATGAGACAATATACCAAAACTTGGGGGATTCAGCAAAGGCAGTTCTTAGGGGATGTTTTATATCCCTGAGTGCATACATGAATAAATTAGAGAAAATGGAGTTCAATGAATTGGGCATGCAATTGAAAAGGCTAGGAAAAAAAAAACAAATTGAAAATCCCCAACTAAAAACTAAATTAGAAATAATGAAAAAGGAGAGATTAATAAAAATGAAAATTAAGAAAGCTATTGAATTAATAAATAAAAGTAAGAGCTGGTTTTATGGAAAAAATAACATTAATAGATCCTTAGCCAATATGATAAAAAAAAAGAAAGAAAACCAAATTATGAGTATTGAAAATGAAAAGGGTGAATCTATAATTGGGAATTATTTTGCCAAATTGTATGCACATAAATTTGACAATCTTAGTGAAATGGATGAATATTTACAAAAAAATAAGTTGCCCAGATTAACTAAAGAGGAATTAGATTACTTAACCCCATCTCAGAGAAAGAAATCGAACAAGCCATTAGTGAACTCCCTAGGAAAAATATCCAGGACCAGATGGATTTACTAGTGAATTCTATCAAACATTTAAAGAACAATTGATTCCAATACTCTACACACTGTTTGGGAAAATTAGTGAAGAAGGAGTCCTACCTACTTCTTTTTTATGACACAAATATGGTACTGAACCTTAAATCAGGAAGAGAGAGAATGGAGAAAGAAAATTATAGACCAATGTCCCACATGAATAAAGATGCCAAAATTTTAAATAAAATATTAGCAAAAAGACTACAGCAACTTATCACAAGAATAATATACTTTGATCAAGTAGGATTTATTCCAGGAATGCAAGGATATTTTAATATTAGGAAAACCATCAGTATAATTGATCACATCAACAATAAAACTAGCAGAAACAATGTGATTATCTCAATAGATGCAGAAAAGGCTTTTGACAAAATACAACATACATTCCTATTAAAAACACTAGAAAGTATAGGAATAAATGGAATCTTCCTTAAAATAATAAGTATCATCTATTTAAAGCCATCAGCAAGTATTACATGTAAAGGGGATAAGCTAGAAGCATTTCCAATAAGATAAGAGGTGAAAAAGGGATGTTCACTATCACCCCTCTTATACAATCTGGTATTAGAAATGTTAGCAGTAGCAATTAGAGAAGAAAAAGACATCAAAGGAATCAAATTATGCAAAGAAGAGGTGAAGCTATCACTCTTTGCAGATGATATGAAGATATATTTACACAATCCTAGAAAATCAAGTAAAAAACCTACATGAGGCAGTAAATAAATTTGGCAAAGTTGAAGAATATAAAATAAACCCACATAAATCCTCATCATTCCTGTATATTTCTAATGAAATCCAACAACAAGAGATAGAAAGAGAAATTCCATTTAAAGTTACTGTAGACATTGTAAAATATTTGGGAATCTAGCTGCCAAAACAACCAAGGACCTATATGAACATAACTACAAAACACTTTTCACACAAATAAAGTCAACTACTACATAATTGAAAAAATATAAATTGCTAAAGGCTGGGTTGAGCTAATATCACAAAAATGGCAATTTTACCTAAATTAAATTACATATTTAGTGCCATACCAATCAATTTACCAAAAAATTAATTTATAGAGCTAGAAAAAATAGTAACAAAATTCATTTGGAAGAGCAAGAGGTCTGGAATATGAAAGAAATTAATGAAAAGAAATGCTAGAGAAGGTGGCCTAGTCATACCAGATTTTAATCTGTGCTATAAAGCAGCAGTCCTCAAAACTACTTGGTACTGGCTGAGGAATAGAGTAGTGGATCAATGGAATAGATTGGGTACATTAGACTCAGCAGTCAATGACTATAGTAAACTACTGTTTGATAAAACCAAAGACCCCGTTTTGAAGATAAGAACCCACTATTTGACAAAAACTGTGGGGAAAACTGGAATATGGTATGGCAGAAACTGGGCATAGACCATTATCTAACACCGTATATCAAAATAAAGTCTAAATGGATGCATGATCTTGGTATAAAGGTTGATATTGTAAGCAATCTGGGAAAGCAATGAATAGTTTACCTGTCAGTTTTATGGAGAAGGGAAGATTTTATGACCAAACAAGAATTAGAGAGCATTATAAAATGCAAAATGGATAATTTTTATTACATCAAATTGAACAGTTTCTGTACAGTGGTGGCTAGGTGGCACAGTTAATAGAGCACTAGTCCTGCAGTCGAGAGGACCTGAGTTCAAATCTGGCCTCCGACACTTAACACTTACTAGTCCTGTGACCTTGGGCACATCACTTAATCCCAATTGCCCTGCCCTCCCCCCCTCAAAAATATGTTTCTGTACAAACAAAGCCAATGTAACCAAGATTAAGAGGGAAGTGGAAAATTGGGAAAGAATTTTTACAACCAATGTCTCTTTTAAAGGCCTCCTTTCTAAAATATACAGAGAATTAAGTCAAATCTATAAGAATACAAGTCATTCCCCAACTGATAAATGGTCAGAGGATATGAACAGGCAATTTTCAGAAGAAGAAATCAAAGAAAGCTATAAGCATATGAAAAAAATGCTGTAAATCACTATCAATTAGAGTAATGCAAATCAAAACATCTCTGAGGTGCCCCATCTTTTCAGTCAGACTGGCTAAGACAACAAAACAGGAAAATGACAAACGCTGGAGAGGATGTGGAAAAAATGGGACACGAATGCATTGCTGGTGGAATTATGATCTGATTCAACCATTCTGGAGAACAATCTGGAACTATGCCCAAAGGGCTATAAATAATTTCATACCCTTTGGCCCAGCAATTCCACTTCAGGGGTTGTATCCCAGAGAGATCATAGAAGTGGGAGGAAGACCCATATATACAAAAATATTTATAGCATCTCTTTTTGTGGTGGCAAAGAATTGGAAAATAAGGGATGCCCATCAATTAGGGAATGGCTAAACAAATTGTGATATATGGATTAATGGAATACTATTGTGCTATAAGAAATAAGGAGCAGTTGGACTTCATATTTACCTGGAGAGGCTTATACAAACTTATGCTGAGCGAGAAGAGCAGAACCAGGAGAAATTTGTACAGAATTACAGACAGAACATATGTGTGATGACCAAATTTGATAGACTGGACTCTTCTCAGCAGTGCAAGGTTATAAGTCAACTCCAAAAGATTCACGACGGAGAGAGATATCTGCATTCAGAGAAAGAACTAGAAAGAACAGAGTTTGAATACAGATTGAAGCAAACTACCTGCTCTCTTTCTTTTTCTTGTTTGGTTTTGTTTCCTCTTTCCCATTGTTCATTCCATCCAATACAATCCTTCTTTATAAACTGAAAAAAGAGAAAATGTTATGTCAGATATATTTCCTCAATCATCAAGCATTTATCAAGAGATTACAATGTATCAGGCCCTGTGCTCAGTGATGAGGATACAAAGAAAACACAAATATAAAAATGGAAAGGGGAGTTTGAGAGGGAGGGCAGTGGCAATCAGGGGAGAGATAATAGGAAATAACGGTGCCTGAGTGCCGTCTTCATTTAAAACAAAGGCTCATCTATGCTTTGATTCTTCAAGTGTTTGTGAAGTAGTCTTCATGGGCACTGAGAAAAAACATTTCTAATATTGAGGCGAAATATATGGTGAGCCTCTGTGAATGTAGCTGGGCTGAACTTTTGATCAATCAATAGACATTTATTTATTAATAAATTTAAAATTATATTAAATATATTTGATGATATTAATAAATATTTTAATTAAATTATTAATAAATAAGTATAATTAATAAAATATTGAATACCTACATCTTTGTCAAGTACTCTGCTAGGTTGTATCAAATACTAAGCACCAGGGATGCAATTTAAAAAAAAATAATTAATTAATTAATATTTACTATATATTATCATGATAATATATAACTGAAATAATAATACAGATAATAATAAAATAATCTCTGCCCTTAGTGAGCTTACGTTTGATTGTGACATCTCCTTATTGCTGTAACTCCATCCTTTGGGAAAGGCTGTTGATGTTGGGGTTAGCATGGCAGGTATACAGTCTGCTACCAGATCCTTGTAGTTTGATGGGGTCTATACTATTTAAAATTTGGATAAACATCTTTGATAATAACCAAGATAGCAATGCATTACATTTGCAGGTGACACAAAGCTCAGAGGGATATTTAACAGGCCAGATGACATTCTTATCATCAAAGAAAAAAGATATTGACAGAATCTAATTTGATGAAATTCAAGTGAGATAAATGTAAAATCTCACATTAGGGTTAAAAAAATGCCTTCGCAAATACAAGATAGGGAAAGGATTTTTATAGAACAATTTGCCTGGGAAAAAGATTTAAAGATTTTCAGTGAACCGAATGTTTGATATGAGCGAATGAATGAATGAATAAAGCATTTTAAAATACTTATTATGTGTTTAAATCATGGTGCTAAGCAATGGAGATACACATAGCAAAATGAGACAGCCCCTGCTCTCAAGGAGCTCTCATTCTAATAGGGGAGATAGCACATAAAGGAAATTTTACCTTCAAATCATATTGAAACTTTCCATGATCCTTAGAGTGCAGCAGCAAAACAAGTGATCAGGCCCTTTTTTAATGTCACTTTCTTATATTGAACGTTTTGACAGGCTGGGGGTTTTGATGACAACTTTACTTTGCGGGTCTTTAGTAATTGTGATTGAAGCACTTGCTGAAGCACTTTTCTGGCTACATCACCCTCCTAAGGTGATGGTTGAGGGCACTGGACTGTAGTTATTGCTATTATCAAGACTCTTGGGTTCAGTCCTGAGCTATCTCTAGCAGGGTCTGAGGGAAAATGGAGGTCAAGCTAGTGGGAGTGGTTTAAACTGCCTGGTCCATGTTGCCTTCTCTCTGTGTCTCTCTGTGTCTTTCTGTCTCTCTCTCCTCTCTGTCTCTCTGTCTCTCTGTCTCTCTCTGTCTCTCTGTCTCTCTGTCTCTCTGTCTCTCTCTTTCTGTGTGTCTTTCTCTCTGTCTCTCACT
>NW_027185697.1:15222959-15344719 GCF_028583685.1 Petaurus breviceps papuanus | reverse complement strand
TCTCTGTCTCTCTGTCTCTCTCTCTCTGTCTCTGTCTCTCTCTCTCTGTATCTCTGTCTCTCTCTCTGTCTCTGTCTCTCTCTTTCTGTCTCTCATTCTCTCTGTCTCTGTCTCTCTCTCTCTCACTCTCATTCTCACTATCTCTCTCTCCTTTCTTCCCTCCCTCCAGTTCTCCCTCCCTCCCTCTCCTCCAGCTAGGCTGTCTTGCCTACTCTGCATGAGGCAGTTTGTTAGAAGTTGAGGTTGGTGCTTGGCCCCTTCTCCACAGGAGTTGTTTCCCCAGATGGTGGCTGTGAGTACAAGTAGAATGATATGATAGTGAAAAAAAAGCTAAAGCAATCTTAGAGTCTATTAAGAAATGTATAGTTTCTGGTCATACAGAAGTAACTGCTCATTTGTGTTCTGTTATGACCACAGTTTTGGAAGGACACTGGTAAACTGGAATGTATCAAGAGGAGAGCAACCAGGATGGAGGGCATTGAGCATATTTCATATGACTATTGGTTGAAAGGACTAGAGATTATCCTGGAGGACAAAGAGGAAGTATGAGAGCTCTTTTCCAGTATTTGAAGTACTTTCTCTTCAAAGTGGGATCACATACGGGCTTCTTTACCATTTATTTTGCCCTGAACCACTTTGGAAATCTGCGGAAGTCTATGGATCCCTTCTCAGAAGAATGCCTTTAAATGCACAAAGTAAAATATGTGATTACTAAGGAAATAAATTATATTGAAATAGTTATCAACACATTTTAAACAGCTTCATGAGCACCTCAGAAATCCATCCCAAAAACCTTTTGTGGTACATGGACCCCAGGTTAAGAAACTCTGAAAGTGTGTGTGTGTTTGCGCGCGCGTGTGTGTGTGTGTGCGTGTGTGTGTGTGTGTGTGTGTGTGTGTGTGCATGCGTGGGTGTGCACTCCCAGAGGGAAGAATGAGAAACAATGGGTAGAGGATACTAAGAGGCAAATTTAGGCTTCATATCAAGAAAATCTTAAGGTGTAGAGGAATAGATTCTCTCGAAGGTCCTGCCTTCCTTGTCATTAGAGGTCTCTAAGCAGATACAGGGAGCTGCTTGTCAGGCACATTGTAGATATGGGTGGGACTCGACGGCCACTGAAATTCTTTCTAGCTATGGAATTTGGTGATTCTGGACCTCAGGTCGGGAATGGCTTGACCCACTTTCCTAATAATGGATTCTGTTTTCAAAAGCAGAGCATTATTGATCTGGAGTCAGTCAGCTGCCTCATTACCCTAAGTGTTGTAGCTGGGCCCTGGCAAAAGAGTCACTTAGCAATACATTATTCATATTCAGATGAAGTTGTATCCTCGTCATTGTTCACAGACTGCACACATTATAGAATAATTCACGTACCATATACCATCTTCTCAAATTAGAATTAGAGGATGCTACTGATTACTTTCTTGAAGATTTAATTGCATCTGGGTCCCTCACCAATGTCTAGATTCACTCTGCATTGTTTCTAGCATTGGTGGGGGAATAGGATAGCTGGCATTTTCACTGGGGGCTCCTGTGCCGCTTAAATGCTCTGGATCCCAGCAAGGCTTGGAGTAGGAACTTTGTAATAGCATTCTAATCCTTGTTCTGGCACTGTCTGCTGGTGACGTTGGGCAAACCAGTTTTCTTTTTGCAAATGTGTGGATAATCACTTCCTTATCCCACTTCTAAGGGAAGGTGAATTCAATCTTGTCTGTGAAATGCTTTAGACTCCTTAGAGAGAACCTCTCTCAAAATAGCAAGCTTTATCTTGGGAGCCCTTGGCGGGAGATAGGTTGCCTGCTTTTCAAGATTGGGAGGAAGATGCCTCCCAGCTGACAGTGTTAGAGGATTTAAGGAGTGTCATCCCTCTTTATCAGTGGGAACCTACACACCCTACCTCATACCCAATGTATTCTTCCCTGGGAAGGAAGAAGAGGACCTGAAGGCATCAGCCATCCAGACACTCTGTTTTAATTTTTACAATGAAGTCGTTACACCCTCCCTTTTCCCTTTTTTTTTTTGTTCCTTTATTTTCCTTCCTCCCTTCCTCCTTCCTTTCCTTCCTTCCTTCCTTCTTCCCTTCACTTTCTTCCTTTCTTTCCTTCCCTTCCTTCATTTCTTTCCCTTCCCCTTCCTCCCTCCCTCCTCCCTTTCCTCCCTCCCTGCCATCCTTCCATCCTTCCTTCTTTCCTTCCTTCCTTCCTTCCTTCCTTCCTTCCTTCCTTCCTTCCTTCCTTCCTTCCTTCCTTCCTTCCTTCCTTCCTTCCTTCCTGAATACATTTGAGAAGCAGCAGATGTTTCCATCAAGGTTCAGAAAACTCAATATCATTTAGATACGGAGTGGCAGCAGGGAAGGGGCTGTTTCCCTGGATCAGTCATTCGCCAGTTGATAGATAAAAAGCAATAATTGAGACCTACCGTTTGCCAAGCATGGTGCTAAGTGCTTGGGATAAGAGAAAACTATAGAAATTTTTCCTGTATTCTAGAAACTCATATCTTAACAAGAGGGCAGCATATATACATATATATATATACATATTTTTAAATATACGAGCATTTATATGTACATATGTGATCTACATATATAGATAAAATACATCATACATGTGTATAAAAGCCTATAGATATGTGTCTATATGCATATATTTCCAAATCTATATCTATGTATCTGTTAGTACTTATATGTATTTGTGTGTGTACATATATGTCAGGGAAAAAAAAGGCTTTCTAAGTGGGAGGGAGTGGGGTGGGGAGGAAATCCTGAGAAAGGTTTCCTGGAGAAGGCGAGATTTGAGCTTGAATCTGGAAAGGAGCCTTGAGACAGAATATTCCAGAAAGACCCATGGTGAGGGCTGTCACATAGTACTCTCTTTCAGGTCTTCTTGTTTCTGTTCCAAAAGCCCTTTTTTTCCCCCCATCAATTTAAATCATTCCAATATGGCATTTAATAAGCTGGTGAGAGAATATCTTCCAACCTCTGTGGAAGATACAACCAAGAGTTACCAGAAGCCTAAAGGAAAAACAGGAGTTTGCTGGGAAGAGCCCTGACCTTGGAATCAGAGACCCAGGGTTCCCACTTCACTCGTTGGCAAAATGAGTGACCTTTGGCAAGTCAATCTTCTAACTTGACTTCCATTTACTCACCCGTAAAATGAAAAGGTTGGATCAAATAGGCCATTAAGAGTGTTCTGGCTCTCGTTCTATGGTCCTATGATCCACTGGCTGCCTGAGAACTTTGTTTCCTTCATATTGCTGCAAAGAGACTACAGGGTCGGGGTAAGAGGCACTGGAACTGGAGTCATGGAGCTGGGTTTGAGACCCAACTCTGCCACTCATGGCCTGTGTGATCTTATGAAAATCTCTTAACATCTCCGGTTTTTGGCTCCTCATCTAAAAGTTGAGAGCTGGACTAAATTAGCTGATTCTTAATTACTAAATTAGGTTGCTGCCAGCTCTAAATTCTTCTGTGAATCTATCTTTGATCCTACCTTCTCACTCTGTGTAGTCTGTGTATAGGGAAGGTGCATAGATCACATTTATGATTGTGTAATCATTGAATAGACCTGTATTCTTACTTTCTTTTTCAGAACTCTGGACCTAATTTATTCATAATCACATTTCATCTATGCTATTGTAATAGCCTTGAATTGCACCCCACTTCATCCAGAGTTTCTCTTTTCCAGTTCATCATCCACACAGCTATCAAATGAACATTCCTAAAACATGGGTCAAACCGTATCATTATCCTGCTCAAGAAACTTGTGTGGCTCACTATTGTCTGTAGGAAAGCATACCAACCTAAAACCCTTCACTCTCTGGCTCAATCTATTTTCCTAGATATATTTCACTTTAATCACCCTTATGCTTTCTATGTTATAACTGAAATGACCTCTTAGCTGTGCCCTGTACACAGCATAGAATCTCCTGCCTCCATGCTTTTGCACAGGATTTCTCCAGTGCCTGGAATTCCCTCTTTCATTGTCTTCTATCCTCTGGAACACTCAGCTTATTTCAAGGCTCAGTTCATTTGCCATCTCCTCAAGAGACATTTTCTTATCTCTTTAATCACTTATGCGTGTTCTCTCCCCCAAAATTCCTTTGTTTTTACTTTGCATATACTTTCTGTTGTTTCACTAGAGTAGAATGTAAGTTGCTTGAGAGAAGGGACTGTTTTGTTTTTGTTTTTTTAATCTTCAGCACCAAACACAATTCCCAACATAAAGTAGGCATGTAATAAATGTATGTGGGGAGGGAACAGAGACAAGAGGGTGGATTTCAGCCATCAACTCAGCCAAACTCTCTCAATGTCCATCTGTAAATAATTTTAAAATAGCACCTGAAATTGAATTCTAGAATATCAGAGCCAAGGAAAATTCAGGGTGAGACATTTTCCCAGCCCAAGAAAACTTAGGATGTCAGCAGGAGACATCAAGGATATCATAGGTTGGGACTGGCCCAGAGCAAAGTGCATTCAATAGCCACACCAGTGTCTGGACAACTGCTCAAAGATTACAGGGGACCCTTTTTTGGCACTGCATGCAGAACCCTGTCACATTGCCCATATGCTTCCCAGTTGTAGTACCAGGGTGAAGAGGAGCATTACCTCTTGTGGCTTCAATAGAACAGGGAAGCTGGCCATAGTTCCAGGATGGAGAAGAGTGCTTGTGGCTTCAGGGAAGCAGAGAACCTGGTCACAGTTCCAGAGCCAAGAGGAACACTAGTACTTGTGGTTGCAGGGAAACAAGGTCTGTTTCTAGGGTTAAGACAAGAATACAGGCCAGGAGAACACTAATCACATCTTTCCTTGGATCATTCCACTTTGGAAGAACCAAAAACTTGAACAACTGCCCCCCCCATTATGAAAACAAAGCAATTATTAGGCTCTACTTTCCCATTATATGGCAAAAAATCTGAGAATCTAAGAAAAATAAATGAATACTTGCAAGTATACAAATTGCTCAGATTAACTGAAGAGGAAATGGAATATTTAAATTACTTTATCTTAGAAAAAGAAAACAGCTCATAAGTGAGGTCCCTAAGAAATAATCACCAAGATAAGATAGATTCACAAGTGAATTCTAACAGATACTTTAAAAACCAATTAATTCCAATACTATATAAGCTATTATGAAAACAGGCAAAGGAATCCTGTCAAATTCCTTTTACAATACAAATATGGTACTGATACCTAACCAGAAAGAGCAAAAATGGAGAAAGAAAACTCTAGAGCAATTGTTCTAATGAATATTAATGCAAAAATTGTAAATATAATGCTAGCAAGGAGATTGCAGCAATAGTGTGTATCACAAAAAATCATACACTACAACCAGGTGGGATTGATACCAGGAGAGGAAGGATGGAATATTAGGAAAACTCAATATTAGGAAATAAACATGAGGAAATTAATATTAGGCATCAGGACCAATATTAGGAAAATCATCAGCATAATTGACCATATTAATAACAAAAGTCATTTGATTATCTCAATATATGAAGATAAAGCTTTTAACAAAGTATACTCTTTCCTATTAAAAGCACTAAAAAGCAGAGGAATACATGGAGTTTCCTTAAAATGGTAAGTAATATCTATCTCAAATCAGGAGAAAATATTATATATAATGGAATTAAGGTAGAAACCTTCCCAGTAAGATTAGAGGTGAAGTAAGGATGCTCATTTTCGCCACTATTATTCAATATTATATTAGAAATGCTAGCTATAGCAATAAGAGAAGAAAAAGACATTGAAGGAATTAAAATAAGCAATGAGGGAACAAAATGATCATGCTTTGCAAATAATAGGATATGATGGTATACTTAGAGAATTCTAGAGAACCAACTTAAAAACTGGTTGAAACAAATAACTTTAGAAAAATTGTAGGATAGAATATAAACCTACATAAAGCATCAGCATGCCTATATATTGCCAACAATGTCCAACAGGAAGAGATAGAATGAAATTCTTTTAAAAATAATGCAGACAATATAAAATATTGAGAGTCTACCTGCCAAGACAAACCTAGATACTTTACCTTTATAGAGATGGACAATGGCAAAAGTGGAGCAGAAAAGAAATGGGTAGCCTTCAGAGATTTGGTATGTAGCAATGCCTTTCCTCATCTAAATCAGAATATTCATAAACATTAAGACTGGCTGGATGAAAATGATGCGGAAATTTGGAAGCTGCTAAATGAAAAACAAATCTTTGTAAGGTTTACCAGCAGGATAGTGTGTCCATATCTAAGAAGGAAGACAAAAGTAAGGTATAAGTGAAGCTTAGAGAGGTGAAGGACACTTGGCTCCATTAGAAGGCATATAAAATTCAGTTTTATGCTAACAGTAACAATCCAAAATATTTGTATGATGCCCTCAAGGCTATTTATGACTAAAGACCTATGGCACATCTCAACTACTCAGTGTTGAGGGAGACACATTGATAAGTAAAAAGGACATGGCCCTGGAGAGATGGGCTGAACACTTGTCTAGTGTTATCAACAGATCATCATCAATCAGTGCTGAAATGATAGACTGTTTACCTCTGAAGTCAGTACTTCTCTAGACAAAATTCCAACTGAAGAAGAGGTTTTGAATGTCATTAGGCTTTTCTCCTATGGCAAAGCACTTGGTGCTGATCCTATTCTAGTTGAGATTTACAATGTGGGGTTCCATTGCTCATACAAAAGCTGGCTGAAGCATATTTTTATTTACTTTTTTCACACTCTTTTTTTCCCAAAATATCGAAATTGGAAATGTTCTGCATGATTTCACCTGAAAAATCGATATCAAATTTCTTCTCAATGGGTATGGGCGAGTCAGGAGGGATGGAGAAAATTTGAATGCACCACAGACTAAGTGCAAGTCCTGATCAATTACTCAATGAGCATGAATTAAGTTACTTTATATCATTCATTGTGTGAGAAACTTGAAATACATACACAAAGAATGAAACAATCCCCATTCTCAGGAATCTTACACATTGTGATAATTCTGGATCAACAAAACACCTATATATTGATGGTTATGATGACAATGACAGTCCTGCCTACTTGTATATGAGAGAGACAATGGAATATCATGGATAGAATTTTTGACTTTGAATCAGGAAAACTTGGGTTCAAATCCTTTCTCAGCCATTTTGCTCTTAAGCACCAAGAATCTTTGATCCTCAGTTTCCTCATCTAAAAAACAGAGAAAATAGTGTAATCCCAAGTTATAATAATATAATATAATAATAGTGATGAGAGAGAACCACTGAGGATACAAAATCAAGCAAAAGAGACCCTTCCCTCAAGGAGTTTCCATTCTAAGAGGGAAGAAAGCTCTGGGGAACCAAAGAAAAAGGTGATACTGAGGGAGCCACCATAATGGGGAGATGGCCGGATAGGAAGATAATTACCAGAACTTCCTTCCATCATGGCTGAGATAACCAAATAAAACAATATGTTCACTAAAGTACTAATACACCTAAAAGCTCTCAATAAATGTCAGCTGTTGTTAATAAGCTTGCCCAAGGTCATGCGATCAGTATGTGTTAAAAGACTTGAACCCAGGTTCTCCTGCCTCCAAAACTGATGTTCCTTTCTCTAGCCCATGTTCCTACTACAAATATGGAAATTCAGTAAAATTAATAATAATGCCTCATCAGCATTGTAAATGATAGCTGACTTGACAGCCTCTTCCTTCTACAATAATTTGTAGGTGAATAAATTACCCCAGGGAATGGGTTCCACAGGCATAAATTACTTTTTTGCATTACTATTTGCATTACAGGCGACACATCCAAATATTATGAAGTACATTATTTCTGGAGAAGCATTAGCAGATGCACTGATTTCTGCCAAATTTAAAGGCAAATGAAGTGAAGCTGTTTTAGTTGGGAAACGGACACATATAATTCATCATTTGTAAACACTCACCTGTTCTGGGAACTGAGAGATATAAAATAGAACAAGCCCTAGCCCAGGACATGGTGCAAAGTAAGTGCTTCACCAACACTTTTTGACTGATTGATACAGTGTCTGCCATCAGGGAATTTACAGGCTAGTAGTTAAATAACATATCTACACATCGCAGTTTCACAGAAACTATTGCATAAATCGTACCACGTTGCTTTGGCAGTATAAAGGGGCAGAGCACTGGGCCTAGAGTCAGGAAGACCTGAGTTCAAATTTGACCTCAGACACTTACTACCAGTGTGACCGTGGGCAAGTCACTTAACCATGAGTTTCCTCATCTATAAAATGAGCTAGAGAAAAAAAAAAGGCAAATAACTCCAGTATCTTTGTCAAAAAGAGAGGGGTGTTAATGGGGAGTTAGGCATGACTGAAATAACTGAATAAAACATAAAGTGTTATGTTAAGTCATGGACAGGGCTTATTTGGCAACTTGGGGTGGTATGGTAAGAACAGGTTTCTCGGGAGACCTTATAGGATGACTTGGAATTCCAAATCCTGTGGTGGTTGGTTTCATAGTACAGATATTTAATTGACAACATTGTGCTATAGAGGTAAGAAAATCTGAGTCCAAACATTAATTCCATCACAAGTGTATTAAAAATATCAAGCAAATTACTCAGGCTTATACAACAGGCAAGTGTCTCTAGCAGAGGAAGCCTTGGCAAGTCAGTTAACTTTTCTGAGGCTCAGTATTCTTATCTCAGAGAGGCATCATGGCCTAGTGGATAGAAATGGAGACAGAAGAACCTAGGCTTGCCCTGTCATAGACACTTACCTGCTGTGCAAACCTGGGTAATTATTTATATGGTTTTTCTGAGCCTCTCCACGCTTACTAAATTGGGATAGCTATAATACTAGGTTGACAGTGTTGTTGTGGATAACAAATGGGAAGATTTCATAAAAATTCTAAATTTTGAAGGGTTAGAATACTATAAGCTACAACTACTTGTTTTTTTGTTCTTATATTTGTAGTAGGAGTAGGAATAGTAGTAATAGTATAGTAGCGGTAGTAATACTAGTAATAGTAATAGTAGTAGTAGTAGTAGTAGTAGTAGTAGTAGTAGTAGTAGTAGTAGTGGTGGTGGTGGTGGTGGTAGTGGTGGTGGTGGTAGTGGTAGTGGTTATGGTAGTAGTAGTAGTATGTAGGGGGGAGATAAAGGCTACTTAGAGATCAGTCCCTAGAGAGGTAACTGGGATCTCAGAGAAGCAGGTCTCTCCCTCCCCACCACAAACTTAATCACTTCCAGAGATACATTTCTCCCTCCCCTGCTAAGAATTAAATTGTTAACTCCTTTAGATCAAGGATGGCTTTTCTTTACAATTTATGTACCCAGTAGTTAGCACATACTGGGCATCTAAGTATTTTTTATTCATGCATTCATTCCTTGTTAATTTATTCATTCATGCCTCCATGGCTGAATCATAGATGTGCAACCAGGCCTGGGCTAGATGATCTTCAGACCAAGGGAAGAAAATGGAAGGGTTCCACCAATCAGTCAACCAATAAACATTTATTGACCACCAAACATTGTTCTTGGCATCGGAGATATGAAAACAAAAATGAAAGTCCCTGACATCCAGAAGCGAACATTCTTGGGGAAATTAATGATCATGTTTAAGTGTCTCTCTTCAGAGTTAGAAACCAGGTTACCTTATGTTCTATTACCCCAGTGTACTTCCCAGTCTAGTGTGGGAACACCTGACTTATCACACACCACAAGTTAGCTCTTCTATTTAGAGGAAGGTCAAATGTTTGATAATGAGAGATGGTAAGGTTGGTATTCAGTCTTCCCTGGTAGACTTGGTTTTCTATCTCTCATGTGAAAAGCAGGAAGTCACAAAGGAGACTGATGGGAATATTCTAAAAGAAAGAGATGGGAGCCAAGCAGAGAAGCATACAAGATGAGAGGAAAACATGTGTCTAGAAGACTGTCAAAAGGCAAGTGATACCCAGGAAACCAGAGGTGTTCCTGGAATCTTGGACCCACTGGCTCTTTCCAAGTAACTGTTCAAATGCCATTTCCCTTAAGAGGCCTCACCCAATTCTCTTAGTTGATAAGCAACCCTTTGTTCCTATCATAAGAAGGCTCTCAGCATGTTTCTCCTTCTGAATGAATAGTATTAATGAATCAATAGACTAGTTTGGAATTTTACTCTTGGGAAGTGCAGTCTTTGTGCTTAAGAGTCTTTATTTTGAGGTATGATTTCTTTTAATTTTGTTTTTTTACCAGAGGGGAGCATTTTTGTGCCTGTTCCTCCTAAGATTCTAAATGCCTTGACTCTTCAGAAACATACACACAGAGCAAAAGAAAGAAAGAAAACTCACAAAGGCATTTACCAAAAGAACTGCATGTTAAGTATACAGGTTAAACCTGTGTGTGTGTGTGTGTGTGTGTGTGTGTGTATGAGTGAGTGTGTGTGTTTATTTTTCATTTTGAAAAGCAAAGCCTGAGAAATTTATGTGGATCCCAGAACTAGACTATGCAGTTTCTCTTCTTGGCCTTATCTGGATCCTCTTAAATTTCAGTCAGCCTGAGAGACTGAAGGGTGGGGAATGGGGTGCAAGAGTAATCTTGAGATGACGGGATCCTTGCTGAACCAGTAGTCATTTGTTACACTGGGCCCATACTCCTGAGTGTTAGTGCTGGGATGAATTGTTGATTCAATAATCATATCTCCCCTCCCCCCCTGCCCAGGTAGGGCCACACCTTCTTTAACCAGAGTGGGCAACCATCCATATAGGGCAATTTTTGAACTAACAAATGATATCCCTCCACTTAAAACACAATCCAAACCATCACAAATATACCATTGAACTTAACTTAGCTCAATTCATCTAACATTTATTAAGTTCTTACTGTGTATACTTGGTGGATAGACAGATGGCCTAGGACTAAGGAAGGTCTCAGTACAAGTTTCACCTCTGACACGCTCATTGTATGACCTTGGATGAGTCACATAACCTCTCAGTTCTCTAGGCAACTTTCTAAGACTCTCAGTTATAGAGGAGATGAATATTTGTGTCACTGGGGGAGGTATTTTTTCTCACTGGAGGTCCCTATACCAAAGAAAAGATGGGTGAGAAACAAAACAAGAACAAAATGCTTGAAATACTGGGGAAACAAAGTCGACAATGAAGATCGTCTCTATTCTCAAAGGACTTATCTATTTCACTTCTCCAGGTGTGTATGGGTATGTATGTGTGTGGTACAACATATTTACAAATAAAAAAAAATACAAGGCAATTGGAAGATAACAAGAGGCTCACTAAAACCTGACTAGGGAAGAAGAATGTCAATGACATTTCAAGGAGGTGACTCTTCAACTTAATTTTCTGTAAAATGCAGAGATAAGCTAATAGATGATAGATGATAGATAGATAGATAGATAGATAGATAGATAGATAGATAGATAGATAGATAGATGATAGATGATAGATAGATAGATGATAGATAGATAGATAGATGATTGATAGATAGATAGATAGATGATAGATAGATAGATACATAGATACATAGATGATAGATAGATATAGATAGATAGATGATAGATAGATAGATGGATAGATGATAGATAGATGATAGATAGATAGATGATAGATAGATGATAGATAGATAGATAGATAGATGATAGATAGATAGATAGATGATAGATAGATAGATGATTGATAGATAGATAGATAGATAGATGATAGATAGATAGATGATAGATAGATAGATAGATAGATGATAAATAGATAGATAGATAGATAGATGATAGATAGATGATAGATAGATAGATAGATGATAGATAGATAGATGATAGATAGATAGATAGATGATAGATAGATAGATGATAGATAGATAGATAGATAGATAGATAGATAGATGATAGATAGATAATAGATAGATAGATAGATAGATGATAGATAGATAGATAGATAGATAGATAGATAGATAGATAGATAGATAGATAGATAGATAGATGATAGATAGATAATAGATAGATAGATAGATAGATGATAGATAGATGATAGATAGATAGATGATAGATAGATAGATGATAGATAGATAGATAGATGATAAATAGATAGATAGATGATAGATTGATAGATAGATAGATAGATGATAGATAGATAGATAGATGATAAATAGATAGATAGATGATAGATTGATAGATAGATAGATAGATGATAGATAGATAGATGGACAGACAGATAGAGAGTGAGATAGATGGATGGATATAGATCTGTGTGTGTGTGTGTGTGTGTGTGTGTGTGTGTGTGATCTAGGCTTAAGGGGGTCAGCCTGTGCAAAGGCATGGATGGTTATAAGTCCCAAGGTCTCACAGTAAGAAGGCAGCTCAGTCGCTCTCCTGCCCCAACTCCCGTACCTAGAGCTGAACAATAATGCTCTTTCTATAATTGAGTCCCACAGTCTGTATCTGGCATCTGCTTGAAAGCTACCAACGAAGAGGAAGCCAAGAGAAATAGAATTGGTGGCCAGGACAGAATACGAGAATAAAGGAAAAGCTCAGTCTCTAACAGCAGCACTTGGTCCCAATTTTAGACATTCCAATGGTTCAGAATGTTTATTTACTATTTGTTTTAGTAATCCTAAGAGTGATGTTAAATACTGTGTAATTTGAGTTTATCTAGCAGCCCAGCCAGTTTCCCTGGTAACTCTCAGAGTTGGCCATCACTATTGTTCCAACTGCTTCTGTGGGGTCAGTAAAGCTAGCAGAGGTCAGCAGTCTATCTTCCAGGCTTCCCAGTTAATACCACCTAGGAGCAGAATGTGGTTGTATAGAAATATTAAAAGCATATGACCAATTCTGTTCCTTGAAAAATCACTGTTTTCATGAACTTTCTTTGAACATGCATTTAACTAATGTAAGCTAATACAGAACTGATTGCATTGGAAAAAAATGTATAGCATTTGAAGGGCAGTACTATAAAAGAAATATGGGAAGGCAACTGGAAGCTGGCATGTGGAAGGAGAACCTCAAATGCCAGTCTGAGAAGTATAGATTTTGTACTGGAAGCACTAAGGAGCCACTGAAGATTTTTCAGTAGGAAGATAACATCTCCAGATCTGTGTTTTTAGATTATCTGGAGGGTCAGGGGACCAACAAGATTCTGAGAATCTTTTCTTGTTCTCATAGACTCTTCTCTTCACCACTAACTCCTAAATAGGAATTATAAATAAGAGGAGAAGTAATTACAAGTCATATCCACTGGCCAAGATACCAATAAATTAAACAAGTTAACAACCTGATGAATTAATAGCAGAGAAGGTTTACCATGAACCTCAAATGTATGTACTTAGAGTCCTACCAGCCACCAAACCCCTGCTCTGACAGGAAGGCAGATCCAACCCATGGCCTTGTACATGAGGATTCACTCAGCAATTTACTCCATGCCCTGCCCATCTTTTCACTCCATTGTTCTGTAGCATTGAGGAGAATTCAACTCTTTCCAACCCTACTTCTCTCCTAAGCCTCTATGGACGAGAGGAGGAATAGACAAGTCAAAGTCTGCTTGCTTGGAACAATTTCAGCCTGAAGCACTGTTCAGCCAGAGGAGCAAAGAACAGAAAGAAATGGAGTGGGAGGGTAGAATTTTGGGGAGGTCACAGAAGGTTTGAAGGAAAATGGAGTGGCATCCATTTGGAGCAAGCGCTGTCCCTCCCAAAGGTCACTTAGAGACAGAGACAGGGGCTTATGAAAAGAGAATTCCCTAATGAATAGAAGACTGAGATAGCTTTGAGGTTCAACCCCTATAGGATCTACCATTCAAGTGGAAGGAGTCAGAAAGTGAGTGACAGAAGGATATAAGAAGGGGGAAGAAAGGTAAATTAACAAAGATCCCAAGAAAAAGAAAGCTGTTAAAAAACTGTGAGCATAGACAGATAATACAAGGGAGAAACCTCCAAGATGTCTAAGTGAATTCAAACATCTCTAAATAAATATTGTAAGTTAAATAAAATTGAAACAATACTTGATTAAAAAAAAAAGAAACTGCTTCCAAACATGTAACAGGTCAACACAAAATATTCAGTCACGTGCCCTAGCTCTCTTTTCCCTTGAGAGCAAGACCCTAGAATCTTCTACAAGGGCTCTTCCATCTCAGGGGGTCTGGGCATTTTCCAAAACCCCACTACATAAGCATAGTATATTATTTTCAAAGACAGGGTATGTAAAGGGAGCTTAAATATCATAAGCTTCTCAAAGGAACACAATAAATATTAATATATATATATAGTAAGAAATAATAGATTATTTCCCAGAACTTCTGAATATTAAAAACTAAATACCAATAGAATGAATGTAGAGATGAGCTCTTTAAAAACAAAATATAACAAAATAAAAAGAAATTGTGCTGCACATTATAGATACATAGCAGCTATATTTAATAATTTGGATGAAGAATAACAAATTCTGCAAGTGATGAGGATGCAAAGGAAGGAAAATTTGAACAATATGGGATTATTCTATACCCACAACAGGACAAGACAATGGAATAATATGCCTCCAAAGAAAAAGAAGAGAGACCAATCTATAGTATAAAGTGATAAAGTCTTCAAAGCTGAGCCTAGTAATCAATGAAAAAAGATGGCTATTCAGTAAAAGGGAGTCATGTGAAGCATGGTACTTTACAGTTACTAACTAAAATATAACTGATGAAATAAATCACTCTACTCCGAGAGACTATTAAGAAGGAAAAAAAAACTAGAAAGATATTTATGGAACTAAAACAACAATAACAGCAACAATAAAATAAAACTGGAGAAACCATTAAGAAATTTCTCTTATGAAGTACACAAAAATTTAAAAATAAGAAAGTGAATTTAAATAGGAGAAGCAAAACAGACCCCAAACCCCTTGTACTAAATTATAAAAGTCATATCTAAAAGTAAATAAATTTTGTTGTTTTTTATATGAACTAGAAAATTATAGAACCCATAAAAGGAAAGAGATAATGGTAAAAGATAGAAAGGACTATATGGTGGACCCTAATCAAATCAATGGCAAACACTGAAGGAAAAATAACTTGTATTTTCTAAGGAAGAAGAAGGGCTGAGGGGGGATCTATAAAGGGATTTATAAAGGAAAGAATTGAAACATGAAAAAAATGAAGGTCACATTTCAGTGGTGGGAGGGGGCCCCACTGAAGAATACTCACAAGGGATGACATACCACTTCTATATTGGAAGATGGCAACTTTCCAATGCATATAATCTATAGGGATTTGGGGCTAAGAGATTATACTACCTGTAAGAGAAGACAAAGAGGGGAGGAAGGAAGATTTTAATTAATAATTTAACTGACGGAAAATAGAAGGGGAATTAGATAAAATAGACAAAAAGAAGAAAGGAAAAGGAATCAGTAAGTTAAGCAAAACTTAAAAAAATAGAGAAAGGAATGACAAATTGAAAGTGGAGACTTGAGAGTGAGAGAAAGAGAATCTGTGGGGAAAAGATTGCCTTCAAAAAGATGAAGCAAAAATAATTGAATCTACAAAGTACCATTTCTAAGGAGGAAGAGAAATCAATCATCATAATTCAGAATAAAAGTGATTTTAGAGGTAAATGAAGGAAAATAAAAACCTAACATTACTTCAAACGTCGATGGATTGATTAATCCAATAAAACAACAAAAAAGAAAAATTGCGTAAGATAAGAAAACCCACAATCTCCTGCTTATAAGAAACACACCTAAAATATACACAAAATAAACATGAGGGATTAGAGCGAAAATGTTATACATCAAGAGAATTCAGAAAAGTAGGAGTTGTACTTATGCTATCATACAAAGTAAAATAAAAATTCACAAAATATAGATAAAAATGCTTCACTATGCTGAGAGAAACTATAGACAGTAAATCAATGTTGTGATTAAATGTATATTTCCAAATGCTATTGCATCTAAATTTATGATGAAAAAATAACTTAATAAGAAGAAGACATAGTCAATAACAATAACAGCAGAAGAATTTAAGATCTTTTGGTTTGGGACAAATTTAACAGGAAGATAAAAAAAAAGAAAACATAAAATAACAAAAGCAGGAAAATATGAAACAAAAAAATCTATATGCACCCCCCCCCCCACCCAGGACTGTTAAAAGAATATATTTATTTCTAAATATCACATGGAACTTTTAAATAAAATAACCATATAATAGGGCACAGGAAAGTTACAAATAAATGTGAAATACCCCCCCCAAATAGTAGTTATATCCCTTAAAGAAAATGTTGCATTAAAATTGTAGTAATATATGTTTAAAAATCACTTTGGTGAATCAAAAGCAAAAGATACTGTCAGACTCAAATGAACACAGCAATGAAATCTGAAATTATGAGCAGGCAATCATATAAACCATAATTTTGTAAAATAAATAATAATAAAACAACATCCCCAAATTTGTGGAATGAAGCTAAACACTTCAGAGGGGTAGGAATTATATCCCTAAATAGAGTTATTAGCAAAATAGAAAATGGGAGAATTAATAAATTAGTTATTTGCATAAATAGTAGAAAGTCAACAAATAAACCCAAAATCCTAATGAAAGAGGGCATACTGAAAATTAGAATAGGACAAACTGGTAACCCAAAAATAAATAGCTGATTCTTTTTAAAAAACATGAACAAAATTGATAAAAATCTTTAGTCAATCTTGATTGTGTTAAGGAGGAAAAGAAAAGAAAATCAAATAAACAAAACAGAGAATGAACAAGATGAAATATTGGAAGTAAAAACATTTTCAGAACCTAGTAGGTATAGCAATATTCTAGTAAAATTGAATATGCAAAAGAAATAGAGGAATACCTTTAAAATATAAAATACTGAAATAACAGGAGAACAAAGAGTGACCCCATCCGGACCCCCAATGTAACTGTATTTCTATAGGTTATTGTGGCAGGAAGTATCTGGACCAGTGGTGGTCAATCCCACCATTAGTGGGGAAGAGAAAGTTGAAGTCCTCTCTTTTTGACCTAAGGTAGTTTTTGCCCCAAGTTAGACAGCCTTGTGCCCTTCTCCTACCTTACTGGAGGCTTACCATATTGGTGAGACATCCAAATTTCTTTAACTTATTACTGCTTAGAGGATCTGAGCTCAAGCAATCCACTTGCCTCAGACTTCCCAGTAGCATGGATTAAAGGTATGCACTGCTCTACCTAGTCAAATAGAGATCTTAAATAAACCAATCTTACAAAAAATAAATAAAATCAGCTGCAAAGAAATTATCAAAGATAGGGGTGGGTAATAACCCCTATTCATGATGGATTCATAGGATAATTCTATAACTATTTACCAATTATTATTATCAAGACTGCAAAAATTATTTTAAAGAAAATGATAATAGATGCAGAAAAAACTTTTTATGAAGCACAACACTTATTTCTATGAAAGACACTTGAAAGTATAGGTTTAAATGGATTTTTCCTTAAATTGATAAAATATATTTGTCTAAAGTCATCAACAAATAAAATTTGCAATAGGGATGAGCTAGAAGTCTTCCTGGTAAGATCAGGGGTGAAACAATGATGCCCACTGTTACCAATGCTATTTAATATTGTGTTGGAAATCCAAGAAATAACAATGAGAAGAAAAAGAAATAGAAGGCATCAGAATCAGGAATGAGGTAATAAATCTTTCTCTTTTTTGCAGATGACATGATGGTACACTTGGGAGATCCCAAAGATTCAACTAAAAAGTTAGTTAAAACAATAATTTTAGCAACATAGCATGATATATGTAAATCCACATAAATCATCAGGAAATTAGGCTTAGCCCGACATTTTATACCATATTCATCGATAAATTAAAATGCTTTAAATCACTATTGATTAGAGAAATGCAAATCAAAACAACTTCGAGCTACCACATCTCACTGGTCAGATTGGCAAAGATGACAAAACAGGAAAATGATAAATGCTGAAGAGGATGTGGACAATTTGGAACACTAATGCATTGTTGGTGGAGTTGTGAACTGGTTCAACCTTTCTGGAGCGCAATTTAGAACTATGCCCAAAAGACTATAAAAATGTGCTTAACCTTTGACCCAGCAATACCACTTCTAGGGCTATATCCCAAAAAGAACATAGAAGTGGGAGAAGGACCCATATGTAAAAAAAAATATTTATAACAGTTATTTTTGTGGTGGCAAAGAATTGGAGATCAAGGGGATGTCCATCAATTGGCGACTGGTTAAACAAGTTGTGGTATGTGAATGTAATCGAATGCTATTGTGCTATAAGAAATGGCAAGCAGACAGACTTCATAATAACCTGGAGAGATGCTGAGTGAGGAGAGCAGAACCAGGAGAACTTTGTACATAATTACAGATACATCATATGTGTGATGACTTTTATAGACTGGGCTCCTCTCAGCAGTGCAAGGTTATAAGACAAATCCAAAGGACTTATGATGGAAAGGTTTGCCCACATCTAGAGAAAGAAATACAGAGTCTTAATGCAGATTGAAGCAAACTACCTGCTCTCTTTCTTCTTTTTTGCTTTGTTTTGTTTTGTTTTGCTTTGTTTTGTTTCTTCTTTCTTGTTCACTCCATTGGTTATAATCCTTCTTTACAACTTGACTAACATTTATTGTGAAAGTATTTGTAAAGCCTATGTTTGATTTTATGCAGCCATTGTGGGAGGAGGGGAGGGAGGAAGGGGAGAAATTTGAAATTCAAGGTATTGTGGAACTGAATGTTGTAAACTAAAATCAAATAAATAAATTTTAAAAATGGATATTTGACTTGAGTATTAGGGATCACACCGTTACAAAATAATTGTTGAGAAAGACCTATGATTAGTAGAGAGCTCTCTGTAGGGCTGCATCTTGGGGACACCATAGAGCACAGAACGCTGAACCTGGAGTCATAAAGACCTGAGTTCAAGTGTGGCCTCTGTCACTTACTAGCTGTGTGACCCTGGATAAGTCGCTTCACCCTGTTTGCCTCTATTTATTCATTTGTAATATGATCTGGAGATGGAAATGGCCAACCACACCCATATCTTTGCCAAGAAAATTCCAAATGGGGTCAGAAAGAGTTGGAAATTACTGAAATAACACAACAACAACTGTTCATTGACTGACTGACTAAAAGCCTAAACTGATACTGATCCCTGTTTGGTCTACAAATGGCTTATAGATGTTAGTGTTTGATGTTGTCATAGACTGTTGGTGTAAGACAGCAGAGTGGGAATAAATACTATTCTGAGAACAGAGAAGAAGAGAGCCAGGACATTGGGGATGGGGGGTAATAAAGATGGCTACATATATACGGTAACATGTATGATCTACTGCTTAGCCAGAATTAATTATGCCACTGCTCTCTGGGCTGTTCCAAGAGCAAGGCTCTCCATCTCTTTGCTCTAAGCCTTTTCTCTGGCTCTGCCCCATGCCTGGGATTCTCCCCTCTTCTAATTCGACAGCTGACCTCCCTGGCTTCTCTGAAGGCCCAACTAAAATCCGACCTTTACTCAGAGTCTTCCCCAACACCTCTTCATTCTATTTCCTTCCTTCTCTTAAATAGTTTCTATTTATCCTGTATATATGCCATTGGTCTTCTAAAATGAAGGATGAACAAAATCCTATGGTTTGCTTTGTTTATGTTTGTTAGTAAATGTTTATTAGTTTATTGATTTTTAAATACCTACTATGAGCCAGGCACTGTTCCAAATTCTGGGGATACTAATGTGAACAATGAAGCCATCTGGATCCTCAAGGAGTTTACAATGTATCAGGGGCCATAACAAGTACATATATCAGCTAAATTTAATGAGAATAAATTCAAAGTACAAAGTAGCTAAATATAAGACAGTTTGGGAGGGACCTCACTAGAAGCTGGAATGTGAGGAAAGACTACATTTAGAAGATGATAAGCGAGATAAAAAGAGAGACAGACAGAGAGGAGAGCGAGAGACAAAGAGAGACACACAGAGAAGGGGGAGGGAGGGAAAGGGAGAGAGAGGAAAAAAACGAGAGAGGAAATCTAGGAGAGACAGAGAGAGAGAAAGAGGGGGAGGGAGAAAGAGATAGAGAGAGGAGAGAGAGAAAGGAGAAGTGGAGAAAGAGGGAGAGGAGCTAAAGGCAGAACTTGTAGGAGAGGTCTCCTGTAGAAGTTAGGATCTGAGCTGTGTTGAAGGAAGCAAAGAAAATTGAAAGCTGGGGGTGAAAGGGAAGAATATTCCTAGCAAAGACCAGTGCAAAGATACAGAAATGAGAAATGGATGGTCTGTTTAAAGAACAGCAAACAGGTTGGTTTAGGTGGATTTGAATATTTACAGAGGAGAAACAAGTCAGCAAAATGGAAAGGTAGGAAAGGAATAGGCTATGAAAAATTTTAATTGTTAAACATGTCTTTATATTTTATTCTAGAGTTACTAGGAAGCCACTGGGGTTTGTGGAAAGTGGGGAAGGGAAAGTAACATGGTCAGACCTGGGCATTGGAAAAAATCACCTTATGGCAAAGAATTGGAAATTGGGGGGGGGGGGGGCGGTGTCCATCAATTGGGGATTGGCTGAGCAGGTTGTTGCATATGATTGTCATAGAATACTATCGTACTGTAAGAAATGACAAGCAGAATGTTCTTAGAGGAAAAAAAACCTGTAAAGAGTTACATAAGTTGATGTAAAGTGAAGCTAGAAGAACCAGGCAAAAATTGCGCACAATAGCAGTGATATTATATGATGATCAACTGTGATTCACTTAGCTATTCTCAGCAATACAGTGATCCAAGACTCATGGTGAGAAATGCTATCATTCTCCAGAGAAAGAAGTGATAGGGTCTGAATGTAGAGTGAAGCATACATTTTCTTCATTTCATTTTTCTTATTTGTGTGTGTGTGTTTCTTTCACAACATGACTGATATGTATACATGTTTTGCATGACTGCACATGAATAATCTATATCAAATTGTTTGCCTTCTCAGTGGGGAAGGTGGAGAGACAATTTGAAACTCAAAATTGAAAAAAAGAAGCACAAATGTTAAAAATTGCTTTTTCCTAAGAATTAACATTTTTTTTAAAGATAATGACAATAATGAGATAATATGCCAAATATTATGGAATGCAGGCAAAGTAATATTTAGGAGAAAATTCATATCTCTAAATACTTAATAAAAGAAAGGGAAGATTGACAAATTGAGAATGCAATATTTTTTAAAAATCTAGGAAAACAACAAATTAAAAATTTCCAAGTAAACATCAAAATAGAAATCCTGGAAATAAAAGGACAGATTAATAAAACTGAAAGTACAAAAACAATAAATTAACTAATGAATAAATCAAGGACCTGTTTTTTTAATTAAAAATAAACAAAATAGATAAACCATTTGCTAACTTGATTACAAATTGTTTTTACATAATTGGGGAAAAATAAAATTTTACATCTTAAGGCCACCCACAAATCCTTAGGAAAGACCGAAACATATGTATGTGTATATGTATATGTAGGTGTGTATAAACCTATATGTATATGATTACTTTGGTAGCTGAGGGGAATATTGTTGGAAAAGCAGAGAGATATGATGAAAGGAGATGTGTTATGAGGCTCAGTAATACTCCAAGTGAGGGCTTGGTGATCGCTGTGTTTGTGAAGGGAAGAAGATGTATTCAAAAGATGTGAAGGTAGACATGACAATATTTGAAAACAAAGAGTAGAGTGGGATTATTTCTCAATGTGTCCATAAACTTGCATTTATAATTTTTCCTGCCATCAGGAAGCTTTCAAGATGACCCTCCCCCCCACCACCAATCCCCCAGGGGAGGGTCCCAAACTAGATACCTTGTTATGCTAAAGTGGGGAAATGATAAGAATTATAGCTGAAGACAAGAATAGAGCAACCAGTTTCATTGTGTTTCTGGCACCTTTCCTCAATGTTCAATCAGGGGCATGGGCCCAGTAAGAAAGAGAAATCTTCAGAAAGAATGAGTGAAAAAGCAAGTGGGTAAAAGACAGGTTCAAAGACAGAAGAGATTCGAGGAGAGAGCAAGAGAAAGTGTGTATGAATGCATGAGTGTGTGTGTGCATGTGAATAGGTGGGAGTGGTGTATGTGTGTGTATGTGTATGTGTGTGAAAGACACAGAGGTAGACTTTGTTGTGAGACAGAGAAACAGAGACAGAAAGACACAGAGAGAGATAGAGAATTAATGTTGTTCAGTAATTTTTTTTGTCCTTTTCGAATTTTCCTGGCAAAGATATTGAAGTGATTTGCCATTTCCTTTTCCTGTTCATTTTACAGATGAAGAAACTGAGGTACATAGAGTTAAGCAACCTGTCCAAGGTTACATAGATAGCAAGTGTTTGAGGCTGGATTTGAACTCAGGAAGATGTGATAGAGAGAGACAGACACAAAGACATAGAAACACAGTTAGAGAGATAAAAATAGAAACAAAGACACAGGTACATATATACTTAAATACACAGTATAAGTGATAGTGTGGGGGAAGCCATGGAATGAAAAGTTGATTTGGGGAGTAGGAGCTTAACCATATGTGCTGTCAGCTGTGTAGGAAGGTACATTGATTAAGCATCTGTCATGTACCAGGCACTAAACTAAGCACTGTGTATTTATGTATACACATAGAGAGAGACATGTATGCATGCCATATATGTATGCATGATATATATGTGAAATACATACATACACATATACATACATATGTTTTTCTGTGTGTTTGTCTGTAAATTTGATTCCCAAAACTCCACAATTTCCAGAACAAGTAGTAAGGGCTACGATTAGTCCCATTTGACAGTTGAGAGAACCAAGGCAGACAGAGGTTAAGAAACATGCTGAGGATTGTACAGCCAGTTAGCATCTGAGGTCACATTTGAACTTGGGTTCTTGACTTTAGACCCAGTGCCTAGTCACTACACAACCCATCTGTTTCCACCACCTTCAGCTGACTGTAGGCAGGAGATATGGGCAGTCTATCAAGAAGGAAACTAACCCAAGGCTCCAGATCACCAATTATGTTCCAGGTGACCACCCAGGGCAGAGACAAAGGGTGACCTGAGCAGAAGAACATCGTTTGATGAGGCCAAAGCATGTAGATCTCCAAAGTATACAGATTTTATGTATATACAGGTTTCTCAAGGTAGAATAGAGGAATCAATAAGACCTGAAGCCCAAGAGGGGATCTTTAGGACCCAGAGAAGAAAGAGTCACAGAAACATGGATTTTGAACTAAGGACTCATCTAGTCCAACCCCTTTGTTTTATAGTTCAGGATGCTGATACTCAGAGAGCTTCAGGATTTCTGAGCATCACATAGAAAACAAATGACTGATGGGAAATTCAAAACAGGATTCTTTGCCTCCAAACCCAGGGCTCTTTCTCTTGTTGAACACTGCCTATTATCTTCTCTGAAGCAGGCACTGTGGAGTGCCTAGAACTGGTTAGACATCAGACACCAAGGTCATCCACTGCATTCCAAGCCATCACCAGTTATCCTGATGTTTTTTGCCACTGGGCTTTGATGAGTCTGGAAGAGACAGTTAGGCTGGTGACTGTGCTCAACTCTGCCTCACTTTGATCCCACTTAACTACAAAACAAGACATTGCCCTTTGAAGTCATTGTCCTATTCAAAAACAAAGGATGAACAATAACATGCCACATGTGGGAGAGACTTTGTTGTAGTGGGTGTAGACAGCTAGATGGGACAGAGCAGAGAGTTCCTAGCCTGAAGTCAGGAAGACCTGAGTTCAAATGCAGCCTCAGATGCTTAGCTGTGTGACCTTGGGCAAATCATTTAACCATTGTCTGCCTGTTTCCTTATCAACAAAATGGAAACAATAAAAGCACCTCCCTTCCAGCATGGTCGTGAGGGTTGTATTTTTATAGTACTCTGTAAACCTTTAAACACAAAACAAATGCTGTCTATTATTTTTAGCCAATCTAGGAGCCAGGAAGTCCTGGTGAAGACTTTAACTTAGCTGAATGATCCTGGGCAGGTCACTTAATTTTTTTTTCTCCCAGCTCAGTTTCCTCATCTCCAAAGTGAGGATAATAAAATATCTACTTCACAAGATTGTTATGAAGACTCAATGAGTTAACAAATGCATATATCATACCAACCTGAAAGTTTCCACCAATGCTAACTATGACTATTTTATTCCTTATTTGTAAAATGAAAGATTCTCCCCCATTTGGCTGAGGCCTCCTTGAGGACAGAGATTGACTTTTGCCTCTTTTTATATCGCTTGCACAGTGTCTGGCACATAGTAGGCACTTAATATGTGCTTTCTGACTAATGGACTAGCCCAGTGGTTTAGGCTACACGATTATGGAATCATGTGTTCAGCTATATTCTACCTACGACCTTTTGAAATTTTGCAAAAGTTGATTATCGATGTTTATTTGCATTTAGCATCTGATCTTTATACTGTCCCTCACAAAAGAATACTTCCCTCAAAATGAAAAATAAACCCTCAAAATGATGGTGAAGAAGAAAATTTCCCACATTAGCCATGCACCAGGGTTCATGTTAAGACCCATTTTAACAACTCCACAAACAAACTCAGTAGATGGGACACATGAGTGTATGTTTTTAAGCAGATTTCTTCTCCCAGAAGGGAAAACAGATAGGACAGCTCATTTCTCAAAAACTACTCATCCTTGGGTCAACTTGGTTTAGTTAGCTCCCTGATGTAGGGGCTCCTGGTGAGCATGCAAAGAGCATAAATCTGAATGATTAATAAGTAGTCTACTCCCTTCACCATTTGTCACTGCCAAACTATAGTATAAATGACAACAAAAAAAATGTACGAATCAGAAAGCATTTAGCCCAACATCCTTATTTTACAAAGGAGGAAACCAAGGCCCTAGGATTGAAGTGACCCCCCCCCCCAGGTCACAGACTGGAAAAGGACAGAACTACAATTCAAGCCCAAGTCTTCCAACTCCAAATCAAGGTTTCTATCCCCTAGCCCATAGACTCTTCACTGATTACTGGCCTTTTTTGATGAATGATTTTTTCATATGTTAGCCTAGCTCTTAAGAACCTTAGCCTTGCCATCTGCCAAGCAGATCTGCCACCTTCAGGCTTCTTCACCTTCTTAGCTGAACTTTTCTTTAAATGCCATGCCCTCAATTCGGTCAGAGCTCCTTGAGAGCAGGGACCATTGACATGATTTGTATGTAGTCCCAGCTCTACACTTGGCACAGTGCTAGGCACATACTAAGCACTCCATACCTGCTTCTCTTTCTTTTTTTTGGGAGGGGGAGGGCAGCTAGGTGGTGCCATGGATGGAACACAGAGTCTGCAGTCAGGAAGACCTGAATTCAAATACAGTCTCAGATACTTACTATCTGTGTGACCATTAACAAGTCACTTAAACTTATTTGCCTTAGTTTCTTCTCCTGTAAAATGAGCCAGAGAAGAAAATAGTAAAACAATCTGGTATCTTTGCCAAGAAAAGCCCAAAGGGGACAAAAAGAGTCTGAAATGACTGAAGAACAACCAGCATGATTTTAGTTCTTTTATTCACTATTAGCCATTTATTAGAGTTTGCACACATATATGTGTTTTTGCGCATGAATATACACACATACAGACATATGTAATGTAATACCAAGCAAAGGCAACTTCCCAGGTTCAAAATACCAGCATAGGTGCTCTCTATTTTATTCAGTAACAAACCCAGAACAGAGAAGATCAAAACATGACATCATTCAAAATACAGCATTTACTAAGTGTGATTAAATCATCTCCAAGGCCTACCCCACCCCAGGACTTTCCAATCATTCAATCAATTACAAAGTCTCGAATACTTCTCCACCCCTAGGCTATACCTTAATTAAGTCCACCACAAAGCCCCTCTTCTCAAATGGAGATTAGTTTCCAAACATAAGTAAAATACATTCATTTGCTCAACCATAGAACACAAAAAGGTCAAAAGTTCCCCACCCCTGGATCACAATTGAATCTACCCCAGAGTTACATCAAGTTTAAACACAGCACTTAATACCCAAATGGAGGTCTTTTCTTCATCTTGACACGAGGCAAGTTCTCAGCAATCTTAGTTCCTGGGGAGACAAGGCTTAGCAAGGCCATAAGATACATTGCCAGTCCCTTCATGAATTTATCCTCTGTCTGTAGAACAGTCCTAGAACCCCTGAACACATTAGCAAAGCCCTCTCCCAGGATTTCTGTAAACATACAACAAGAAAATCCTTCTTCAGGGCTTCTGAACCAACAGAAAGGCTCCCAGACCCCTGCAACAACAGCACTGTCCTTCACCAGTGGACAGTATTCATTCTGTCTGCCGGACAGTCTCCAGACCCCTGCAACAACAGTACTGTCCCTCACCAGTGGACAGTATTCACTCTCAGTACTGTCCCTCACCAGTGGACAGTATTCACTCTCTGTCTGCAGGACAGTCTCAGGCCTTCTTAACCAATGCCAGGTTCCAGGACTTCTTCAACAGGACAGTCTTTCACCAGTGGACAAATCTGGCAAAATAACATCAAAACAGACAGACAAAGTACCAGCAAAACAGCCATGTCTCCTCAGTCCTTGGCAGCTCAGGGGGCAGGTCTCAAAAGTCCAGGGCAATTCAAAGCGGCCACCAGCAATCTCTTAGTCTCTCTCCACGAGGTGCTGCTTCCAAAAAGAACTTCCGCCTCTCTCTCTTGTCTCTCCAAATCTACGTCACCAGCTCCTCCCAGTCAGGACTTTCTTTTCACATCAAAAAGTCCATCCCACAGGTGGGATTAACAAGCTCTGGGTTTTAATACAATCAATTTGAAAACCAAGCCCAATACAGGGGAATCTCCACATTCCATTACTATCACAACATAATACATACAAATACACACAACTTTTGAGTAGCATCATCTATTTCTAACCAATGCATTTTCATTTTCTACCTATTTACTTCTATATGCAGATTAACCATCTTGCCAGTATCCTTGGAAAGTAGCAAAGTTAAAGTCATTTCCAGACTGGAAAATTGGACAAAATAAGAAATGCAATTTGCTGATGGGCCTCTCCCTTTGCCTTCTGTTTATTTCCTGTATCCCATGATACAAAAATTGGTTTGGAGACAGGCTAAGATTTTGTTAATATGTTGAAAGGGATGAATGTGAACAAAGGAACCTGGAAACAGTTGGTAAATAGCGTGGGAGAGCAGGAACACGGCTGTCATCTGACAGGGTTAGCATGGGCCTTCCAACCAATTTGTCTTATCTAGAGTGCTTCTGTAGTGCCTCTGTGGGCATTGCACATGTTTTCAATTTTCAATTGTGGGCAGGGAGGCACTAACTGGGGGGAGCGGTTAGCCCACTCAGCCCTTACAGCCAGGCTCATTACTGAATTCTCTGCATTTTCCCTCTTGCTAATTTTCAGGATGTTTGGGAACTCCGGACACTTGGAATTGATGTTTGGAAAATTGGATTTTCTTTTGATGATTTTGTAGCACACTGTCTCCCTCAGACCTCCCCTGATGGGGGAGGGGGAGGGGTTTATGGGCGGTGCCAGGGTTGCTTTGAATGAATATGTATAAGCTTGATGGGGTGATCACCATATAAGGCCATAAGCGTGATGGGGTGATCACCATATAAGGCCATAAATGTAAGACTGCGATATGATTGGCTCGGATTCGCTATATATTTTCTCGTGTGAGAGAGCTCTCTCTCTCTCTCCGCCATGTAACTGCTGAAGAATAAACCACCCCGCTTCACTCCTCCGCCTTCTGTCTGGTGTTTTTTCCCCGTGAGGGGCCGGTGACGACCGAAGACCCGGGATGGGTAAGTGAGAGGGCCGTGGGGCTAGTCGTCTAAATCTGTTGTGAGGGCAAACGCCCGCAACACTCCCCTGTCTCTAAATTTCAGTGTCTTATCTCTAACAATGTCTAATCTTGTTATATCTTTAAATTCTGTTCCAATTATGTTCCCCAATACTTTAAGATACTGGAGGGGCAGAGTGGTCTACAATGGGAATCAAGACAGTGGAGTCCAAATTCTAGGTCTCACTCCTAGTATCCTGGGACCTTGCAAATCACTTCACATTTTTGGGTCTTTGTCTCCTCTATAAAGAAGGCATAGGGGCTGAATGGCCTCTGAGTCCCCTTCCAGCTCAATCAATGATACGAGACTAGTTCTTTCCACATAGGCATAACTTAGAGGATAAAAAATTCTAGATTCTATCTTTGAGGTGATAAGGATCCACTGAAGACTTTTGACTGTGGTAGTGACATGATAAAATGAATGTTTTATGAAGATCATTAAATCATAGCTCTGGCATTGGAAAGGATCCCAAAGGACAATTAATTCAACCTTCTCATTTCACATACTGGTAACTGAAGCTCCACAAAGAATAAATGACTTATCCAAAGTCATGCAGGTTAAATGTCTAAAGTGGGATTTAAACTCAGTTTATGACTCCAGAGTTGTTCTTTTTAGTGTACCATGTATTTAACAGATGCATATTCAATTGAATTGAATACTTTAGTGATTTCATCCTTATGGCTATAACTGGCAGATTGTAACAAGGGAGATCATGAGTTAGTAAGACCAAAGCCTTTTGTCTCCTGGTTGCCAGACATCTAGTAATGAGTCTGTAAACTTCAACAGGTTAGTCTGTGGGGGAAAAAAATGACCAAAAATGCATCAACTGATTCATCTGGAAGGTCTTTCTAGCTTGGTTAGATTTGTCATGTCTGGTGCTCTACTGAGAGCTCTGGAGAGCCCAAAGTAAAGGGAAGGCAATAAGCATCTATATTCCATCCATTATGTGCCAGGCAATGTGCTAAGCACTGTCAGAATATTGCTTCATTTGATCCTCAGTACAACCTTGCAAGGTAGGTGCCATTATGGTTGACATTCTAACATAGAGGAAACTAAGGCAGACAGATTGTTTCTTGCTCAGAGTCACACAACTAGTAAGTTTCTGAGGCCAGATTTGAACTTAAGTCTTATAGATACCAGGTCCAGTATTCTACCCAGTGTGCCTTCTGTTGGCTCTGGAACTTTGATCTGGAGTTCCTCTTTACCAGAAAGAAGTAGCAGATTAGAGCTTTATTGGAAACTTTGCAGTTAGGAGAACATTTTCAAATCAAGTCAGAGGGTCCAAACCTCTGCTTTGCCACATACTCTTTTCATGACTTTTGGAAAGTCCCCTAACTTCCATGGATTTCAGTTTCTTCTATTATAAGATGAGAAGTTAGGCTAGATTATGTCTAGGATCTATTATGTCTCAAATTCTATATACTAACATGAATTCAGGAGGCTGAAATTTAGGAAGAATATTGGTATGTGAGAGTATGCTCAGAAGAAAATGATCACAATAGTGAGGCAACTAAATGTTTGCTATTTGTTAAAGGAACTGGAAAGTTTTAGGCTGGAGGAGAGAAAATGTGGTGGAGAATTATTGCTACCTTCAGCCATCTGAAGGACTGTTTTCATCATGAAGGAGGCAATGGTAGAAAGTAATATAGACATTGACTTGATATAAGGAAGAACTTCCTAATAATGTAAACTTTCCAAAAGTGGAACAGGATATTTTGGGAGAAAGCCTTTGAATAAATACAGGAAGACCATGTATCTGTGATACTATGTGGAGGATTCACTTTTCAGGGGGGAGGTAGGACTAGGTCATTCTTCCAACTCTAGAATTTAATGACTCTAAGAAGTTATGATCATAATAGCTTTCCTAGGTCTTTTATTTAACCCTTGTAAAAGCATTTTGCAATTGTATTTGTATCACAATCAGTCCAAGTATTTTAACTTAATTAACTCATCAGTTCAGAGAAACAACCAATAGATTTAGGGAACTGCCTAGTTTTGCCATTTTGACATGTGTGTTTGAGAGAGAGACATATACATGCAGACAGAGAGAGATAGAGAGAGAGAAAGACAGAGAGAAAGACAGAGACAGAAAGAATGAGAGAGGGAGACAGAGACAGAGACAGAGAGAAAGAGAGAGAGAGACAGAGAGAGAGAGAGAGAGAGAGAGAGAGAGAGAGAGAGAGAGAGAGAGAGAGAGAGAGAGAGAGCCAATTCCCACCTGTGGCTCCAAGAAGCTGTAGCATCACCAGTGACCACACCCCTGGACAAGCATCTTGGCAAATGGGCTAAAACACCTTGACGATAACTGACTGGCTTCAAACCTGTCAGTGAGTTAGGGGATGTTGACCCTAAACATATGAGTATTTCCTTGAGTGGAATGGGTGGATGAGAACAGTCTGTTCAAGCAGCCATGGAGGCACCTGGAGTAGGTTCAGTGGAGTGACTATACCGTGGTCAGACATTGAAGAGGCCAAGGTCATGTACTGCATCCTCTGCCATTGCCAGCCTTCTTAACTTTTGCCTTGCCACTGAACTTAGATGATGGTGAAATAGAGAGTGAGGCTGATGACTTTGTGCAACTCTACCTTAGTTAAATCCAATTCATGTATGAGTCAAGACATCTGTGTGATGTCACTGGTCCTCTTTGGAAGCAATGGAGAATTAACAATAACAACAGTGTGTGCGTGTGTGTGCGCGCACAATCTGAGAGATTTTTTTTGAAAAGCACTTCCTTATGCAATAGAAATTAGTAACTAAAATATAAAGCCAGGGTAATTAATGTCCTGCTGCTTGGACAACTATAAAGTTCTATCCATTTTTTTTTCTTTTCATTCAGAACTACAAAACGAGTAAGAAGCATTTATCTAAAACCTATGTGTTTATCCAGCACTTTTCTAGAAGACGATGTGGGGATCCTAGTGGACTGCCAGCTCAATATGAGCCCAAATTTCAATGTGGTAGAAATATTGATGAACTAGAGAGGGTCCATTTCACAATGATTGTGAAAGGAATTTGACTTCAGCCCAAAGGATGATCAGTTGGAGGAAATGGGAAAGTTTAACTTGGACAAGAGAAGTTTGAAGTGTCAGATAGGGAGACGGGGACGTTATAATTGCCTTTAAGTATTTTAAATGAAAAAGGGATTGGGTTTCTTCTGTTGGGCCAATGAAGGAATATCATGGAGTAGACATGTCTTTATTAAAGGTTTATTGTGTACCAAGCATAATGAGACAATTCGTCTTGGCGATTCAAATACAAAAGCAAGAAAGCCACTACTCTCAAAGTTTAACATTCCAATTAGGCGAGGCAACATATAGAGGTCCTAAGGGACCACAAAGTGCTACACAGTGGATGGCAAAGGATATAGTGGGTTTGTGCACCCAGGGAGCTTCTGAGAACAGAATTCATAGAAAGGTGACCTAAAAACAGAGTGATGAATGGAATTTGCAAAAAGAAAAAAAAAAGTAGCTTTGAGACATGGTATAAACTCCCTGTAAGATGTATTGTCTCATTAAGAAAGGATTCTCTCAAGGGTGTAGGTCAGAGTATTGACTATTTCTAAAGCTGCTTCCAACTCTGAAATGATTGATTCCACAATTCAGTCTCACTAACTGAACCAGATGTCTTTGGATTTCAGCTGCTCATACAGCTGTGGATGTCTTACACTAAAGCAGAGCCCTCAAGCCATTTCTTGTTCATTCATGGATATCCATATGCCCAATGCGAAATACATTTTGGGGGCAATTTTAGACAAGACTATTTTTTTAGGCATAATTGCATACAAAAATTGGAATCACCATCAGATGTTAATGACTATTGCCAAGGTTTTTTTTTTTTCCCCCTCCAGGGAGGACTAATAGAGCCCTAGTTTACTGATTCAATTAAGTGAATATTTAGAGAACATTCACAGGTACAATAGGGGGCATTTTGATAAGTAAGATGCAACCTTCTTTTCAGTGAGCTTACCATCAAGTATGGGAGCAAGACAAATAAGCTGCTTCATTCCTTGTCCTTGTGTCTTTCATTCCTTGCACACTGAATACACTTTTATATTTTGGATCCCATTGAACTGATCACCACTCATATGCTTATTACTTTATATTTCAATGCTTTCTTGGATCTGTATTTTCATTGGTGGATGGGGCCCCTGCAATGGTGCAGATTGCAGCCCATCCATGCTAAAGCTATCACAGCAGACCTGAAAAAGGATATTAGAGGTCACACAGTTCAGTCCTGTCATTTTACAGATGAGAAAAGTAGATCCTAAACTAGTGAAATAGCTAATAGAAGCTCACAGAAGTAGCAGGAAGTAGGAGATTCTATTTGAACCCAGATACAGTGATTTTTCCACTCCTTCCATCATAGCTGGCTATACAGAGGTGACACAGTCTACAACTATGGGCCTTGCTGATCTAGTCCATTTCTATATGACAGAATTGAATAAATGTTTGCTGAATGTGGGTTATCAGACAAGGGGTTATTATTACCATTTTTCAGATCAGGAATGACCAAAATGTCATATAGCAAGTAAGTGGATTTTTTAATTGCTAAAAAAAAACAAAAACAAAAAGATTTGTTCTAGTCTGGGTGGTCTGAGAAAGCCAGAAAATTTGGCTTTTCCATCTTCTTTCTCTTTTAAACTCCCCCCCCCCTTTTCATGCTATTTCCTCCACCAGATAACCCAACTCTCCCTTGTTAAAAAGAAAAAAAAAAGCTTTGGAAAAATCCATTTAAATCATGGATTCTTCATGTAAAGTCTATGGATAATTGTTAGGAAATATATTTCAATTACCCTTATATGAAATTCAGTATTTCCTTCAATTAAAAATTCTAAAAAATATTATTAGAGGAGGGGTCCATATGCTTTAACACACTGCCAAAAGGAGATGTCTGATGTTAAAAATTTTGAAACTCACTAATTTAAATGATGGTTTTAAGGACTTACTATATTAGCTTCCAAAGGTCCATGTGTATCTGCTTTAAGGGTAGAAGAATGAGACTGTGGGCTGGACTATGAGGAACACCGATAGCTGAAGAATTAATGCTTTGGGATTGTGGTGCTAGAGAAGACTTTTGACAGTCCCTTGGACAGCAAAGAGATCAAATCAGTCAATATTTAGGGAAATTGATTCAGGCTATTAATGGGAAGGTCAAATACTGAAGCTGAAGCTTAAATATTTTGGCCACATAATTAGAAGATGGGACTCACTGGAAAAGATCCTGATATTGGGAAAAATTGATGGCAAAAGGAAAAGGGGACAGTAGAGAATGAGATGGATAGATGCTGTCACGGAAGCAACAAACATGAGCTTGGACAGACTTCAAAAGATAGTGGAGGACAGAAAGTCCCGGTGCACTATGGTCCATGGAGTCACAAAGAGTTGTACAAGACTGAATAACTGAACAACTAATGTGGAATTTCAGGTGTTTATAGGGGAAGGATTAAGGAGGCAGAAATGCTTCCTCCAATCATACCATGGAGGCAAGATCTTCGTTCAACCTGACCATCATTAATCAGTGCCATGTTGCATCTACAGAGTGGAGAAGTGTTCATTACACAAGAGACTAATGTGTTATTTGCTGGTTTCCTGGGACATCACAATAAAACCAACCAAAGGATTAAATGGAAATGCATGCACATGTATTTTTATAGGACTCATTTTAGTTTTCCTGGATTTAAATTTTAAGTGTAAATTAAAACAAGATGTCTTTGGGAGTGTCAAAGAAACCCTGGGGTGGGGAAGGGAGGGAGAATTTTTTTCAAAATTAAAATTCTGTCATTCCCACATTCAGCAAACATTTATTCAATTTGGTTCAACAAATATATTAAGCATTTATTTTACAGAATTCTCCAAATGTCTTGGTCCCATTTAAAGCTTAAAACTGAGACTTTGGAGATATCCTGTATAAGTATCTCATACATTTTCTGGCATAGTAGATAAAGGACTGACCTCGGAGTAAAAAAAAAATTGTGATTCAAGGCCCCTCTCTGTCAGACACTCTATTGTCTCTCCTGTTAGAATATAAGCTTTGAGGTCAGTGGCTTTCTTTGCTTTTTACATTGCAAAAAGTTCTTGTTACATAGTTCATGCTTAATTTTTTGTACTTTTATTTATTCATGAATTAATGGAATTTAGCCTCTAGATATCCCTCTACAATAAAGAAAAGAAGATTTTTCATCAGCATTCATAGCAGTGAGAAGCTTAGTAGGTAGAGAATTAGATTTAGAATCAAAAATCCCTGGTTTGAGTCTGATGCATGTTAGTTGGGGAATCATAGACAAGGCAGTCAGTTGTCTGGGTTCCAAGGCAACTCTGTCTAAATTCAAATCTGGCCTCAGATACTCATGAGAACTGTGACCCTGGGCAAGTCATTTACCCCCTTTTGCCTCAGTTTCTTCATCTGTAAACTGAACTGAAGAAGGAAATGGAAAACTGCTCCAGTATCTCTGTCAAGAAAACCCCAAATGGGGGCAGAAAGAGTCATATATAAATGAAAAATGACTGATCAATAGCTAAACCAGTCAATTCTCTAAGAAAATTAGTTGCAGAGTAGGGCCCAATCTGAATTGGTACAGGGAGCATTGTCACTGGTAATTCCCTACGTACCACTGAAATCCCAGGTCAAGTCCAGCCACATGTTTCTACATAGAAGGTCTTCATAGGGGTCTGATTGACTGGAGTGAGTTCTCATACTTTCCTGCCAGAAAAACAGAGTTTAATCTGGGAGGATAAAAGAAGAACATCAATATTGGGCATGAATGAACCTGGCGGTACCACAGGACTGGGCTTTAAGTGTTGCATCTGGTTAATTATAAGAGACCTCAGCCATTGCCTGGACAAGTGAGTTGAAGCTGAGCAGGCCAAGCTGGAGGAAGGGGAGTACAAGCTACAACCAGGACATAAAGATCGATTTAGATACTCCTTCCTGAAGGCAGCATGCTGAGCACACAGAGGGCAGGTTGAACTTGAGAACCAATTCTGGGAGTAGGAAGAATCAGTACATATTCACATGTTCAATCAGAGAGCAGCTTGTGTGGGGGGGTAAGGCTTCAATTCAAAATTAACACCTGAAGTCTTTCAAAGGAAGGCAAGTTGTATCTACTTTTTGAACAGGTGGCTTATGGCTTACCTTGGTATTCTGTCTGGGAAAAGTGCAGTGTGTCCATCAAAAAAGGAAACAAAACAATGCTCCCAACATAGAAACCACCCCCTTGAGAGGTACTCATGTAATGAATGTAAAAATCTAGAGTGTAAAAGAAGATATTATAATGACCTCTCCACATCCCCCCACAATTACCACTCACTTGAATGCATTGATTTTTCTGTGTAATTTTATACACCACCAGGTTTAAAGGCATTCTCCCAAATCTAAAAGTGTCTTTCTGATAGGATGATTGCCAAAGTTGTAATTGCTAATTTAAAATGTGTAAATCATCACTCTTGGCACAGACTCCTTTCTCCTTCAGCAGATTTCTAGAAGAAAGTCTGGGGAACAAAAATTCATGTACACTTGGAAGCTTCTCTTTTTTCTATAGGCATTAAAACTGCTTTATTTATGCTTTCAAAAGGTCTCTTTCCCTTCCCAGTAACTCTCCCAAACACATATGCAAATGGGCACACACACACACACACACACAGACACACACATCCCTATGTGCCTCCCTTCTTTACAAAGGAGAAAGTTAAGTAAAAGAGAATGATATTCCAACCATCTCTGAATGTGCATGCACCATTCTGCATCAGCAATTCAACACCTTCCTTTTGAGAGGATGGAAATATGCATCCATCATCCTCAAGAACAAAGAGTAGACATTGCGTTTATCTCAATCCTGATATTGGGTAGTACTAAAAGCTCCTTGAGGGCAGGAACGGCTTTGCTCATTTTTTATTTTGTGTCCCCAGGACCTAGCACAGTTCTGAGCACAAAGACTTGTTTTTCTTTATGTTGCTGTGTACACACACATACACACTACATACACACATGTATGTATACACATCACACAATTATACATTAATGTATATGCATGTGTATATACACATATGTGTGTAAACCTGTGTGTATTAACATAGATGTATATGATGTGTTGTTTTATTTGTCTTTTGTTCACTTTGCATTTATATGTGTTGATGCAGATTTCTCTGAATTTCTTTTATTTGTCTTTTTTTAATCCCTAGTGATTGAGGTTATCACTGTAGAAGTACTTCAGGCATGAAGAAAGTGATGGAGTTGGACAGCTTGTCTGTCATTTATAATCTTAGCAAATTCCTTTATGGGGCAGAGAGGCTCTGGGAAGCCAAGAGATTTGTCCAGCTTCCCACAGTTAGCACGTCAGATAGACAACTTGAGCCCAGGTCTTCGTGATTCCAAAACTGGACATTTATCTCTCCATTGGACTTCTCTGACTCTCATGGTACAGTAACATACAATTAAGCCAATCCATCCACATTAGCTTTTCTGTCCACAATGCATGGGCACTCACTTTGTTTCCATTAATTTATTTTTTGTTGCCCCAAAAAGTGTTTCTATGAACATGTTGGTGATAGAGTCTTTCTTTTTGTTTTTACCATCTTGGGGATGTAGACCAAGTAGAAGCAAAGCTAGGTCAGGCTTTTAGCATTTTTGCCGCTTTTCCTGCCCAATAGGCATTTCCAATGAACATATTCTCCTTTAATCTTTTTGCTATGTTACAGACTTGAGAGTTTTGTGTCCCAGGTTGTCTCTTAATTAATCACTTCCATCTTTTTCTATCTTATGATTACATTTCATCTTCCAATTAAAAAAAAAAGACATAACAATAGAGCCCTGAGTTATGGTAAAGGAACAAGATGTTGGAGAATTTGATGAGGGAGAGTCTACATCTTTTAATGACTAGAACTTTGGGCCCCGTGTGACAGTTGGGTCTAGGAGCACTTTGTGAGTGCTGATTTCCCATGGACTCCCTGGATGGACTCCTCAACATCAAAGCATACAGAAGAGAAATGGGGAGACACTTTGGTTGTCCCCATGGTTTGTCTACACCACACCAAGCATTCAGTGCTTTAGAAGATGGAGAGGGTCCAGGACAACTGGTGCTGCCTTCCATCAGAACCAAAGAAGGGAAAGATTCCATAGTCTTTCTAGCTTGCTAATGTTATCAGGAAACTTTTTTCTTACTGGTGGGTAGAAAGAATCATTATAGGATGTTTTACTTTATCTCCTTATCAGTCCAGGACAGAGTTTGAAAAAGAGTAATATTTTTAGAATCCAGAAACACATTCTCAATTCCTGGTTCTGTGACCAACTTTGTGGCCTTTGGAAAATTACCTATTTCCCCTGGGAATCTGTTTTCACATTTGGGAAATAAAAAAAGACTATTATTATCTAGGTGATCAATCTGGTAGCTTCCAAATTCTGTAAATTCTCTCTGGCTGTCTCTGTCTCTCTCTGTCTCTGTCTTTCTATGTGTGTGTGTGTGTGTGTAGAGAAAGTATATTTATGGTTTCAACAATCTACTGAGCTTCTGGTGAAGAAACATCTTCCATAAGTCAGATGGGAATCTGCCCTGTAACATATTAACTTACTGAGTTGACTTAGAGTACAGAGGAGCAGCAACTTGCCCAGGGTCACACAGTCAATATGTATTAGGGGCAATATTTCAATCCACACCTTTGTGACTCTGAAACTGGTTCTTTTACTAATACTATACCAAGCCTCTCAAGCTTGCAATGCTGGGTGAAAGGATTTTCCTTTGTTCATGGAAAAAGGATATTCCAAAGTATAGTTTGATAAATGAATGAATGAATGAAAAAAGCATTTCTGTTCTTACTATGTGTAAAATGCTGAGCGAGGTGGCAGATGCTACTGCTGCTGCTGCTGTTACTACCACCACCATCACCACCAACAACAGTAATGAAATATAAAAGATATTCCCTTCCCTCAGGGTGCTTATATTTTAATATAATTCTAAAAATAAGCAAGCCTGCCTAGCTGAAGCAAGGAGACACACTGAAAGAGAAAGAGAATGTAGAATTGGTGGGACTCTTATGATTTATGGGATACATAAAATCTATGAGAAACAGCAAAAACAGTGATCAGAGGAAAATTTATATCTCTAAATGCTTCAGCAACAAAATAGAGAAACAGCAGACCAATGAATTGGATAAGCAATTTTTTAAAAGCCTGGAAAAGGAACAAACTAAAAATTCCCAATTGAGCACTAAGTTGTAAATTCAAAAATTTCAAGGTGAGATTAATAAAATTGAGTGTGAAATGTAATTAATAAATAAAATAATTGATTTTATGGAAAAAATAATAAAATAGTCAAACCATTTTGATTCAAAAAGAGAGAAGACCACATTGCTAGTATTAAAAATGAAAAAGATTAATATACCATGAATGAAGGTGAAATTAAAACAATTATAAGAAGTTTTGTCCAATTATATGTGTAATGCGAATGTAAATTTTAAAGATCTTCCCTGCCCCTAGGCTAAAGTGCACCTGAAGCCTGGGGTGGGAGGCTTGTTTTTCAGTAGATACTTCTTGATTGGCCAGTGAGTCAATAAGGTTGTTACATTCTCTGAGCCAGGAGAAGGCTATATAAGCCCTGATGTGTAGCTTTGTTTTGGGACTCACTTTGAGAAGTGTTCTGTGATTTGATCTGAATTCTGGGAAGCCGTTGTTGAGAGTCCCCCGGCTTTGAAAAACCCAGATGTGGAAATCCAGATGTTGCCTGGGTATGGATGTAATGTCTGGACAGTTTGGAAAGTTGTCTACTTGATCTGTTTCTGTCTTGATAATTCTGCCTGTATACTTTGAAGTTCGGGGTGCTGACCTTTTTGCCCTGAACAAGGTAAACCACATATGGTCTGACTGATTAAAGTAAGCTTGTTAACCCATTTTGAGTTGCTTTCCTTTAACAAAGCAGATCCAAGAACCTGTGGTAGCTGCAAACCCTGAGGACGCTTGGGGTGCTTGCTGCTACAATATGCCAATAAATTTAGCAATTTAAGTGAAATGGAAGAATATTTACGAAAATATAAATTGCCTAGATGACCAGAAGAGGAAATAGAATATCTAAATAGACCTATTGTAGAAAAAAAAAATTGAACAACCCATGAATGAGATTCCAAAGAAAAAAACACTAGAGGGGATTGCTAGGTGGCACAGTGAATAGAGCACTGGCCCTGGCATCAGGAGGACCTGAGTTCAAATCTAGAATTCCAATATTAAAAAAAATATTTAAAAATTTAAAAATAGACAAAGAAGGGATCCTACCCAACTTCTTTTTTGAAACAAATATGATACTGATACCTAAACCAGGAAGAATAAAAACAGAGAAAGACAATTAGAGAGCAATTTAATTCATTAATATGGATGCAAAAATCCATAAATACTAGCTACACATACATGTAAATATGTAAAATACTAGCTAAAAGATTACAATATATAACACGAGGAAAACTATTATATAATTGTTTATATAAATAATAAAAGTAAAAATTAATTCACATTATTTTAGAAATACAGAAAAAAGGTTTTTATAAAGTACAAAACTCATTTCTATTAAAATATTTGAAAGTATAAGTTTAAATAGATTTTCCTTAAATTGATAATTTTCCTTAAATTGATAAAAAAGTATTTATCTAAAATGTTTAGCAAGCATTATATGTAATGAGGATACACTAGAAACCTTCCCAATAAGATCAAGTGTGAAACAAGGATGTCCATTGTCACCAAAATTATTCAGCATTGTACTGGAAATCATAGCAATGACAACACAAGAAGAAAAAGGAATAGAAGAAATCGGAGGAAATAAGGTAAATAAAGCTATCTCTTTTTGCAGTCTCTGTGATGATATACTTAGAAAATCCCGAAGACTTAACTAAAAAGTTGAAACAATTGAAACACTTAATATGTTCTATGTTTTTCAAGTTGAATCAATTGTTGAAACCATTTATAATTTGTTGATATAATTAATTATTTTAGAAAAGTAACGGGATATAAAGTAAATCCACATAAATCACAAGCATTCCTATATATCACAAACAAAACCATAGAAGAAGAGATAGTAAGAGATACCTGGGAGTATTCCTGCCAAAACAAACCCAGGAGTTATATTAACAAAATTATCCATTTTTACACAAATAAATAATTGGAGATTAAATAATTGTAGAAAAATTAATTGTTCTTGAATAGGCAGAACCAATATAATAAAATAACAACTTTATGTAAATTATATATTCAATGTCATCCCAATTGATTTATAAAAAAAAAATATTTTATTGAATTAGAAAAAAATAACTCAATTCATTTTGAAGAACAAAAGGTCAAGAATGTCAAAAGAACTAATGAAAAATGTCAAAAAGGAGGTTTAGCAGTACCAGATCTTACACTCTATGACAAGACAGTAATTATCAAAGCTTTCTGGTACTGGCTAAGAAATAGAAAAGTGGGGCAGCTAAGTGGCGCAGTGAATAGAGCACCAGCCCTGGAGTCAGGAGGACCTGGGTTAGGATCTGACCTCAGACACTTAACACAAAAGCTAGCCATGTGACCTTGGGCAAGTCACAACCCCTATTGCCCTCCCAGAACCAAAGGAAAAAAAAAGAAAAAAGAAATAGAAAGGGAAGTCAGTGGAAGGAGCAGACATACAATTTACAGAAGCAAATGAATGTAGTAATCTTTTGTTTGCCAAGCAGGAATACTTGAGTTTTTAATATAAAAATTCATTATCTGGTAAAAATTGTTGCAAAAGTTGGAAAGTAGCCCGACAGAAATTGGGCATAGACCAATGGATACATGACCTAGTTATAGATAAATTACAAGAACATTTGAAGAATATGAAATGTATTATTTATTAGACTTATGGACAAGTGAATAATATCTGAATAAACAAGAGATAGAAACTAGAGTGAGGTATAAAAATAGAGAAAAATAGATAAATTAAACAAATGTAGCTAAGATCAAAAGGAAAGCAGAAAATTGAGAAAAATACAGAAAGTTTTTCAAATAAAGGTCTCATAACTCCAATATATAAAGAAATGTGTAAAATCTATAAGAATGCAAGACTTTCCCAAGTTGATAAATGGTCAAAGGACATGAACAGGAAGTTTTCTGATGAAGAAAACAAAATAGTTTATAATCATAAGAAAAACATGCTTTGAATCATTATTTATTAGAGAAATGAAAATTAAAACAACATTGAGATATTTTATACCTATTAGATTGGCTAAACTGGTTGAAGGGGAAAGTGAAATATTGAAGGGGATGAGGAAAAATCAACACACTAATTCATTGTTGGTGAAATTGTGAACTAATGCAACCATTTTGGAGAACAGTTTCAAACTATGGCCAAAGAATTAATAACATACCTATGCCCTTTGACCCAGAAATACCAGGATGATTAGGAAAAGATTATCAAAGAAAGAAGGAAAAGAACCTCTATGTTCTAAAATATTTATAGCCACTCTCTGTGGTGGAAATTTCAGGAATGCCCATTAATTGGGGAATGGATGAACAAGTTATGGCATATTATCACATTGGAATACTACTATGCTATAAGAAATGAGCTTGTTAATCTTAGAAAAATATGGATAGACTTGCATGAAATAATGAAGAACAAAATGAGCAGAACCAAGAGAACATTGTATACAGTAATGGCAACATTGTTTCAACACCATCTTTGAGTGCATGAGTCATTTTAAATATCATAAATACACAAATTAACTATGAAGGACTTATGAAGGAAGATGCACCAATTGCATCCGGAGAAAGAATTGATAGATAGAAGCAACATATTTGTGTCTAATATTAACTGTCTTTAGGGTGGTGGGGGAGGGTAAAAAGGGGGGAATTACATCATAACTTTATTATTTATTTAAAAGGAATAGCAAGCTGCAGATAATAGATTTGCAGATTCATGTGCAATTATCTTATTTATGATTGCTATGTTATGGAAATGTTCATTTTATTCCATAAATTTAAAACAAAATAATTAAAATTATAAAAAAAAAATTATCCAGTCAGATCAAACAACCCCTATCACCTTGACCTTCAGACCCTGTTGGAGACAGCCAGGACCATGAACCCAAAAGAACCTTTACAATAGAAATACTTCAATGAAAGAAGATTCTATCCCCCACAGAGAAAAAACAAAACTTTTACATGGAAGTATTCATAATATGGGTTTACATATATTTAGTGCAATGTGGGATTGAGGGAGGGAGATAGTTTGGAACTTAAGATGTAACAAAAACAAATATATTAAATGAGAAAAGAGATAGCAATGCTTCTAACCCAGTGCCCATAGATGTCATCTTGGGAAGCAACTTTGGGGAGCCTAGTAAGAGCCCGTGCAGGAGACACAGTGACCAGGAGCGCTGAAGTTAGAGTCAGATCAACCTGCATTTAAACTTTGCCTCAAACACTACTTGGCTCTGTGACTCTCAATAAATCAATTAACCTCTCTGGATGTCAGTTTCTTCATTTGTAAAAATAGATATAATAATAGCACTTACCTCATAGGGTTATTTCAAGGATCAAATGAGATAACATATGTGTAATGCTTTATGAACCTTAAAGCAGTATATAAATATTATTTTTATTATTGTTAATTAGAATCACAACTACTGAAGACCCAGAAGAAAAAGTCCTTGATTTGTCAAATGCCGCACCATTGAAAGGTGATTCTATTAGTAGAAATGGCATTAAAGGCGAGGCATGACCAGTTTCTTGGCCCCTGCAATGTAAAGACCATGTAACTTGCATCTTAAACCTTCTATGTGAATTTTCTACCCATTTGAATGTGAGCTCTATGGCAACAGCCTTACTTTTCTCTTCATGTCTTCTAAACTTAGAACAGTGTTTTGTGCAGTGGAAAGAATGCCAGGGCTGGAGTCAGGAAGCCCCAAGTTCAAATCTGGCCTCAGACACTTACTTACTAGCTGTGTCATCCTAGGCAAGTCACTTAACTCTGTTTACCTCAGTTTAATCATCCATAAAATAAGCTGGAGAAGGAAATGGCAAATCATTCCAGTATCTTTGCCAAGAAAACTCTAAATGAGATAGTAAAGAGTCAGACAAGAATGAAAACAATTGAATGATAACATCAACAAATTTTTAATAAATACTTTATTCATTCAATTTTTATGAATGAGAGAGAGATGATACATAAAGGTCTAGAGGTCAAGGGGGAAGGGAATTTTGACTTGGAAAGCTAACAAGATAGTGTGTGGGGTCATAGAGGGAGGAGATTGACAGAGGCCATCCAGCACCAATTGAAGCCTTGATTTGATCATTTCAGAAAGTAGCATAGAAGAGAGCGGATGAGAAAGGATTCAATTGTAACAGCAAAGCAGTTGTCAAGGAAACCATATAACAATAGCATGTGAATGGAGAGGCTATGGAGGAATGGTTGCCATTTTGTATAGCAATGAAAGGACTTTATATTCAGTCTTTCATTTTATTGCTCCCTTTTCCAACTATGGAAATCGAAGCTGAAAGGGGTTAAGTGACTTCCTCAGAGTGACAAAATTAGTAACTTTCTGAAACAGAATTTGAACTCAGGCCTTCCTGATAACCTTTTCTAGTACTCTCTTTTCTACCACTTTACCACCAATTAAGAGTTTCAGAATCTTAGAATTAGTAGGGATATCTAGTCAATTCTTTACCTGAACAAGAGTGCATCCCCAGCAAGTGACCCTCTACTCCTTGTCTGAAGTCCCACAGGGACAAGAAACCAGCACCTCCACCGGCAGCCCATCCCACTTGGGGAAAAGTCTCAATGTTAGGAAATTCTTCCTTATATCTTTCTTGGTATACCTTCTGCCCATAGATCTTGAGCCAGGCAGAACAAGGGAGTACGCACACACACCCAAGCAGCCAAGCAAGTGTAGACAATGGGCTCTATGAGCCCAAAGGAGAGAGAAATCCCTGAGGAAAACCACTGGGCATGGGCAGTGTAGGGCAGCAGAAAGACGGATGGATTTAGTCCTAGGCTTAGTTTGGAAGCTATCTCTGTTAATTACTGGCTGTGTGATCTCTGAACCTCTCTCTAAGCATCGGTTACACCCAGTTTATAATGACAGGATTGGAGACAGGACAACTGTGTTGACTATTGAGTAAGAACCCCTGGAATCACATTCTGCCTTATGGGAACTCCATGTTTTCCTTAACCAAGTTGCTTTTCCTCATTGTTCTTCCATGATCTCAAGAGAGAGGATGGATTTGATGGTCTGTGAGGTGGCATGAAGCCCTAAAATCATGATCTCCTCACCCTTCAAAACTGTAAAGAAACATATGGGTCATTTCTTCTTGCCCCTCATTTTATAGAAGATGGAGATGAGACTTTGTGGAGAAGGTAAGACGTGAGGTGGCTCTTGAAGACTGGGCTGCAGAGGCAGAGAAGTGTGAAAAGCATCCCAGCCTGGAATTCCGAGACATCACACTTCACTTAATTACCGGCATTTAGGCCAAACACAGAGGGAGCTTGGTTACTTGGAATCACAGCTGGCCTCTGCATGCATCACCAGCTCAGCATTTTTTTTCTCTGCGGGATGCTCTGGGACTTCCGAAGCAGGCTCAAGGCCAAGGAATATTTAGAAAATAGAATCTGAGCATCATTGATTTCTCAATGCAGTACTGCAATTGCATGAAGCTCTGTTTTCCCTTTAGGGGGAGAGGGGAGGAGGGAGAGAAGCATTGAACATGGCCTTGTTTTTACTGCTGAGCTAGTATGGGATTTGATCAATATGAGCCCAAATCTCACCTGTTTCCAGGCCCAGGGATGGATGATAACTGCCCTCTGTAGGTCTCCCATGTCACCCTCAGAGCAGGTTTGTGGCTGACTTGCTTAAGGGCCACTGAATGCTACAAGAAGGCCTGAAGTGCAAAGTACTTGGGGGAATAACTTGTAACATGGAAATTGATGGGCAGGGTGGGAGTGGGGGGGATGATGCCACCAAAATGCTCAGTTTGTTTCAACTAAATTCATTTCAATTCAATTAAACAATAACTGATTAAGGGTCTACTATGTGGAGGGCCCTGCACTGGAATGTGACTACCCCCCCCCAAAAAAAAAAAAATAAAATGCTCACATTCTGCTAGGGGCAGGGGGCACAACACATTTGCAGATGAGTCAATGTAAAATACAGACAAATTGAATTCCAAGATCTTTGTTCCTTTGTGGGCAGAGAATTAATAAACCCTGTCTGTGCTCTCCATCAGATGGTGAGCTCCCTGAGAGCAGAGACTGCTTTTGTTTTCATTTGCTTTACTTACTATGCCTTTCTTTGTAGCCCAGAGCTTAGCACAGTGCCTGACACATAGAAAATACTGAATCATTACTTGCTGACTCCACTCTGGTGTGATATGAGGCAGGTTGAGGCAATGTGCAGGGTTCAACCTGGAGTTCAGTGACTCCCTGGAGATTTAGAGTCACTGCTATCTAGTATAGAGCTCTATTTCAGACTACAGCTAGAGGGCACCATACTGCATAGAGGGATGAGTCTGGAGGCAGGACAACCTGAGTTCAAATCCAGCCTCAGACACTTACTATCTCTGTGACCCTGGGCAAGTCACTTAACCTGTTTGCTTCAGTTTCCTCATCTGTAAAATCAGCTACCATTAATGGGATCACAAAGAGTTGGACACAATTGAAAAGACTGAACAATAACAATTTTCTAAGATTATAGGACCATAAAATCTAATACTGGAAGGAACCAGCCATCTAGTCTGCCTGTTCCATTTTACAAATGAGGAAACTGAGGCCTAGAGGAGTGTTAAGTGACTTGCATAATCTAATATATGTATTAAATCCAAATTTGAATCCAGGTCCTAGAGTTAAGAATATTTTTCATTATACTAAATTGTCTCCCAAACAAATGTTAACTTCTCTACTTGAAATGTAAATCTCTTCATTTCAATAGATACAGTGCATTAGCAGTGGAAGAAAACTCAGGAAGACAAGTTCAAATGTGATCTCAGATATTTAGTAGTCCTTTGACATTTTGCAATTCATTCACCTCTGCCTACCTTAGGTTCCTCAACTGTAAAAAAGTGGGGGAGGGGATAATATCATCACCTATCTCTGAGGACTGTTTCAAGGAACAAAAGTGCCTGGCACACAGTAGGTCCTTAATAAATGCTTGTTTGGTTCTTCACAGTCATCACCCAAGGTAACCTGCAAGTTCTGATAGAATTTAATCCTCTTTAGCTTACTTTATGGTTAGGCCAAAATGGCATTCTTTTTATTCCTCATATATTACATATGAAGTCCTCTGAACCCCCATACCTGGAATGATGATCCTTCTCACCTTGGCTTCTTTGAACCTCTAGTTTTCTTCTTCTTGGTGTTCAGTCATGTCCAACTCTTCATGCCCCATGTGCAGTTGTCTTGGCAGAGATACTGGAGTGGTTTGCCATCTTCTCCAACTCATTTTATAGAGGTGGAAACTGAGGCAAACAGGGTTAAATGACTTGCCCAGACTCACACGGCTAGGAAGTGTCAAGGCTGCATCTGAATTTAGGGAGATGAGTCTTCCGGATTCCAGGCCTGGGGCTTTATCCACTGTGCCAGTTAACTGCCCCCAGTTCCCCTCTGGGCACTGCTCATATACCTTGTTTTGTAGAAAGCCTTCCAGGATTTCCTCATCTCCACAGTACCAATGCCTTCTCTCCCAGAATGACCTTGTGTTTCTTCTGTATGTACCATCCCCACAATTATATGTCTCCCTCAATTGAATGGAAGCTGTGTCTCCACAGTTAGTCTGGCAATCATTTGTAAGTGAAACATAAACAAAAAAAGCAGTACACAAATGCCCAATCCTGCCCCACCCCCCTCCAATTGCCTGTGGTTTAAAAGAAAAGTCAGGGGCTTAAAGGGACAGAACATACTAGGTTGTGTGCTGGATGGGGCCCTGAGCTTGCAGTTACCCACACTTGGCTTCAAATTTAGCCTCCAACACTTACTGTGTGAACCGTCCAGGGCTCAGCTTCCTCAGCTGACTAAGGGCAGTGGCAACATCTGCAGGAGTTATCCTAGGGCTTCTGGGAGGCTTCTGTGTGATCATGCATTGAACACTCTTTGTAAACCTCAAAGCTCTCTATCAATAATTCTACAAGAATGTTATCGTTGTTGTTGAGTCGTTTTAGTCATGTCTGACTCTTTGTGACCCCATTTGGGTTTCTTGGCAAAGACCATGGAGTGCCTTGCCTTTCTTTTTACAGATGAGGAAACTGAGGCAAACAGGGTTAAATGACTTGCCCAAGATCACACAACTAGTGTCTGAAGCTGGCTTTAAACTGGGGTCCTCCAGACTCCAGGGATCTATTTGTTGTACTGGCTGGCTGCCCCAAATATTAAATACCTACTTTGTGCCAGATGTGAGTGCTATGAACAGGACATACAAAAACCTAAATTAAATCATTTCTAATGAATGTCTTTGGTAATGGAAGGAGATGTCATTCACATATAAAAGGTAACTGATAAAAAATTGAATAAAAAAATTAGAATATAAATTGCTTGAGGACAGGGACTGTTTCATTTTGTAATTTGATCCCCAGAACCTAATACAGTCCCTGGCATATAATAGATGCCAAATAAATGCTTGGTGATTGCAGTCATGAAATTAAAAGATGCTCGCCTGTTAGAAGTAAAGCTATGGCAAATCTGCAGAACATACTAAAGTAGCAGAGACATCACCTTGCCAACAAAGGTCCAAACAGTGACAGCTATGGTTTTTCCAGTAGTTACATATGGCTGTGAGAGTTGGACTATAAGGAAAGCCGAGTGTAGCAGGTTTGATGCTTTTGAATTGTGGTACTGCAGAAGACTTCTGAGAGTCGCTTGCATGCCAAGAAGGTCAAATCAATCCATGCTTAAGGAAATTAATTCAGACTCTTCACTGGAAGGTCAGATTCTGAAGTTGAAGCTTAAATGCTTTGGTCCCATAATTCAACGGGACTCATTTGAAAAGACACTGATGTTGGGAGAGATTAAAGGCAAAAAGAGAAGGGATGGCAGAGTATGTGATGGAGAAAGTGTTGTGGAGTCAATAAACATGAACTAGGACAGATTTTGGGAAACAGTGGAGGAGGGAAGGACCAGCCATGCTATGTAGAGTCCATTGGGTCACAGAGAGTTGGACAGGACTGAACAACCGCAACAATAGCAGAAACAACAACAAATGCTTGTGGAATCAATTCAACCTTAGTCTCCTTCAGCTCCAAAATGATATAAAATTATTCAGTTCCAATGATTATACTTCCTAGTAAAGAGTTAGACCATATTTTCTTTGTAGGGAAAAAAAATTCACAATCCTCCTCTGTCCCTCTCTCCCCCAACTCCTTGATAGGTTAGTACATTTGGTGCATGCATTGGGCTCCTTATCAAAGACCATAAGACCCAGGCTGGTGAGCAATCAGGTCTAGAATGGCGGAGGAGGGAGAAGCAGCTGTGAATGACTAGGATGTCTACCTGTGGAATACTCTGAGGAGCTATTTGTCCCTAATGTGCTCAACTTCTCAAGAACCGCTCTGATTGTGGGGAACCAAGCAAACCAGGGATGTCTCACTTTTAACAAGCCTCTCTCATGAGATCTATGAGAACTTTTCTCTTCCCAATCTACCTCTGAGCCTTTGCTTCAGTCCAGGGAGTTCTGAGACAGCAGGGTGGATACCGAGTTTCATGTACAAATCTAAGGCTCAGAAGCCATCGAGCCCTGTTTCTTGCTTACAGATGAGGAATGGGAAACTCAGAAATGTACCTAAAAGAGGGTAGAAGTGATTGCCCAAAGGGACCCAAGGAGTTTGTTGCATAATCAGAATCTAATCCTGGTCTTCTGACTTCAAATATGAGACAGAATTATAGGGGGGCAATCCCTGACTCTCAAGTCACAAGACTTGTGTTCAACTGGCAGCTCTGAACTTACTGAGTTTGTGTCTTTGAGGAAATAGTTTTACCATGTCGGGTTCTAGTCAGTCTCTTCTTTCTAAGAAGTGATCTGTTCTAGATGGCCTCTGAGAGCCTTTCCATCTCTACATTTGTGTGTGACCCTTTGCTCTGTCCACCATAACACACAGTTCACAGGAGGCAGGGGGGGAAGGACATCAATCATAGATTCTCGGGAGTTAATGTACTGATTTATAAAAGGCACCCCCTGGGAATAGGATGAACCAGAAGCTCATGCCTCTCTTCTGATCTCCTCCAGATGTTGCTTCCTCCTCCCCTCTCCCCCACCAATCCCCATGCATCTGTTCTGTATATTCTTTTATTTATTTACTTACTTACTTTTAGTTTACAACATTCAGTTCCACAATCCCTTGAGTTTCAAATTTTCTGCGCCTCCCTCTCCCTCCCCCCAAAAGTGGCAAGCCATCAAATACAAGATCTACAGATAACTTCACATTAAACATTAGTCAAGTTATAAAGAAGGATTATAAATGCAGGAGTGAATAATGAGAAAGAAGGAATGAAACAAAACCAAAAGAGATGTTTGGGGTAGTCTTCCAATCACATGCATTGTCTCCTCTCCTAGGAGAGGGATTCCTTGAAGGGAGCGCCTGGTTCGTGAGTCTTGTTTCTGAATCACTGGTTCTGGGGAAGCTCTTTGAGTCTGTTTTCTGTTGGTTTGTAGCTCCCGTCCCTTTCTTGGTTTGGGATTCCCTCAGCATCTTCGCATGAGGTGATGGAGGGAAAAGCCTAATGAAGCCCCATGAGCTCAGGTCCCCCACAAAATCCACGGAGTCAGGATCTGACTTCAATTGATCTTTCTAGATTTAGCACACATGATTACCACTGCCTTGTGACATCATAGGCCACAGATCAAAAGCTGGCAAGAATCCCAGAGGCTATCTGATCCAATCCCTTCATTTTACAGACAAAGACAATGAGGTTCACTACCTTCTGCACTGACTGTTAGGAGAAGAGTTTCTTGGGACCTGGAAGCACTGGAGAATTAAGAGCAATTTTAATGCAAACACATGCTAATTATTATAAAATCAAAATATATAGGACCTGCACTAATGAGATTTTACCACAGTGCAGTCTCCAGGGCCATTGGATGTCAAAGAAGGGGGGACAATAGTATAATATGTCACCCCCATATCTTCCTCAATAGAAATGTTTGGGACCCTGATTTAGTTCAATTTAACTCAGCAAGCCTTTAAGCATCTACTATGTGCCAGGCTCTGGGTTGGAACTAGAGATAAAACGTCAAAAAATAAAACAGCCCCTGCTTTCAAAGAGCATAGTGCAGGTAGTGGGATGCAGAAAGAGAAGAGCACAGTGTGCACCCAGATAAGTCACTACAAAATGTAGCTAATGACAAGAATAGCTAATGTCTATACCGCACTGACTATGTGCCAGGCATTGTGCTAAGGACTTCACAAATTTGATCTCATTTGGTCTTCACAACAACACTGGAAGGTAGGTGCTGTTATTATCTCCATTTTACAGATGAGGTAAATGAGGCAAACAGAGGTTAAGTGACTTGTCCAAGGTCATACAGCTGCTAAGTGTCTGAAGTGAAATTTGAACTCAAGTCTTCCTGATGCTAAGTCTGGTACTCCATCCACTACGGTACCTCTTAGCTTCCAAAAAGCACACTTAGAAAATAAAAAGCAATTTCAAGGGGAAAAAGGAACAATTGAAATGTCAGAAAATGTCTCAGGTTCTGCAGCTTGAGATGATAAACCATCAATCAACACAATAAAGGTTCATTAAGTTCCTACTATGTCCCAAACACAGCCAACAAGGCAGAGATGAGAAGAGAAAGCAATCCAATATTAAAGGACAGCTAAACAAAGGAAGGGAGGTAGGAGAAAGTGTCATGTATATGAAGAAAGGAGGTCAGTTGGGTGTAAACTCTACCTTTGTGACCTCTAAAATTTTGGACAATCTGAGAAATTCTATGTCTACCATTGCTTCACACAGACAGAGAGATATGGCCAAAGGCATTAACAAGCCTGATGGCACTTTGTATAGAATTTCATTTGTTAATGAGAAGTTATAACCCATCTTGGCTGCTTTTGATCCCTGGACATGACCCTCCCCTCTGTACTCCTATACATGCTTGAAATCACCCCTTCAGTCCTCTCTGACTCTCTCCAGTCCCCAGATGCAATGTCTCCTCTAAATGGCAGAAAAGTTCAGGAGAAAGAAAATTGGATTTTGAGTTGGATGACCTTTTTACTGCCTCTGTGACCTTGGGCCAATCACTTTCTTTTCTGGAACTTGCTTTTTCCAATGTCGAATGAGAGGGTTGGCCTTAAAGGCACCAATGTCTCTTTTAGATCTGCTTTTCTGTGTCTTATAGTCCCTACACTTTGATATTCTATGCCACAAGGCTCCTTTCAGTTTTGACACGCTACATTTTAAAATTTCTCCTATTTCTAAAATTCTTAGATCTAAGGTCCCTCCCAGCTCTAACATTCAACATCCTAAGATTTCTTCCAGATGTGACATCTGTGTTCTAATGTCTGTCCCAGCTTGACATTCTATATCCTAAGGTTTCTTCCAGACTTAATACTCTGTCTTCTAAAGTCCATCATCATTTGGCATTCTGTGTTCCCTCTGGCTTTCAAGATCTGAGCATTGACAAACCAAAGGGAAGGAGCACCGAGTTTGGAACGAGAAGCATGTTCAAACCTCAGCTCTTCCCGAGTAATATATGGGCGACTTAGGGGACTCTCCTTTTCCTCTCTCTATATTTTAGTTTCTTCATCTTTAAAATAAAGTAATTAAATTGGGTAGTGAGATCCCAGCAAGGTAAAAAACCTATGACATCATCTTATGAACAGTGTGAAAAGGTAGACAGAAAAGCAAACAGAGCTTTGGACTTTAAGTGTTCAGGACTAGAGTGATAAAAGTTGGGTCATTTCCCACCTGAATGAAACTCAATCTGGAGTGCCATATTCGGGTTTGGCTCTTACATTCTAAGCTGGGATGTATCCCCAGGAGGGTGATGAGAATGTTGAGGGACCTGGAGATTCATTATGAACCAAGGCTGAAGGAGTTGTGATTATTAGGCATGGGAATCCAGCATTCCTAAGGCTTCAGCCAAAGATTGGCCCTTCTAGATGTGTTAGTCAAACATCTGTTGGTCATAGCATGCCTGTGTCTTAAATAGACTGCCCATTCACAGGCATTTTAGCCAATGGGACTAAGGGAAACTAAACTGTTCATTTCCTAGAACTCTTTGGTTCAAAACTGACTGACTGAATGGGGAGGATGGTCACATGATCAGTCTTATCCTTGAGGAAAACCACACTTACTGCCAAATGTGGACAGAAACTTAAGGCAAAGTGGCCCATCAGAACATTATTGCAATAGTCCAGAGAAGTTATCATTAGGTCCTGGGCTGTGTTAGTGGAGAGAAAGTGTTGCATAGGAAAGATGTCCTGAAAACAGAGACAACAAGATGGTGTGATATATTGTGTAGTCAGAGTGAGTGTCAGGGAGGAGTTGAGGATTTCATCAAGTTTGCAAACCTGGTCATTGGTTGCAAGGAAGGTAGTGCCCTCAGTAGAAATAGGGAGGTTGAGAAGAAGAGTGAATTTAGAGGAAATACAAGGCTGCTTATAACTGGGAGAGGCTGGGGATGCATAACCACGTGATAAATGTCTTGGTGTTTTTAAGTTAAATTTTAAATTAAACTTAATTTAATTTTAAATTAAATCAGATTTTGGTATTCCAGAAAAGTTATCAATTTAGTGGTAAGAATGAAAGAACTGAATTCTTTGAAAATATGTTTTTTATGGGGAGTGACACAGTTATGCTAAGGTCACATATGACAAGGTCACATGACCCAGTGTAATACGTTGAAGTCAGGAAAGAGGTGGAATTCTGGAGATCTGTCACTCTAGAGAGGATTCTGACTGGGAAAGCCATCATCTTCATCATCATCATCAATCATCCTCAATAGCAACAGGAAGTCCTTACCATGTGCTAGGTATTGTGTTAAGCGTTGGGTTTAGAGGCATGGAGAAGGAAATGACACACCACTCCAGTATCTTTGCCAAGAAAACCTCAAATGGAGACAGGCAACAGCACCAACAACAATAGCGACTACAATTCTAATTCACATTTATCTATCCCTCAAAAACACTGAGGCAGTATGGCTACCCCGAGTGATGCAGAGATCAGGGACATAGGATTCATTGCCTACTCTCGGAAACCATGGGAAGTTTGGGAGTATCTCAGAATTTCTGCCTATCAGGAGTGACTGGGACATGGGAAGACCATCTACCTCCAGGAAATGTGCCTTCCTTTTCTTCTCACATACTGGTATGGGCTATTCCAAATAGATCTGGGCTGATTGGCTAGTCACATAAGACCTGAATGAAATAGGGCTAATCACATCTATTCCTTTTGGTGAAATGGTGGACCAACAGATCTTACCATCTGACCTGCCCTATGTTCTTCACACACCTGGTCCTGCTATTGGACATACTGATACAACCAAATGATGCTCTCCCACTGCTCACTCAGGTTTCAGGGTCTGTCCATGTGCCCTCCAGCAGAATTCTCCTTTTTGTGTTATCTCTGAAAAATAGATTGAATTCCTTGAGATTGAAGATTGTCTCAATTTCAATTTCAACCAGTGTTGGGTACATACTAAGCACTTAAATGGGGCAGCTAGATAGCACAGTGGAAACAGGGTGGTGCCTGAAGTCAAGAGGAGTCAACTTCATGAGTTCAAATCTGCCCTTGAAAACTTAACCATGTTACCCTGGGAAAGTCACTTAACCTGTTGGCTTCAATTTCCTCATCTTTAACATGAGTTAGAGAAGAAAATGTCAAACCATTCCAATATCTCTGTGAAGAAAATCCCAAATAGATTCACAGAGAGTCAGACACACTGAAAAAAATAGAACAAAAGAACGCAAATGCTTTATTTCTTTCATTACGCTGGAGTGGCCTTTCCCATAAAAGCTCTCAGGATCAGTGTAACTCATGAGTACATATAGATAGTTTCTGAAATTTTTTCTGCTTATTTTGTTATTGGACCACTTTTTCTATAGTTAGAATTTTAATTGGATTATCATTAAAATGAGTCTGAAATCTCTCAAGAGGGATTCAATGTGGGTTCAAGACCTTATCTGGAGCAGAAACCTCACCTAGAAATGTCTTTTTTTTTTTTGTCTCCAAGACAGTGAAATGAATGTGTTGTTGAAAGTGAGGTTAATGTGTGGTATATGCTCAGTTCAGAAAATGGGCCAAGGTGGCTTTTGTGTCAGGGATAAAAACAGTCATTTGAAATGTAGTCTGGGAATACTTGGCAATTGACACTGAGCCAAAGATACCTCAGGTCAAAGTTATGTGTCCCTTGGTTAAGGGATTCAGCAGGGCTAGTCTATGGCGTCAACCCTAGGGAAGGCATCCCTGCTTCATTCATTGTCAGGATTCCTCCAGTTTTAACTTGATTTCTGGGAGGAGTAGAGTGAAAAGGGCAGGTAATAGTGAATCATAGGATGTCAGAGCTCAAAAGAAACCTTAGACATGACTTTTTCCAAGTCTTCATTAAACCTACATCGTAGCCACCACATTAAGGCTCTCACCACCTCTCACCTAGCTTCCCATGGGGCCTTTCCCTGTCTGAGGACAAAGGTCAATGGGTATGCTCCCCAGGCTAGGTCACTATGTAGTTTATTACACTAGACTCTAACTCATATTCAGTCCCTTGTCTCCTAATCCATTCCAGCTTCATCATTTGATGCTGGTATGACTTTGAGTAAGTCACTTCATAAAGAAGTCTCATTTTTCCTCATTTGTTAAATGAGGGAATTGAAGCACATGTCCTCTGGGGTCCCTTTCACTCCTAAAACTGTAATTCCATATACTTTTTCCCCAAAGTCACCTGAAAGATATCTCCCCTTCACCTCTACTCTGTAGAATCCCTAGGTTCTTTCAAGGTCCACCTCAGGTTCCATCCCCCCTGAAGCTTTCTCTTGCCCTCATCTCCCATTGAGAGTGTCCCCTCCTTCCTTCCTCAGTTTTCATGGAGTGTTGTCCATATTACTTCTTTCCCCCCACCAAACTCTCCTTGGCCTATTCTGCATAGTTCATTCCTCTGGGGATAGGAACATTTTATTTAAATATTCAACTTAGACTAGATGACTTTCTGTGAAATTTCTCAGTGCCTCAGCTTCCTTACTTGTAAAAGGAGGTGGAGGGTTGGACTAAGTAATTTCTGAGGCCATTGGCAGCCTAGATCCTATGATTTTATGCCCTCTGTGATGCATTCTGACTCAGATCTTTTTGAAGTTATTATCCTTTGTGTCCTTGGTGCTTAGCAGAGGGTCTGTCTGACACATAATGGGTGCTTTAATAAGTGTTTACTGAGCTAAATTTAGTTGGGGATACTCTGAGTGCTGCTGTGTATTCACTGCCTGAGTTGGTCTAAGACCCCTGAGATGCCTGTGTTTCTCCTCAACTTTCAAAATGAGGTCCGCAGAGGCTCACTTTGACAGTATTAAATGATGCCATGTAGATGCAAATGCTTTGTATTCCCAAGATGCCCGGTAAGCGTGAGCTTTAAGGGAAGGATTTATTGTAGTTTCCAAAGAACGACTGGATCTGCCAATGATCTGCTTTGCATTTCTTTCAAACTCACTCTTCTCAGCCTCCCTCTTCATACAGAATCCACAACCTTTTGTCCAGTCAATGGTCAGGTTTGCAAACTTGGTGAAATCCTCAACTCCTCCATGGTACCTGAAGATGCTATACATTGTGCCATCTTGTTGTCTCTACCCTCAGCCTATCTCTGCTCTGCATCTCCTTCTCTCCATTGGCACAGTCACTGTGATTTCCTCACTTCTCTCTGGACTTTTGCAATAGTCTCTTAATTGGTCTCATTGCCTTAAGTCTCTGTCCACTCCAATACATTGTCCATTGGGCACCAAATGTGGTTTTCCTCAAGGATAAATCTGACCTTGTGACCCTCCTCCCCATTCAGTTAGTCAGTCAATAAATATTAAACACGAACTATGTTCCAGGCCCTGTGCTAAGTGCTGGAGATATAAGTATGTAGAAAAAGACGGTCTTTGCCCCCAAGAAGCTAACAATCTAATAGGGAAAGACAATAAAGACAATACTAAGGAAGAGCTTAAAAAGGGTGCCTGACTCAGTGCCATGATGGAGAAATCCAAAGGAGTGCTGCCAGGTGGGAAATGGAAGGATAGCTGGCCTGGCTACCTTCTGTACATGGGCATTCTTGGAGCTCTTTACTCTGCCCTCTAAATCAGAGGGACCCCGAAGATTAGCAGGGCTACTGGGCCTTACGGGCTGATGATATTCCTGGATAATGATGGAGAGTTCCAATTCAGTAAACTCTCATGGCTGCCTGCTGCCTAGAGTATCAAATACAATAAAACTTCCTTTTTTTGCTAAAGATCTTCCTTACCTGGTGCCTTCTTTTCAGCCTTATTATACATTACTCCCCTCCCCACACTATAATCCAATTATATTGGCCTATTAGTGTTCTTCTCACACTGTAATAATAGCTAACATTTATAGAACATATTAATATTTCTAAGGGGTTTTATTTTTTATTTTATTCCATTTTATCCTTACCATAACTTTGGAAGTTGGGAACTCTTATTATCCCCATTTTATAGAGGAGGAGATGAGGCCAACAGAGGGACTGGCCCAGGGTGACATTGCTAGTGTGTGTCTGAGGTCAGATTTGAGACCAGGGCTCTTTCAGCCATATTTGTGCGTCTGTACAGGCTATTAGCCATGCCTAGAATTCTTACTCTCTTCATCTCTTCCTCCTCTTAGAATTCTTGGTTTCCTTCAAGACTCAGGTTAAATGTCATCTATGTTGGGTGGCCCTTCTTGGTCCCCTATCTCCCCAGCAGCTGGTATCTTCTCCAGGGGTACCTTTAATTTGTCTTGTATTTTTCTTGTACACATATACATACATACATGTATGCATACATACACAAATATTGTCTCCCCTGTTGATAGCTAACATTTATATAGTATTCACTCTGTCCCAGGCTCTGTGCTAAGTATAAAGTGAAATAATAAGTATAAAGTGAAATCACCTTATACATTGGTATTCTGGAATCACAGTACTTAGGAAAACACAGGTTGGGTTCCAGGAGAATTGTCTATGACCTCCCTTCTTGTACTGGTTGGGCAAACACATGTTTCTGCCATGCGTTTCTGCTGGAATCCTGACATTAGATTCAAGCAGAGACGGTAGGATCACTTTTCTGATATGCAATAATATGAATATGTTCTGGTCTAAGTGACTGCTAGAGTCTCTTTCAACATTCCAATGTTCTTGTCCTCTGATTATGGCCTGCATTCTGCCACCTGTTGGGCTGAGGAAGCGTACTTGGAAATCTCCACTTTCAGAGACTGTACTCAAAATCTGTGAATTTGAATTCACAACTGCTGTGTGTACTTCTGTCCCAAGGCACCATTAGTGGCACCCCAGAGGTGGAGACTGTTTACAAACTGGCTTCCTCTTGGCTGGCTTGGCCAGAATGCAGTCTGACAGTTTGTCTTCTTTATAGGTGATTAAAAAGGGGTGGAAAGGGCTGAGATCTCTCAACTCACTTTCATAGGTAAGTAAAGAGGGGGCGGTTCCTCCAAAAAGAATTCATACCCCCAAGTTCCAGACAACCTCTTACTGGAGACTTTAGCTCATTCCTGAAACACTATCTGGTCCCATCTCATTTATTTTCCAGTAAGATCCCAGTACTTACCATCATACCTTCCATGGGAGAGACGTCCATCAGATGTGTCAAAAACTCACCAGTAAGCCTAGTACAATGGGGAGAACATTAGTCTAGATGGAAAGAGGAAGGGTTCCAATCCCATCTCTGACAGAGAGTACTCATGTAACCTGGGCCAGGTCACATAGCCTTCTTGGGTCTCTAATCTAGTGCCTGGCAAATAATAAACTCTTAGCAAATATTTGACTTTTTTGACTCAGTTTCCTCATTTTTAAAATGGAGATGAACAAGATGGCCTCTGAATCCTTTACAACTCCAGTACTATGAGCAGAGAACTCTCTAATCGCTCTGTTCCTCCGTTCCAATTAGAATAAGAGTTTTCTAATTGCTAGCTACAGTCAACTTCAAAACCAGAATGTCCATGCTTTGCATTTGGTGAAAGGGATTCTGGAGCACTCTGCCACACTCACTCTTCTCCTTGATTGAGCTCTGCCGAATCCCAGCTCCAAGCCCAATCCCCTCATTTTACAGAACAACAACAAAAAAATACTGAGGTTCAGACAGATTGTGACTTTCCCCACATCATAGAGGAAAAACAGGGAGTCAGGATTTGAACTCAGATCCCAAGGCTCTGTGGATTATGTCAACATTCTTTCCATCATCCTACACTGACTAGTGAAATTTTGTGACAGGAAGGGTGGGAAATATTGTCTAACAAAGTCCAACCTCTGAGGGCCACCTGCCTAGTAGTCTTCATAGGATCATAGGCTTAGAGCTGGAAGGACCTCAGTGTCCATCTATCTAATCCCAGGATTCTTAACTTTGGTCATAGACACTCCAAGCCATTCATTGATCGATTCTATTCTGCCCTGGGCCTTAAAAGAGATTGTCATTGTATTGTAATATAATTTATTTTCTTTGTAATTCTGTATGTTTTATTTTATGAATTTAGAAATGTTATTCTGAGAAGACCATAGGCTTTACTAGGTTCTGAAAGGGGTCTATGACACAAAAAATGTCAAGACCCTTTCTTCTAGTTCCACACCCCCATCTTATAGACGTCAGAGTCAAAGGTAAGAAAGGCAAACTGGTTCACCCGAGGCACCCCATGTTTAAGTGTATGAGCCCAAGAATTGAGGTTCTCTGCAACTGTGTTATATTTTCTACTAGTGTGCTATGATATGATGGTTCCTCAGGGCCTCAGTTTCCTAATATTTAAAGCAAAATTGGATGTTCTTTGAGGTTATTTCCAATTTGAATATTCTATAGATCATCCACAGAGCAGAGGGGTGGGACTAGCTAACCCTATCCATTTTCCCTTGGATGACTTTTATTAGTCTAAAAGTTTGATCCCCTGCCTCTCAAACAAATTACCTAGCTTTGCCAAGTCCACAGTCTCATTTTCATCATGATTTATGACCGTGCCAGACATTAACAGACCATGTTTCTTTTGAAAATAAGGCAGTTATTATGTTTGGCAGATACCTTCCTGGCAGCTCTAGGTGTAAAAACACCAGACTCTTGTACCTTGTGCCCAGATACCCATTGGCTCTGAATGTTGAGAATGCCAACAAGTCACTCAAAGCATCACTATGATTTAGAGAAAAAAGTGCTGAGCTTGGAGTTGGGAAATTTGGGACTGGCTCCTGACTTTGATCCCCAGCAAGTCCTTCAACCCACATTATCTCGGTTTCTCCAACTGTCAAATATAGCTAAACATGTACTCTCTATGTTACTGGGAGCTACAGAGAAAAGTCCCTTGCCAACCTTTAAACATTGTGGAATTGTGAGCTGGCTGCTAGTCTTGACTTTGCCACTAATATATATGCATGAATGTATATGTGTGTAACATTTAATATGACTTATATATAGCATATATTATACACATATACATACCTATATATGCATATTCACATCTATTTACACATATGGGAAGCTAGGAGGCATAATGACTAGAATGCCAGGTTTGGAGTCAGACTTTTCTTCCTGAGCTCAAATCTGGAACTAGACACTTACCAGCTGTGTGACCCTGAGCAAGTCACTTAACCCTCTTTGCCTCAGTTTCCTCATAGGTAAAATGAGCTGGAGAAAGAAATGGCAAACCACTTCATTATCTTTGTGAAGGATACCCCAGCCGGAGTCACAAAGAGACAAAAGTAAACAACATATACAGATGTGTGTGTGTATGTGTGTGTAGCTTTGGGTTATTCATGTCCCTTTTGGGGGGCTTGTTTTCTACCTCATAAAATCAAAGAATTTGCCTACAGAATCTGTAAGGTACCTTCTAGCTCTAACATTCTAGGGTTCTATGAGCTCTCAGAACAGGAAGCTGATCGGCTCTGCTACTGAGATTTTCTATTGCATTGAAGTAGTGATGGCCATGATCCATTATATCCCAACTGGCTTGTTGGAATCACTCATGCTTGTCACGACTCCATTCATATTTCAAAATAATTAGCTGTTGATTTATTGACTTTTTAGCAAGAAGGTATAACTAGAATGAATGGTGCCTCTATCAGGTACTAGTACCAACATCAGTCCAGATGTTACACTAAACCTGAGTTCAGCTCTGTAGTCTTACCCACGAAAGAGAATTCTGCTTATTTCAATCTATTGCTCCTTCATATCCGGGTTTCAGCACCACTTTTTCCAAGAAATGGTCTCTGATTTCTCCTGGTCACAACTATTTTTCCCTTTTTCTATTCTTCCTTAGCACTAGTAAATAAGATCAATGCCCTCATTTACTGAACCAGGAATTGAGACTTCTAGAGAGAGAAAAAATGATTTCTGCAAGGCCACACAGGGAGGAGGGACACAGCTTGGAATAAGCCCTCAGGACTATGATTCTACATCTAAGACCTTCATCAGTATATCATAGGGTCTCCCCCGATTGTTTTCTAAATGTTTCACAACAGGTACACAGTTCCACATTTCTAGCTAGAGTTTAAGCTGCGTGAGGGCTGGTGCTCTGTCACTAACCTTGTTTTGTAAGCTAAAAGGCTTCTGGCACGAAGATAATTTTTTTTGCTTGTTTTTCAGTCTTTCCATTGCCTCAGAATCTTTGTGGGCTCCATTGGGGTTTTCTTGGCAAAGATACTAGTGTAATTTGCCATTTCCTTCAGTTCATTTTACAGTTGAGGAAACTGAGGCAAACTGGGTTAAACCACTTCTCCAGGGTCACAAGCCAGTATCTGAGGTCACATTTGAATTTAGATCTTCCTGACTCAAGGTCTGCCAATGCATCCACTGTGCCACCCAGGGGCCTTGCAAACATGGATATCAAGTTATCATTCATCCTTGGGGTATGAGGGCTGGAAGTGCCTTCAGAACACAGATTATCAGCATTAGGAGAGACTGAGTAAAGGAGTGACAATTATGGTCTTCCAACAACAGACTGCAACAACATGGGCTATCTTTAGTTTTTCTTCATATCTCCAGCAATTAGCATAGTTCCTCATACATAGTAGGTGCTTAATAAATAAAAAGAGCTAAGTCTAAGTCAGTTATCATACAATCTGGCTGTTACTGTGTACAATGTTCACCTTGTTCTGTTCACTCAGCATCAGTTCATGTAAGTCTTTCAAGTTTTTTTTCTGAAGTCTGCCTATTCATTACTTCTTATAGTACAATAGTATTCCATTACATTCATATACCACAACTTGCTCAGTCATTCTCTAATTGAATCAAATTCCAGTTCTTGACCAACCCCAAAAGAGCTACTATAAATATTTTTGTACATGTGAATCTTTTTTCACGTTTTTATTATCTCATTGGGAAACAGCCCTAGAAATGGTATTGTTAGGTCAAAGAGTATGCACAGGTTTCTAGCCCTTTGGGCATAGTTCCAAATTGCTCTCTGGAATGTTTGGATCAGTTCACAACTCCACGAACAATGATTTAGTGTTTCAAGTTTCCCACATCTCCAGCATTTAGCATTTTCCTGTTTTGTCATGTTAGCCAATCTGACCAGTGAGATGTGGTACCTCAGAGCTCTTTTGATTTGCATTTCTCTAATCAATAGTGATTTGGAGCACTTTTTCATATAATTATAGATAGTTTTCATTTCTTCCTCTGAAAGCTACCTGTTCATCTCCTTTGACCATTTATCAATTGGGAAATGAGTTGTAATCTTATAAATTTGACTCAGTTCTCTATATATTTTAGAAATGAGGTCTTTATCAGAGATAGTGGTTGTAAAAGTTCTTTCCCAGTTTTCTACTTTCCTCCTAATCTTGGTTGTATTTACTTTGTACGAAAACAATTTAATGTAATTTTCAGTTTAATGTATTCAAAATTATCCATTTGGAATTTCATAATGTTCTCTATCTCTTGTTTGGTGCTCCAAAGTCCTCCATTCTCTGTAAATCTGACAGGTAAACTATTCCTTGCTCTCCTGATTTGCTTATAATATCAGCCTTTATATCTAAGTTGTGAAGCCATTTTGACATTCTTTTCATATATTGTGTAAGATGTTGGTCTATACCCAGTTTCTGCCATACTATTTTCCAGTTGTCCCAGCAGTTTTTGTCAAATAATGAGTTCTTCTCCCAGATAGTGGAATCTTTGCGTTTGTCCTACAGTAGATTGCTATTGTCAGTCTTGTGTACCTACCTATTCCACTGGTCCACCACTCTATTTCTTGGCCAGTACCAAGTAATTTTGATGATTGTTGCTTACAATTTAATATCTGGTAGGGCTAGGCCTAGAATGACTGAGTTAAAAAGTAACAAAACTATCAGACATCCTCAGCCACTACAAGGAAATTCAGAAAAGTTGAAAAACCTGTCTCTAGAGTAGCTGAGCATTGTCCTTATTTTTGTGGCATGATGGGACCATAGACCCAGGGCAATGATTTGCCCAAGATTATACAATCGGTAAAAGGTAACACAGAGATTTGTTTTAATGTATTAAACCACAAGACTTTATTTTATAGCTATTTATTTTTAAAATAACTTTATATGCTTTTAGTTTACAACATTCAAATCCAGGAGATTTTGAGTTCCAAATTTTCTCCCCCTCCCTCTCCTTCTCCTTCCTCCCACAGTGGCATGCAGTCCAATATGGTCTCTACAAATACCTTCACATTAAACATTAATCAAGTTGTAAAGAAGGATTATAACCAATGGAATGAACCATGAGAAAGAAAGAACAAAACAAAAGAGAGAAAGCAAGTAGTTTGCTTCAATCTGTATTCAGTCTCTGTAGTTCTTTCTCTGGATGTGGATGGCCTTTTCCATCATGAGTAAAACAGACATGTTAACACATATTCTTTGGCTCTGCTGCTGGGAAGTTTTTTTGGCTACTTCTCCATGTGGAGGCAGTCATTGGCATTGGATAATAGATCTGGGAGAGAAAAGCCCTTAGAGGGAGGGACATTACGGATCAGTAAATAGGACATGATACCTAGAGTCAGGGGAACCTGAGTTCAAATTCTACTACAAATACTTACAAGTTATATCACCATGGACAAGTCACTTAGCTGCTCTCAGCCTCGATTTCCTCATCTGTAAAATGAGATATTGAAGTCTATGAACTCTAAAATACAAATTCAGCTTCTAAAATCCCTTTCTGGCAGAGTTCAACCTCCCCCCTCCTCATTTTACAAATGAGGAAATAGTCTAAAAGTGAGCTACTCAGGATAATACCGCTGGAAAGATTCTGAAGCAGAATTTTAGGCCAGATGTTCCAACACAGTCCACTATGGCATTTTGTCTCTTTGTATGTGAGGAGAGAGCATTGGGCCAGCAACTGTGATGCCTTTTTGGACGGCTTTGATGTCCTGGGAATGTGTCTGGCTGGCTGTATGGAGGATGTCAATCTTCCCCTGCTCATCCTTGTTCTGTTAGCTCATCCCTAAGCCGGTGTTCATTAGCTCTGTTGTAAAGGCTGCTAAATCTCTCCTACAGCATGGGATTAGAAGATGAATTTTTCTTAATGAGGGCAAGACAGTCAAATAGTCTGCTCTATTAACCACCAATTTGTAGGTCTTTATTGCTAAGCAAACATTTGCTATTACATAAATCCTGCAGAAATGATGCAGACTATCATCATCCTTAGAGAGCAAACCATGATACAACATTGTGATGAGGTTAATTCTGGTGGTCTTGAGATCACCGTGACATTCTCCCCTCAAGGGAGGGCTATAGCTTCATAGAAGCCATTCTTATATGATTAGGCCCAATGGGCTGCCCTTAAGGGAGGTTGTAGCTTAGCAAACACACTCATGGAAAAATACTGACAATAATATTTTTAAAGGTTAGTACAGTGATGCTCTAAATCATTATTGATTGGAAAAATTCAAATCAAAACAACTCTTAGGTAGCACATCTCGCCTGTCAGATTGACAAATATGACAAAACAGGAACATTATAAATGCTGGAGAAGATGTGGGGAAATTGGAACACTAATGCATTGTAGGTGGAGTTGTAAACTGATACAACCATTCTCAAGAGCAGTTTAGAACGGTGTTCAAATGGCTACAAAAATGTGCATACCCTCGTACCCAGTAATACCACTTCCAGGGCTGTATCCCAAAGAGACTATGCAAATGGAAAAAGGACTCATATATATATTTATACATATTCATATATATTTATATTTATATATTTATAAATATTTATAGTAGCTCTTTGTGGTGGTAAATAATTGGAAATCAAGAGGATGCCCATCAGTTGGAAAATGGCTAAACAAGTTGTGGTATATGAATGTAATGGAATATTACTATGTTGTACAAATGATGAGCCTACAGACTTTATAATAGCCTGGAAAGACTTATGTGAATTGATGCTGAGTGAGGGGAAAAGAGCAAGGAGAACATTGTACACAATTACAGACTCATTGTATCTGTGATGACTAACTTTGATAGACTAGGCTCCCCTCAGTAATGCAAGGTCTAAGACAACTCCAAAGGACTCATGATGGAAATGGATATCCACATCCAGAGAAAGAACTACAGAGTCTTTTTTTTTTAAGCAATCAGGGTTAAGTAACTTGCTCAAGGTTACACGGCCAGTTATTTCTGGGTGAGTGCTAAGTGTCTGAGCCCGGGATTCGATCCTCAGGTCATCCTGACTCTGGAGTCAGTGCTCTTACTCACTGTGCTACCTGGCCACCCCGAACTACAGAGACTCAATGCAGATTGAAGCAAACTGCTCACTTTCTCTCTTTTTTGTTTTGTTTTGTTTCTTTTTTCTTGTGGTTCATTCCATTCGTCATAATTCTTCTTTACAACTTGACTATTGTGAAAATATCTTTAAGGAGAAGGTATATGTAGAACCTGTATCTGATGACATGCCATATTGGGGGTAGGAGGGAAGAGGAGAGGGAGGGGAAGAAAATTTGGAACTCAAAAACTTGAGGAACTGAATGTCATAAACTAAAGATAAATCAATTTAAAAGGAAAAAAATGTTATTATAGTGGTGTTCCCTAAAATAAGATTTTGTCTACTACCAGCTTATTTGTTCCCTAATGACAAGTTGCCAAAATAATATTTTGCCCTTCCTTCTGATATGTGAATAAGCTTGCTCCAGGTGGCTCACCCAAAATGAGTGCATAAGAACACCACCCTGGGAAGGACACTTTGGGGCGCAGCCTCACCCCTAGGGTAGCACAGTGGTAAGGAGCATACTACCCCTGAAATATCCCCTTGCTGCTGAATAGATCCATATCTCTGTGTTCCCCAACATGGCGCTGTTATAATGTGAGCTAAACTCTATATTAGCATATAAGTCTAAGTTGTGTTTTGGGTCCAATATCCCTCTCCCCTTTCCCCTCCTCTCCACTGCTTGCAATAAAATTTGCATTGATGTGATTCCCACTGTTTTCAAGTTTTTTCTCAATATTCAAACTCATTAAGGGGTTGTTTTCCTCAGTGACTCTGGCTGAGCCCATAGGCCTATAGACATAAACTGGGTAACTAGACCAGGTTTAACGTATTGACAGCCACACCTAGACTGGGGCAGTATGGTGCTGTGAGCCCAGTTGTAGAAAACAAGAGTCTATAGGCTCCCCTACATCCTCCCAGGAAGGACACCCTTAGGTCCTAGCACTGTCACCAAAAAGGTGTCTTCAGGATGATCTTCAGGCCATTCATTTAAGCCTAGGATTTCTCAACCTACATCAGTGAATTTTGCTTTTAAAACTGTATCTCAGTGTAACTGGTTTCCTTTGTAATTTATATTTTATTTTATGCATTAAAAACATTATTTGAGAATGAGTCCATAGGCTTAGTGGGCAGGTGGCACAGTGGACAGAGCACTGGACTTGGAATCAGAAAGACTTGTTTTACTGAAATCAAATCTGGGCTCAGACACTCACTAGCAGTATGAACCTGGGAAAGTCACCTAATCCTGTTTGTCTCAGTTTCCTCATCCATAAAGTCAGCTGGAAAAGGAAATGACAACTCACTCCAGTATCTTTGCCAAGAAAACCCCAAATAGAGTCAGGAAGAGTGAGACATGACAACAGCAGCAGCAGCAGCTTAACAACAGCAACAACAAGAGACTTCCAAAGGGATATATGGAATGAAAAAAAAAGGTTATGACCTTTGGTTTCATCCTTCCATATCCCTTTAAGAATATATGGCAAGTCAAGACAGAGGGGAAGATTAGAGGACTTCGGAAAGCAACAGTAGAAAATAGGCAGTCAATTATTGCCTGCTAGATATGCATCGTTTTGGAAATAGTTGGGGAACATAGAGACATAACCTCTTCCTTCCCTGATGTGAAAGAAATCAATTGGTACTTGTTAAGCACTTAAATATTATTCTAGGGACTAAGAATACAAACATAGATGAGAAACAGTCCCTTTCTTCAAGATGCTTATATCCTGACAGGGAAGACAATATCTATATGTATAAAACAAATGCAACTATCAAATATAAACAAATACAAAAATACATTCTTCATGACGATGATGAAGGAAGAAGAGGAAGAGGGAGAAGAAGAAGAAGAAAAAAAGGTAGGAAGATCAGGAAAGATAATATGTAGAAATTGGTAATCAAGTCAAACTTTGAGTGAAACTAGGGATTTTTTCTTAACAGTATTTTTTTCCAATGACATGTAAAGATAATTTTTAACATTCATTTTTGCAAGATTTTTGAGTAACATTTTTCTTCCTCTCTCCCTTCCCTCCCCCCTCCTCTAGACAGTAAGCAATCTGATATAGGTTGTACATGTACAATCATATTAGACGTATTACCATGTTACTCATGTTGTGGAAGAAAAATCAGAACAAAGGGGAAAACATTGAAAAAGAAAAAAACAAAACAAAACAAAAAAATGAAAATAGTACTTTTCCACCTGCATTCAAATTCCATATTTCTTACTCTGGATTTGGTTAGCATTTTCCATCATGAGTCTTTTGAAATTTTCTTGGATCATTGTACGACTGATAAGGACTAAGTCTATTAATAGTTCATCATTGCATAATGTTCTTATTGTGTACAACATTCTCCTGGTTCTGCTCACTTCATTCAGCATCAGTTCATGTAAGTCTTTCCAGGTTTCTATGAAATTCACATGCTCATCATTTTTTATAGAACAAATTCATATGCCACAACTTGTTCAACCATTCCCCAATTGATGGACAATTTTCAATTCTTTGCTACCACAAAAAGAACTGTTATAAATGTTTTTGTAAATGTGGGACTTTTCCACCTTTTATGATGTCTTTGGGATATGAACCTTGTTGTGGTATTGCTGGTTCAAAGGATATGAACAGTTTTATAGCCCCTTGAGCATAGTTCCAAATTGCTTTCCAGAATGGTTGGATCAGTTCACAACTCCACACACAATAGTATTAAAAGTTTCCCACATCCCCTCCAACATTGATCATTTTCCTTTTCTCTCATATTAGTCAATCTGATAGGTGTGAGGTGGCACCTTAGATATGTTTTAATTTGCATTTCTCTAATCAATAGTGATTTAGAGCATTTTATATGATTATAGGTAGCTTTAATTTCTTCATCTGAAAACTGTATGTTCATATCCTTTAACTATTTCTCAATTGGAGAATGACTTATGTTCTTATAAATTTGACTCAGCTCCCTATATGTTTCAGAAATGATGGTTTTATCAGAAATGAAGGCTTAGAAAAATTGTGAAACTAGGAATTTTAAGAAGAAGAGGTTAATTTTAGTCACAGGGGATAGACTATGCAAAGATATGGTGATTGGAAATGGAGATTTGTATGTGAAGAATAGTAACAATGCATGCTTATTGCACTATAGAGTGTGTATGTATAATCAGACAGGAAATGTAGTTTGGAATCAGGTTGTAAAGGACATTAAATGAATGAAAAAAAATTCAGGTGCTTACTATATGTACATCTCTGGGGTTAGAGTTCCAGATGGATACTACTCTAAAAGATCTCATTGTCTACTAAGACAAGAGAAGAAATAAAAGAAGTGGTGGCAAAGGAAGAGAAGTTTGGGCCTGGACATAGTACACATGGGGCCATAGGGTAGTCAACTGAAGTCACATTCCCAAAAGCAATAATTGTATTGATGTAATTGTAGTTCCCAGAGTAAAAGATGAAGAGGTACAGGAAGAATCAGTACAGCAGAAGCTAAAAGAATAATTACAGACAGATAGCTGAATAGAAAGGTTGGAATGGCCTGGTAGTCTGGAGCTGGTGGAATCTGGTGAATTAATTAGTTTAGTCTGTCCCTTTCAAAGTAGTACCTGTTCACTCCAGAGGGGAAATTCCCAAAATGAATAGTAAATTCTCCAGGACATGGTCTCTGGAGGTCTGGTGGCCTCAGTGGTCCAGCAGGTGCATCAAATGTTAGAATTAAAAGATGACTCTCATAAATGCCTGGGTGACATGCCAAAGAGGAGAATATTTTTTTTAATCTGCTAGGTAATAAGGAATCCCTGACATTTATTGAATATGGAGTGACATGGAATGATCTGGGCTTCTGTAGGAGGAAGGATGGTTTGGAGTGAAGAGACATGAATGAGGGAGACCAATTAAGAAGTTTTTCTAATTGTACGATAGAGATGTGTAATGAAGGCCTGAATGAGGGTGGTTTTCTGAGAAGGAAGAAAAGAGAGAAAAGGATAGATACAAAGATGTCAGGGGAATAGGAGGAAAGAGATATTCAAGCAAATAAGTATAAAAATATATCTATATCTATATCACACAGGGAAAGCACTAGATTGAGGTGAATTGAGAAAGGCTTCTCATACAAGACAAGATTTCAGCTGGGACTTGAAGGAAGCCAGGAAAGCCAGGAGGTAGAGATGAGGAGGGAGAGAATTTCACATGTGTGAAACAGCCAGTGAAAATGTCTGCAGCTCTTTGTATGGTGTCTCTTTCATTAGAATGTGATCTTCTCAAGGACAGGGACTGGTAGTATCTTTCTTTATATCTCCAGCACTTAGTTTAGTTCCTGGCATAGAATATGAGCCTAATAAATGCTATTTAAATGACAGTATACCCCATACTTACCATCTCAAATAACTGGATGATATATAGAGAATATAAAATCCCATTGGCTCTGCTGTTTGCTGATTATGCAAATCCATTGAAGAAGCAATAGTTTATAGTTTTTTTCAAAGAATCTCCCATCCATATATTAAGATGGAGACTAGAAGATGGTAGTTTTTTCATACTGATTTGCATAAGAAACAGAACCAAATGGTATCTTACATTCTCTAGATCTTTCATTCAATTGTGAGATGGTAAAGATAGGATCTGTTATCAGTCAATGAGTATTTATTAAGCAATAGGGTTGCTTCTGCTGTTTTATCTTCTAAGGAAATAAAACTCTTCAATGACCCTCTCAAAATACATATCAGGTGAGGTATAAAATAAGGACATTATGCTCATCCAAGGTTTTCATTGTTGTGATGGAGGGGGGAAATCCAGAGCAAAGTCCAAAGGGAGGAACCATTCCTCATGGATGGGGATGTCCCCCAGATGCTCCTGTTTGCAGGACTTTAACATTGTATTCATTGAATCCAGCTGTATGCATGTCTTAGTCTCCTATAGTTGAACCCAAATCATTCAAAGGAGGTTGGAAAGACCAAATGGATAAAGACTGTTTGTTGTCATGATTTCAACATGCACTTGGATTAACACCCTCCCAGAAGTCCAAGGATGCAAATAGATAAAGATCAGTGTTTTGGATGAGGAAGAGGGAAGAGAAATATAACATCTTCTGGAAATTGTCAGTTCTTTTTCCGACCCAAAGCTTCCTATTAAAGCAAAGGTTTATCTTTTCAATCTTATGTTTTTGGTAATATTACTACATGGCAGTGTTATCTAGAACACCAATTCTTAACACTGAAAAACTAAGTATGCACACCACATAGAGGGCCTGGGGAGCTGCATGGTAGGTCTAAAGAGGCTCAACATATAGGCACCATGGAATTCCAAAGAAGTAAGAGATGTCATCAATTGGTCATATTTGGCAGAAAAACTGGAATGATCACCTGACAAGGGGAAGAGAGGATAAGTCAACAGCAAGAGCTCTATTGGTACCCTTGAGATGTCAGAACAAAGATTAATGTCTCCATTCCTGCAGTGGGAGAATTCCCCACTGCAAACTTATGTACAATATAAGGATAGGAAATAGACAAGGACAGAGGGGCTACGATCTTCATTGCTGGAGGGAACTCCTGAATTAGTGAGATCATAGATTCATTTGAATAATTAACTTGTTCAAAATTAACTTGCAAGGTAGATAATAAAAGTATCACCACTGTACAGATGAAAAAACAGAGACCCAAGAAGCTCATGGTCAATGAGTACCTGATATGAGAGAGTTCAGCCAGTGTCATCTGACTACACTCCCAGCATTCTTTCTACTATGCCTTGGACACTTTCATGCTTAAAGTTGAATCTTGGTTGGCCCTGCCAGTGCTTGGGGCCTTACATAGCCTTTAGGAATTCAGAACTCTACCAAGCCCACCATGAGGCATTTGAGGAGGATGTTACTGGAAGAACTTGACCAGTCTATTTGTTGATTACACACTGATTGGAGACACTACCCAAACTCTTTGACATTTGATGAAAAGGGGTGAAAATTGTGGGCACTAAAAGCATTGTCTGCCCTGAAAGCTCAATTTCACTTTATGAGTGAGCTTTGACCATGCCAGAGTTAGATTTCATTTTTTTGAAGTAATGTTGTGAACCAAATAAATGGAATGATCCCAAAAAAGAAGCCAAAGTCTGAGTAATTGAAAACCCAGTAATGCCCAGGAGACTAGATAATGAAATATACCTCCCTCCTCTTGGCAAAGTGTAGTATGGGGGGGGGAGGGCTGCTCTGGCAGAATGTTTCATACACTGTCAGACAAGGACACCAAATTGGGTGTTTTTACTTAATTATTTTTCTTCATTCTAAAAGGGGGTTTAGTTTCTGGGGAAAGAGTAGGGGACATTTCCCAGGAAAGACAATAAAATTAAACTATAAAGTTAGGTATGACCATTTTTAGAATTTTGGTGTCAAACTCAGATAGAAAAGTGGGCTACTAAACTTACTTAGGGATCCCCCTGGGTTACACGTTGACTTAAAATGCCCCATGTTGATATTATTCATGCTTTTATTGTGGTTAAACTTTCCCAATTGTAGTTTTTTCTGGTTCAGTTGCACTCAGGAATGTTGTGGGCCATGTGAAGATATGACTAGATGTTTGACATATTGGGGTAAGAACATGAAGTTACTGCCCAAATGCAAGAAATGTGAACCTTTTGGAGGCTGGTTTATTCTATACTCACAGTCAGCCTCCCCCACATCTGTATCATAGACAAGGCAACAGCATCCTCAACAAGAGATATGTATTGTTCAAACGTTCAAGTCAGCATTTAGCGAACACCTGCCGTATCCCAGGCCTGATCCCAGACTGGGCACTGGGGAGTTTAGAAAGGGGAAATTGAAAGTTCCTGCCCTCGAGGAGTTTATAATCTACAGATTGGGAGTAAGACTAAATAAGAGATTATGAACGATTGAGTTCAAGTCTATCACTAATACAAGGATAAAAAACCCAAACAAGCAAAAACTCTAGGTATGTATCCTTGACATAAGAAAGAGCTTATCCTTGTGCAATTGGGATCAGGGCGGCTAAGTGGCGCAGTGAGTAAAATGCCAGCCCAGGAGTCAGGAGGACCCGAGTTTGGCTCCAGGCTCAGACACTTAACACCCACACAAAAAAACTAGCCTTGTAACCTTGGGCAAGTTACTTAACCCCAATTGCCTCCAAGAAAAGCAAAAGCAATTGGGATAGATTCTTCCTACCATAGGGCACTTTGTAACAAAGGTCCCACCCTGATCATCTGTGCAGCATTCTTGGGAGCATCACCAGCTTCCTAGCTTGGGCTAGGTGATCCCCGTTCCCAGCATGCTTAGGCATATTTGTACTCCTGTCATTTTATTTTTCATCATGGCTTCCCCATCACTCATCCACAGAGTGGATCTTAATGTCTTGCTGTGTGTGTAAGCATACCCTTAGACTTGAGTCTGATTCCACAAATGTGGAAGGAACACCTGCTCCATTAGAGACAGAGACTCAGGCTGTGTTGGTACTTACTACTTCTCAAGAGGGAGACTACCCAGCAGTGCCATAGGTGGGAAGTATGCTAAACCTTCATATCTATTGGGTTTGATTCACTCCATATTTATGCAGGATACATTTCTGGGTGGATTTTCTGACTCCTGCTTGAGAATGTTACCTCATGGGAAGGAGAGATTATTTCCTTCTTTGCAGTGATATTCCTTAGCACCCAGCACACTAACAGGCATATATCATAGGTGTTTACTAAATTCAGGCTGCTTAATTGAATAACTCTGGGGCCCTCCCGGCATTAAAGTCAAAGAAATCTCATGGGGCAGTCGAAAGAGCCCCAGTATTTCGAAATCACAGGATTATAAGATCAAAGACCTAGAGCTTGTAAGGGACCTCAGTGGATAGTTAGTAAGGTTCCACCCTCCTCTCCTTTTTTACAGGTTAGGAAATTGAGGCCCACAGAGCCAAGTGATTTGCCCCAGGAAATAAAGGTCAGAGGTAAGATTTGAATAAGAATTCTTTAACTCCAAAGGAGTGTTTCATCTGGACTCAGGAAGGTTCATCTCCCTGAGTTCAAATATGACCTCAGACACTTATGAACTGGGTAACCTTGGGCAAGTCATTTTACCTTGTTTGTCTCAGTTTCCTACTCTGTAAAATGAACTGGAGAAAGCAAAGGCAAACCATTTTTATACCTCTGCCAAGAAAGCCCCAACTAGGTAGATATGAGGAGGACAATGAGTAAAGAATCAAGAATGACACCCACATTGAAAGCCCAGTGCCCATGAGAATGGGCTTACCCTTAACAGTAATAGAGAAAGGGGTGGCTAGGTGGTGTAGTGGATAGAGCACTGGCCCTGGAGTCAGGAGGACCTGAGTTCGAATCCAGCCTCAGACACTTGAAACACTTACTAACTGTGTAACCTTGAGCAAGTCACTTAACCCCAATTGCCCTGCCTTACATTCTTAAAAAAATATCAGTAGAGAAAGTAGGAAAGGAGGAGGGTTTTGTTTTGTTTCTTTGGGGGCAGGGCAGGGACTATTAAATTCAGTTTTTGACATTTTGTCTTTAGGTTGCCTACAGAACAACATATAGTTCAAGATGTTGGAGATGTAAGACTGGAGGTCAGGAGGGAGGTTGGGACTTAAGTAATTTAAATCTGAGATCACCCTCATAGACATGACTGATTTGTGGATTTTATATGCCACCATATAGTGCATGGACATGCTAGAATGTCCCCTCCTTGAGGGCAGGGATTGCTTTTGTGTTGGTTCCTGCGTCCTGTGGTCCAAGTGTGTGGTATATAGTAGGTTGGATCCACTTGGATCCAACTTGGAAGTGGATCCTTGGATAACAGAGGTAGGCACTTCACAAATGGTGCTTGCTTGATTGAGAACTTCACCTCTGCTTTGAAAATAATAAAAGAAACAAAGGCATCAGCAGCTGACATTCCCATTTAATGCTGACGTTTGCAAAGTGATTGAAAGGCCTCATCTCGTTTAATCCTCACAATAACCTTTGAAGATAGTTATAATTATATCCAAATCACATAGGAAGAAACTGAGTCCCAGAAAAAGTAAGTGACCATGTCAATTAAGTCAAAGGACAATGAGATCATTGATTTTGAACTGGAAGGAATGTTAGGAGTCATTGAGTTGATTCAACAAGGAAAGAGCATTTATTAAATATTCCCTGCATTCTAGGCATCAAGTACTTGGAATGCAAATGCAATCTGAAAGACAGTCCCTTCCCTCAAAAAGTTTACAGTCTAATGAGAGAATCCAATCCATAAAAGAAGCTGAAATATCTGTTTATGGAGGATGGGGATGAAAGTTCCCAGGACTGGGATACAGCAGAGGAAGTTAAGCCTCCAGAGCAATGAAGCTTGGTGGCCTAATCATCCTCCTGACCACAGAAGTTCTGGGAGGAACCAGCCAAACAGAGAGAGATCCTCTAAGACAGAGGGTCGTTCAAATGTCAGTTAAGAGGACGAGGGAATGAGAGGAAAGGGGTTTCTGCAACATGGCAGAGAAAGGCCAGTGAGTAAAGGGTGCCCTGATATTTTATAGAAGAGGAAGCTGACATCCAGAGACATTAAGTGACTTTCCCAAGAATGCACAGTTAGGCTTTGAGAAAGATTTCCACCCAAGATATTTCTGACTCAATCCAGTTCTCTGCCCACTCCATATTGGGCAGTGAATGCCAAAGCTCCAATTTGAGCCCTACGCCTTTGTTGTTGTTTGGTGGTTTCAGTCTGACTCTCCATGCCCCAGTTGGGGTTTTCTTGACAAAGATACCAGAGTGGTTTACATTCCTTCTCCAGCTCATTTTGCAGAAGAGGAAACTGAGGCAAACAGAGCTTACATGAATTTCCCAGGATCACAAGGCTAGAAAGTGGCTGAGGATGGATTTGAACTCAGGGAAATGAGTCTTTTTGACTCCTGGCAAAGCACTCTGTCCACGGCACCACCAGCTGCCCACCAGAGGGCCAAAGCTTGTTAATTCTACTTTTGTGTCATCTCGCACACATGTTCCCTTTTATCCTCTGGCAATGCCATGGCTCTGGGGCAGACCCACATCAGGGCACACCTGGACTATTACAACACTGGCCTCCCTGACTCAAGTGTCTCCACAATCCATCCCATCCTCTACTAAGCTGCCAAATTACACAAGATCTGGATCTGATGGTGTAACTGCTCCCCCACATACATACATACATACATACATACACATATACATACACACACGAACATATACACACATACAACATATATACACACACATACATACGCACACGCATACACATTCATATACACACATACACACATTCACATACATACACATTCACCTACACACATGCATATACATTCACATACACACATATATACATGCATACACATGCACATATACACACATGCGTATGTACATACACGTGTGCACACACATGCACACATATATACATACACATTCACATACACACACATATATACATACACATTCATACACACACACATACATACATACATTGACCCATCCAGTAAACTTCAGTTGTTCCCTATCATTTCTAGGATGAAAGGAAAATCTTCCATTTGTCTTTCAAGGCCCTTCATCAATCTGTCAAACAATCTATCAATAAGAAGTTATTAAGCACCTACTATATACCACACACTGCACTAAGCACTAGGGACATACTGAATGGTAAGAGATGGTCTCTGCCCTTGAGGAACTCAGAGTCTTGGCCCCTCACTCCCTTTTCAGTCTTCTGATGCCTTTCTCCCTTCTACAGACTCATGGCCTCCTTACTGCTCTTCATACAAGACACATGTGCCTTTCCACTGCTGTCCCTTGTACCTGGAATTATCTTCCTCAGTCAATCCTTCAGTCAACCAGCATTTATTAAGCACCTACATTTTGCCATCCTCTTTCATAAGTTCTGAGGATACAAAAAAAGACATTTTCTATTCTCCTAGCACTTACAATTTGAGGGGAGATAAAACATTCAAGTACTAGGCACAAACTAGATCCTGAGGGGGTGAAATGGAGGCCTTCCCCAGAGAGAAGCTATTAGCATCAGAAAGGACTGGGCAAAGCTTTGGGCAGGAGGTAGGACTTGAGTTCAGATTTGGAGGAAGCCAAGAGGAACCCAATTTTTCTAGTATATAGTTTGTTTTTACATAGTTGTTTGTAGATTGTCTCCCCACTAGACTATAAGCTCCTTGAGGGCAGGGATTTTTTTTTGGCCTTCTCTTTCTTTTAACCCTTAGCAATAAGCAGCTAGTAGGCACTTAACAATGATTGCCTAGACTTGACTTAACTTGTCTAATACTACAAATATAAAATAAAGGCAAGCATCTTAGGGAGTGAGGGCCCTGGGACCTTGGGAGATCCAGAAACCTTCATGTAGAAGGTTGTGCTTCGACTGAGCTTTGAGACAAATGAGATTTTAAAATAATTTGAAAATCTATGTTATTATACATGTAACCTCATACATGTGCATATGTGTATATATATTGTATATTCACACACATACACATCTACACCCATGTATACATGAATGTGTGTGTGAAAAGGAGAGAGAGAGCTCAGAGGCAGCTTCATGTTACATACATAAATACAGCACTGACTAAAATAGATCTAAGTACCTTAGATACTTATCTAATTTTTCTGGGCCTCATTTTCCTTATGTGTAGAAGACGTTGGGCTCATTGGGCTCATCTCTAGATGTAAAGCTATGTTCCTTAGGGGTTTAGATTCTTCCTAAACTTTTTCCTTCCTAGGATCTTATTTCCCAGGAAGGCTTGCCAGAACTGGCATGGTTAAGAATGCCCAGAGAGATTCAGAGATCATTTTATCTGGTTGCAGACCTTTCCATTGAAAGTGGGAGATTATTGCCTGCCTTCCACTCTCAAGGTTCAGAGATGACCAGCACAACCTCAGAATGCACACCACTCACTTCCAAGTTATAGTAGACTTTGCCTAGATCTTTCTGTAGTCCCCACTAAGAGCAGATTGCTGTCCACAGATCAGGATGAATAAGTCCACCAAAGGCAATGAGTATCATCAGAACTGAATTAAGTAGCAACAGAAAAATAAGATTATGAAACAGGCAAGAGGAAGCATCCAGAGGTAAGCCATTCCCAAGGCCCACTCTGAGCATTGCTGGGCAGTCCAGGGGCTGATACAAGAGCCGGCTTCTGGGGACCAAAGCCATTGCAGGAAGGTAGGTCATTGCTCCTTCAACCAAAGGAGACCCTCCCAGTCCATGTGGACTGCAGCCATGGGAAGGCAGGACCTGAAGCCTCGGGGGGGTTGACAGTGAGAGGCACAGGGAGAGCATTTACTGATGCACAAACTCTGGTGTCTGATTGCTCATTGTGTGTGCTGGGTCCCTGTATCCTCCACTGATTCTCAGTAAAGGCATTAATTAGCACTATTGTGGTTTGAGTGTTTATTCTTTGCTAGATCTTGAACCCCAGCCCCCTCGGGACTAATTCATTAGGCCCACTTTCCTGGAGCTGTCTGGGCTTGGGCAGGATCTGGAGCTGGCTGTCATAGCACCCTAGCATCTCCAAATTCCGTTCATGGCTTCTACTCCCCCATTCCCAACTCTCTGCCACCACCCCTGCTCCTGGTATTGTTAAAAAAGAAATCTTTGCAGCTGGGATGAGCCATCTTAATTACTGCAGAGGAAATAAATCAGTGGGATTTCACTGGGGATGCAGGTGCTCAAAACAGCCCAACTGCAGTGCCCAGAGCCATCTATCTGCCAATAATGGCCATTCATTTTCATCTCTGAAGGAGCAGACTGCATAATAGAAGGGCAGTGACAGCTTAGAGGCAGGCAGGGATTGCTGATTTACCCTTCACTTGGGCATCTTGGCAGGCATAGGCAGCCTGCCTGTGCTCAGCTCCTCCCTTGTCCTATCAGGCTCACTTGGGAATGACCTTGGACCCATGGTCCCACTCGACTCCTCTATGTGCCCTTGTAGGCAGGCACCAAAATGGTCAGACAACAACCACATCCTCGGCGTGTTATGCTCTAAATTCCCAGGAGGTCATGGACAGCACAACCCAGCACAAGGCTCCTATCATTTCTCTGCAGCCTGAACCCTTTGCTCATCATCAGGGGGCCCTTTTTCAGAAGAATGCCTTTAAATGCATAAAATTAAAGGATTATAAAGAAAACCAATGATGCTAAAATACAATGATCCAAATATGGGGCAGAGAAACAAGGTCATGAAGGCCAGAGCAAGAACCCATCATGTAAAATCAGAGATGCTTAGAGCTGGACAGAGAATGGAAATAATTGAATTCGATTAGAGCAATAATTACTGATGTTTGTGAGTGGACTGAGGAGCATAGAATGCACCCACCAGGCAATGTTGAAATCCAAATTCAGTTGGGAGGAGATCACAGAACAGGCTGTGGCTGAAAACTATGGGCAAGACAGTTACCAGGATGATGCTCTTGGTGAAGGATAGAGCGTGGTCAGACTGGACAGAAACTCCGGGCATTGGCACGGGAAGCAGAAAGCACATCTGGGACCTCAGCCTAGTAAAGGAATCCTTGACTAGTCACTTAACATGTCTGATCTTCCCGGGAAAATGGAAACACTGGAGAAGGAAATGGCAAAGCACTGCAGAATCGTTGCCAAGAAAATCCCATGGACAGCATTGGCACGATGGGCTACTGGGCGTGACAGAAAGACTGAATTATTACAACATGGGGAGGAATGATCCCTATCTCACTAGGCTGCTGAAAAGATTAATTAGTGCACATAGAGCACTTCAAAAGCCTTAAAAGGGCTCTCTGCCTCTGGGAGCTTTTCTTTTTGGTGTTTTTATTAAACAAACAAAGTATGTAGTATAGGGGTTAGAGAACCAAGGAATATTGGGGTCAAATCCCACCTCAGACAGATTCCAGTCATGGTGACCCGGGGCAAGTCACTCATTAAGCAAATCTTTAAACCTCTTCAAGGCAGGGAGAGAGAGAGACAGAGAGAGACAAACAGACAGACAGAGACAGACAGAGAGAGAGAAAGAGAGGGAGGGAGGGAGAGAAAGATAAAGAGAGAGAGAGATACAGAGACAAAGACAGACAGAGACAGAGAGAGCCACCCTGAATGGGTAGAGGGATTTCCTCTCCAGGATCTCTCTTCCCTAGTAAATTCACAGGTTTGATACAAGTATTATTCCTCTTGTTTTAGGACCATTACAGTAGTTGCTCCCAGTAGGGCTAACATGTGTAGCAGCTTCCTAGTGGAGTTGTTATGAGGCCCTAAGGAGACAACGCTTGTATGGGGCTTTGAAAAACTCAAGTACATAAACAGCAGCCATTCTTCGTGGGATGACTGATTTAAAGCCAGAAGGCATCTCTGAAGCCGTCAGACAGGAGGCACAAGCAGATTTGAACCCCATAACTCTCTTTTGCATTGCTGGTACTAATACTCTTCCTTGCATGTGCCCTTTAAAAGGGCAGCTAGGTGGTGCCATAGTGCATAGAGTGCCAGGTCTGGAGTCAGGAAGACTTATCTCGATGAGTTCGAATCTGACCTCAGATACTTTCAGCTGCATGATTCTGGACAAGTCACTTAACCCTCTTTGCCTCAGTTTCCCCATTTGTAAAATGAGCTGGAGAAGGAAATGACAAATCATCCCAATATCTCTGCCAAGAAAATTCCAAATGGACTCACAGAGTTGAATCTGACTGAACATCAATGACATCTAAAGATTTTTGTTGACTATATTCTAAGCTTGGCTATTTCAATACCCCTAATGGAAGCCGGTAACACCCTCCACACTTTGGTACCTGGGTCAAATTTCTGGTGGTTTTGTCTTAGGTCCAGCTTTGAGTCGGAACCTCTGCTTTGACACATTAGATAACTGAGGCCCAGAGAAGAGATTGCCCTAAGAGCATGCAGATAATTATTGACCTAATTAAGACTGGAAACCAAGTCTTTTCATTCCAATATCCTGCTTCTTTCCAGATCCTCAGCTATATTTGGGCCAGTTGAGGTTGCCAGATAAATGTCTGGGGGAGTAGACTCTTCTGGGTAGGACAAATTTTTTGTTGCTTTGTCTCATCCTTGATTTTTTCATCTGTAACAGAAGAACACCATGTCCATTATCTGCCTCCAGGGAGAGATAAGAAGTTCATTGCAGCCAGCCTATAAAAATGATGGCTTTCAGGAAGCTATTTCCAAAGTACACCTTGTCTCTGCCCAACCAAAAAGTAACTAAACAAAGTCTGAGGGCATCTGAGGCTGGTGCTGCTCCCTCTGGCCACTGGTCTTGTCTGGGGACCCAAGCACACAGTAAATAGGGTCTCTCACTAGGAGAAAGGCTAACTGGTAATCACGTATTAAATCCTGCCTTTTGCGGGGACATTTTTGCCAAAAATGACACATTACCCAAAGTTCAGACAGGCCCCTGTCTCTGATGAACTTGAACTGTGGCCACTGGGAACTCCCCTTCCTCAGACAGCTCCAATTTCCCAAAGAACAGCTTGGCTTTTGATTCTCCCTTCTGCATAAAGCAAGGAGGCCTTGATCTCCACAATCATACGCAGTGCATGCCTCAGCAGCCCCACCCTTTACTCTGCAGCATCTGCTGCATCTGCAGCCAGAGTTACAAAATTTATCAGGACTCGGAGGTCAGCAAGAGCAAGCTTGACATCAGCCTAAAGCATAATGAGGGCTGAGCTATGGAGGCTTTCTGCCTGGGCTTCTTTCTCCAACCCACAAAGGATTCTCTGGACCCTTCATCCCACAACTCCTCAGTCCTGCTTTTAATGAAATTGGGTGTTCCTTGTCTGAGATGCAGAGAGCAAATATTACCCATACTTACAAATAAGCTACATGCTCAGCTAAAGAAATGCTATTTTTACTATGTGTAAAACACACCCACGTATGTTATCTAGAGACTCATATATGCACATATACATATGTATGTGGATAGGTGTATACCTACCTTTCTGTTATTGTACAAGGGTACAAAACAGACAATCAAGTTTGGAATTAGAGCTAGGTTCAGGTCTGACTTGTGAATATGTGCTGGCTATTTCACTTAAGGGCTACCCATGAGCCCTTCAACACTTCTGGCTAATCTCTGAGACAATAAGTTTAGAAAGTACCAATCACTTGATGTAGTGGTAGAAGGGATCTGAATTTCATATTATATATCAATGAAATTACAAGTCCAACCTTAAAATCTCTCTTACCCGCCCCTCTCTGTTTCTCTCCCTGCCCTCTCTCACACACATTTTCTCTCTCTCCCTCCTTTACTCTTTTTCTTTTTCTCTCACCCTATCTTTTTCTACTTCTTCTATCCCTCCATCTCTCTCTGTCTCTCTGATGTGTCCCTCTCTTTTTTAACTGTCTGCATTTTCTATTTTAGTCTAGATCTGTGACCCCATTGGTGTGGGGCCAAATGACACAGGTCATCAACAGCTTGCTTCTCCTACTGTCTTACTGTTTCTGGAGTTTCAGTGATTCATACAGGGTCACACAACTACATACTGCCTCTGGCTGTCTGAACTGGAGAGTTCCTTCCCCTCTCCAGGCTCCCAGGAAACTCTCTAAGGTAACAGATCTCTCCACTGCCCAGCCAGTGTAGATCTGGATTGGTGGAGGGAGTTTCTACACTGAAAATTACCCAACCATGCCCCATGAGATTACATATTTAAAGTCTGAATTTAAAAACAACAACCACCTCGCTTTCCATTGGTTGTCCAGCCTCATGATTTTATCATTTTGGGGGACATTTGCGAATTGGAAAAATCTTCCCTTCATGAAAACTACAACGTCATTGTAATTGAGTTGGTCAGAGAGGAGGAGGCAGCTAAGAGGTGAAGGGACACCTTTGTGGTCTCTCAACTACTCTGCATCCAGGTTTGAAGCTGAATGCAGACTTTCCTGCTACCAAGGGCAATTCTCCTCTGTGCATTATGATGCACTGTGTCTCAAGAGTCTGTAGCCTAAAATCTTCAGTTTGGAAAAGATTCTAGGGGGTCTTATCATCTAACTCTTCATTTACAAATAAGACAACTGAGGCCTAGAGAATGGGGATGCCTTGAGTGAGACCCTTTTTAATATTGTATCTCATGCATTTTAAAACATCATTCTGAGAAGAGCTCCACAGGCTTCACCAAGTTTCTGCCAAAGAGTCTGTGATGCAAGAAAGATGAAACCCCGAAGAAGGCCACAACCACATACCCTCCAATGAGGCTGGATGCCAATAGTGATTTCTCTTCCCCCTTCGAATATCATCCCACCTTAGTCATCATATCTTCCTTCTCCCTCACTCTGCTCATGAGTTTCATCTGGCATTGACTTAACCCCATGGATTTATCGCGGGATTCTCTTGTATTTAGTGCTATGTCACATCCCTCTAAGTCAACTAGGTGGTGCAATGGATAGGATCAGGCCTAGAATTAGGCAGATCTGAGTTCAAATCAGGCTGCTGACGCTTACTAGCCCAGGCAAGGCACTTCCCTCTGCTTGTCTCGGTTCCCCCATCTGAAAATAGGGATAATAATAGATTCTTCCTTATAGGGTGTTTTGAGGATCCAATGATAGCTGTAAAGTGCTTATCATAGTGCCTAGCATACAGCAGGTGCTTAAAAAGTGCTTATTTCCTTCTTTCTTTTAAAATTCTTTTTGCTGAGGCAAATAAATAATTTTAATAAATGCATTTTTAATCCCTTCCTACTGTTAAATTCTCTTTGTCTCCCCCATCTAGGTTCCCATTGACTTTCAAATTCAGCTGTTGTAATGACTTCCTGACTCACATGCCCTGCTCCTTACTACCCTTCCAATCCACATTTCATTCATCTGACAGAATCCCTTTTCCCCCAACGCACAAGTTTCCTCCTCAGAAACTTTCAATGGCTCCCATAGCCTGTTGAAAAAGAAACAAGAAAAAAACAAAAATTAAACAACTCTTGGACCACTATTAAGTCAAATTTTAAAACACTTAAATAGGCAACTTTTAATTCAAAATCCATCCTAATATGAATCTAATCAGTCTCTTTAGCCTAATCTCACATTTCTCTCCCTTATATATTCTACTCTCCAAGCATACTGAACCAAGCATCTCCTGTGAGCTTCTCAGTGTCAAGCACTAAGCATGGTGGGAGATGTATATAAGAAATGACCAGACCATGTGGCTAGTTCAAGGAAGGACTATGAACTCCATTTATTGATTCTTAGGGAAAGTTTTTTTTTAAAGATCAAGGACACAAAAAAGACTCAAGTATTCTTATCATTATCTTAGTCTGTCATATCCTGGAAGTAGAATAGAAATAAGGCTTTTGTTATCTAGGCACCAAAAAATCTTAGGAAAAGTCAGTTAACTCCTTTCCCATGCAGTCACATTACAAAGGATGCTCTCGGAGAGCAGGCTTCAACACTGAAGCCAAAGCCACGATCTCTGAGGACATCTGCATAGGAACTGACCACCTAGGAGTCAATATGAATTAAATATTTTGCCTCTCAACAAGCATCCTTCCCGAAGAATGTTCCATGCTTTCCTACCTCTGGAACTTTTTTCTCCCTGGTTCCTCTATGTGAAATCAATTGATGCCATCACACTGGTGGTATTTAGGCAAACAGACATTTTGGTTTTGGTCAAACTATTTGTGTTGGGCAAAGAAAAAAGAAAACTATTCTCTTCTTCCAAGTCAGTAATGCTGATAGCTTTTGGAATGTTTTATAAAGTTGTTTCTGGAGATAGTAAGTTTCCTTTGAACCCAGAGACATTATGATTCTGTGAATGCCCACCCTCCCCCCCCCACCACCACATACATACCTTCTTCATCCTTGGCATTCCCCTCACCTTTGCAAGAGATAGTCACCTTTACTAGGAAACTTAACTTACTCTTTTTCTTATGTACTAATTCTAATTTGTATTGTATTGGTGTGTATGTACACATCCTATCTTTTCTGCTAGACTATAATCCACTTGAGGGCAAGTCACATGTTTTGTCTGTTTTAGTAATTTCCTTAGCACCTTACATATAGTAGGCATAGAATGAATGAATGGATAAATGAATGACTTAAATTACTAATTGATTTCTTTTAGAACCTACGGTGATTTTTTCCAAATTGCTTTATAAGGTGGATTTGATTTTGGAAACAGGTAGTCCAATTAATGTGAATAAGCAATACACTTTTGGTCAAAAACAGAGAGTGGTTTCCTTGGATGATTTTGAAAAAAAATTCTAAATTCCAGAAATATTTAGTGTATCAACAATTAGCTGGAACAAATACAGAGCCTCCTATGGATACCATTGTCTTTTTAGAGGTATTAATTCTTTTAGATGCATTAAACAATCAGTCTCATTTTGTTCCATTCCCATCAGGGGTGTTATCATGCTTAAAATGAACAAACAAAACAATAGCAAAGCCAATATTGGGTCCTGATCATTTTGGATACATTATGCTTTTTGACCAGTTCAATAACAACAATAATAATTATAATAGCAATAATCATGTGACCTTTTCCCAAGGAAAGAGACCTTCAGGTGGCTCCAACATTTAACAAAGGCATTAATTTGGAAGCTAAAAAATAGTATATTAATAAATTCCCCATTCTGTTCCACTGAATTTTTCTTAATTACTTTTTGAATTATTTTCACAAGATGAATTATAAACATGACTTGCAGGTGCATTTCATGCTGCTTACCTCAGGCACCAAATTTATTATTTATGGCTCTGCTCCTAAAAATCCATAGAGGAATCTGGGTTCTGCATTACTATTCTTATTTTACAGATGGGACAACTACATTACGTAAAGTTACAGAGCTAATAAGGAGCAAAGACAGGACTGGAATGCAGGCCCTCTGGCACCATGTCCAGGTCAGAATCTACCATGAGAAATGATGCATTTATGTGAACTGCACTCACTGAGAATGAGATGGTTGCATAATCAAATACCCAGTGCCTTTCCAATATAAACTCAAAATGAATCAGTTTAGATTAGCTCCCCTTATAGAGTAGGAAGCAGTCTCTCCCTGAATCCCTATTAATTAATTAATCAATCCACAATGTACTAATAAGCACTCACAATTGAGAGGTAACATAATATAATAAAGTGTGGTAGATGGAATCTTAAAATCCCAGATTCAAATCCTGCCTCTCACACTTGTTAGATTTGTAACCATGGGCAAAGTTGCTTAACCTCCAGAGGCCTCAGTTTTCTCATCTGTAAAATGAATTGGTTGGACTGGATGACCTTTAAGGCCCCCCTGAGCTCTAGGTCTGTGATCCAATCTACTGGAGATTCAAAGACAAATACTAAACAGCCCTTCCCCTCAAGGAGCTTATAGTCTAATAATATAAGACAACCATTGTGTTAGACATTGAACCAAAGTGAAATGGCCTCTTTCAGTCAGCAAATAAACATTTATTAAGCACCTACTATTTTTCCAGGCATTGTGATAAGTGCTGCAAAATCAAAAAGAGAGGGGTGGCCAGGTGGCTCAGCGAGTAAGAGCACCGGCTCCAGTGTTGGGACGACCTGGAGATCGAATCCTGGGCTCAGGCGCTCAGCACCACACCCAGAAATAACTGGCTGGCCGTGTAACCTTGAGCAAGTTACTTAACCCCGATTGCTTAAAATAAAAAAAAAAATCAAAAAGAGGTCAAAGTTAGGCCCTGCCCTCAAGGAGCTTACAATCTAATGGAGGAGCAAACTAGTATGTCCAAACAAGCTATAAACAGGAAAAATAGAGAAGGATTAGAAAAAGGAAAGAGCCAAATTTAAGAGGGGCTGGGAGTGGCTTCCCATAGAACATAGGACCTGGACTCAAGTCCTCCCTCTAACACCACTGTCTCTGTGAACCTTGGTAAATCACTGGAACGTTCTTTAGGAGTCAACTCTCTAAGATTTTATGTTGCAGAAAAGTAACCATCTTGTATTTTTTAGGGGAAGTTTCCTCATCTCAGACCTAAAACCAGTGCATTTCACAAATCCAGTCTTGTCCCCATCCATTAATTTTCAAGACAAAGAAGGACATGTTTTGTGTGTTTCCTGAGATAGATTTTTGGAAGAATAAAGATAAAAGCTGTCCAGAATAGGCTACTACTGTTAAGCATCAATCTGTGTCATTGGAGGGACTACCATATAGATAAGGTTGCCATTGGCATAACTGAACTGAAATGAAATGCATCTGTTTGGGGTAACTGAATTGAACTGAAATGAATTAGAATAACTCTGGGAAAGAAATGTCATGGATTTCAGGATTCTAGAGTTGTTTATCTTAATTTTTCAGCTGAAAGAAGGGAGCTTATGAGCATCATATAGAGGAGGAAGGGGCCTTAGAGACTATCTAAGTATATATTTGCCTCTGCATTTTTTAGTTGGGGAAACTGAGGTCCAGAAAGAGGCTTGCCCAAAGTCACAAAAGTAACAAAGAATAGACTCTGAATTTGAACCCAGATCCTCTGATGATGACTGTCTCTCTTCAACTGCAGAAATCAGTAAATACCTTCTATAAGAAGTGTCTCCCTACCCCACTTAGGGCTAGTACCTTCCCCTTGACATTATCTTCAATGTGTCCTGTATATGTGTTGTCTGTATATAGCTGTTTGGATATTGGCTGACCATTGGACTGTGAGCTCCTTGGAAGCAGGGATTGTTTTGTTTGTTTAATCTTTCTTGGCAGCCCCAGCACCTAAAACAGTACCTGGTACAGTTAATAAAGGCATGCTGTTGACTCATCACAATTTACTTTAAAAACCCTTAAATTCCTATGTAAATGTCAGCTGTGTCAGCTGTTAGGTTTGTTTTATTATTTTACAACTGAGTCAAGAGACACCCAGAGAAATGGAATGACTTGCTGAAATTCATAATATCCATTAGTCTCAGAGCTGGGATCAGATCCCAGGTGTCTTGATTCCTAGTCCAATGCCCCTTACTCTCAAGCATGTAAATGATCTTTTCTTGTTTGCACTGCAAGAATTCTCCATCTTTTCCCTTCAGTTTCGGCAGACTTCTTTCTGTGGTTGAGTAGAGAATCTCCCACCCAGGATGGTTTGGTCTATGGGATGGGGAGACAGAGGAGGCTGCTGTCTTCTGGATTGTTGAATGATGTGTAATTGTGTAGGGGGTGGGTACCTAAACCATAGAGACAGGAACTAGTCTCTCTAAATCAATTACATAAGCAACTGGAAAAGATCCAGCTCTTTCTGGATCCCAGGAAACTTCTCCACCAACTCCTGGAAACAGGGGCAGGGTATTTAACCAATGATATTCAAGGCTAAGGCATTACCTCATCAAGAGGACCTCTCATTGGCTGTTGCTCTCCTCAGCCAGCCATAGTTGCTGGCAATTTAACCCATGTGGGTGTAAACCCTTCATACAGTAGGGTTGATGCAGCTCTCTGGGCTCAGAGAGATGGAGGCAATGGAGACATATGGAAGATACAGAAGCAAACTGCATTGCTTCTGAAATGACCAAGTGCCTGATGGATGTGATAACTGGCTCCTTGGGAGGGTTTGGCATCTAAGTCCAAAGCATGATTCCTCCATCATGTTTCAATGGAGAGAATGAGGGGATGAATTCTAGCTATAATAAAATAACGGGTGTGGATGTGGGGAGGAAGGTGGGTGGAAAGGAGAGAATAGTTCAAGGAAGCGACTGAGGTGCTGGGGAAAGTGTGTTGAATTTGGAGTCACAGAGCAGAGAATTAGAAATGGGAGATATTATAGTGATACAAATTTAGAACTGGAAGAATCTGGAGAGATTATATGCCTCCTGAAGAAGGAATGTGGCACAGTGGAAAGGGTGTTGGATTGGGAACAGAGGATGTGGGTTCAGATCTTTACTTTGGGGTATCCTTGGGCCAGCCATTTCAACCTCTCTGGGCCTCAGTTTACTGTTTGTAAAATAAGGGTGCTGGATTAGATTAATTTCTAAGGTTCCTCTGACTCATGTCTATTATCCTAATCAAATCTATGTTATTTTATGAATACTAGCTCTAATTACCTCAGGATCTAGCTAGTCCCACCATCTCATTTTACAGATCAGGAAACTGAGAATAAGGAATGGGAAGTGACTTACTCAAGGTCACAAAGGCAACAACAAATGGAAGAATTTTGGTTTGAATCCAACTCCTCTCACACTAAATTCAGGATTTTTTTTACTAGGATACCTGGATACAAACCTCCCCTTTGTCACTTAGTAACCCAGAAACCATGGGCAAATTCTGCTTCTAGAAAGTAAGACCATTATGCCCATTCCTCAACATTCAACTTTCATGCAGCAAATTAAACTACTATGTACCAAGCAGTAGCAGACTAGGCCCGTGCTAGAAGATACAGAAGTACCTGATTTCAGGGAGTAAATATTGTATTTAGGGGAAGAGGGAGGGGAAAATCTATATGCAGAAAAGTCATTCTAATGCTATCAGTGCAACAATAGTCCTTAGAAGTTTGCAAACACTTTAGCATGTTACTTCATTTTAGCTTTACCATAGCTACATAAATTTGCGTGCAGTAGATAGAGTGCCAAACCAAGAGTCATCAAGACTTATCTTCCTGAGTTCAAATGTAGCCTAAGACACTTACTAGCTACATGACCCTGGACAAGTAACTTAATCTTGTTTACCTCTGTTTCTGCATCTATAAAATGAGTTAGAGAAGGAAATGGTAAACCTATCTGCCAAGAAAAGTCCAAATTGGTTCACAAGGGGTCTAACACACCTGAAGATGACTGAACAACAGCAAAAATAAATAAATTTGTGAGGTGAGGGACTGTCTTGCTTTTCTTGGTAGTACAGTGCCTGGAACTTAGTAGGTGCTTAACAAATGCGTTTTAACTACTTTTGAAGTATAAACTATCCTTATCTTTATTTAACAATTGGTAAAACTAAGGCTGAGAAAGGTTGAAACTTGCTCAGGGTCACACAGCTCTAAATTATTTGCTACAAGAATTTGAACTCAGGTCTTCCTCACTCTCCTAGGGATCGAGTTCCTTGACTTACAAATAAAATAAATGCAAAGTAATTTTTGTGGAGAGAGAGTATTATTAACTTGTGGGGGTTGATTGTCAAGAAAATCCAGGTGAAGTGACCTTACTCTTATAGGAAAGACACTGTTAGGCTGTTAGGAAGATCAAATGAAACCATAGAATTATTGCTCTAGACCTGGATAAATATTTCCAATATCTACTTCTATACTGGGAAAAAATTAAGGTACATAGAGGTTCAATTTGAGAATGGAAAACCAAACCCAGAAAGCACACTTGAAATTTTATATCACCCACAGTTCCTGGAGTATATGTGTTAAAGATGAATCACTATTTGGGGGATGAGAGATCACAACAAATAGATGAGAAGCTTCTCTAGATTCGCCCACCCTGAAGAGATGATTTATGAATGTGTTTCTGGGAAAGGAAAAACTCTCCCACCTCCACCCCCCTCGATTCAACCAGGGAGATGTCAAGCTACACATAACTGAGATTGGAGAAATATAATTTTGAAACTGATCACATGCAATGATGAATGCAAACAGATATCTGCTCAGAGATTTGGACAACATTGATCCTTTAGTACTCTTTAGCCACTTGATAGAGACACAGTGTACTTAAAAGTGTCCACACATCCCAAATTTCCCCCCAAAAGAGCCAAGTCCAAATATTCCATTCTGTTGCTCCTGCAGACTACTGGAATGTCAATATTTCTACAGAACTATATGAATTTAAAAAGTCAGTAAGCACTAGACATCTTAAAGCAAAGATCAAATTAATTTATACTAGGAATGTTTGATTCAATTCAATTGAAGAAGCATTTATTAAGTGCCTACTCTATTCTAGGTACCATGCTAGTGGTTAGGAGTAGAGCTATAAAAATGAAACAGCCCTTATCTCAAAAAGAAAAGAAACTTACATTCTACTAAGTAGAAGCAACATATAGGCATAGAAGTACAAAAAAATTTCAAAATAAATTTGGGGGGAGACCACTAGAAAGTGGGGTCTCTTTTAGGCAGTGAGTCTTAGGTTCACTTATCCTGAAAATAAAGGAAGATGGGGGTTCTAAAAGGCAGAGGTGGGCAGGGAGAACATTCCAGGTAAGCATCATAGCTTGTGGGCTCTCTTTTAGTTAGTGAGATTTAAGTTCACTTGTCCTGAGAATGAAGGAAGCTGGGGATTCTGAAAGGCAAAGGTGGGTAGAGAGAGTAGTATAGGCAAGTATCATAGCCTTCTGAAATGCATAGACGATGGGATGAGGAATGATGTTAAAGGGGTGGGGGGTAATATGATCTATTAAGTCTCTGAGGCCTGAAATGAGATTAGGAGACTCAGAACTCACATGGTCTTTGCAGTCATGAACACAAAAGTAGGGGGTAGATGATCATGCATGAAGCACAACTAACAAATTAGTTTTAAAGGAAATGAAAGCAAGAGAAGGGGAGTGATTTGAAATAGTACTGGAAAAGTAAGGGAGAGCCCAATTGTGGGGGTCATTAATTATAAGGCTAAGGGTTTTATGTTTTATCTCAGAGGCAGTAGGGAGCCATTGCATATTTTTGAATGGTGGACACTTGAAATGGTCTATTTTATTTTTGAGGAATAACAATGAGGCAGCTGTGAGGATGTTGGATTAGGGTGAGGAAAGGGTAGTTGCAGGGAAACCAAGTCAGAAGGATATTACAATAGTCCAGGTAAGAGGTGATAAAGATCTGAACTATGCTATGTAAGAATGGAAGAGGAAAAATTCTACAGATGTTGTGAAGAGATAATTGGAAGGATTTGTCAACTTGATTATTATGTGAGTAAAGGCAAGAAAGAATCCAGGATGGCTCTAAATTTGAAATTCTGGATGACTAGGAACATGGTGGGACTGTCAAAATAAATGTGGGTAGAAGAGGGTAGTTTTAGGAGGAAAGGTAAGGAGGACTATTTTTATTGTATGCTAGGGGGTTTTGGTGACATCTAATGTAGACATCTGGCAGGTAGTTGGCAATGTGGGATTGAAACTAGGGAGAGAGACTAAAACTAGATATATAGATTTGGACAGCATCTCTACAGAGATGGTCAATGGGTTCAAGGGAGATAACAATGTCATCATGGTGAAGAGAGAAGAGAGGAGGGTCCAGGATAAAGCCTTGGGGAATACCCACAAGTAGTGAGAAATATAAGGAAGATCTAGCAAAGGGTTAGAGAAGAAGTGATCAGAAGTAGAACCAAGTGAGAAGTCAATGTTATAGAAGTCTGAGAGAGGAAGACATATCCTAGATAATGAGATGTTTGACATTGTAAAAACCTGGGAGATGTGAGGTTCAATGAGGACTGAGAAAAAGTCACTGGGCAACTCCTATCCTCAAATAGAGTTTGACAGTAAGGATACTATAATTTAATTCAGAAAAAAATAGAATAATGTATTTAGAGCCATAAAGGAGCTTAGAGATCCTCAACTCAAAGGTCTTTAGTTTACAGATGAGTACATTGAGGCTCAGACAACTTAAGTGACTTGCCCAAGTATTCCTAACTTTAAATCCTTAGTGCTATATGTCCCATCACACTGTCTCATGGTTAAATATATAGCAAAAATAGAGAAATATAGAGCAAATAAATTAAAGCAAAGTTGAAAATCAACAAGCAAAAAGAGAGGAATAAAGTTAGTTATTTGATATTTCAAAAGGAACTGCTATAATCTTCAAGGAAATTAGTGGATAGAGCCCTGGACTCATAGTCAGGAAGACCTGGGTTCAAATCCGGCCTTAGACAATTACTAGCTGTGTGACCTTGGGCAAATCATTTAACTGCTGTCTGTCTCAGTTTCCTCACTTGTAAAGCAGAATTAATAATAGCAACCATGTCCTGGGAAAATGTTATGAAGATCAAATATGATAAGTAAGAATCACATGAGATAAGTAAAGCACTTTGTAACCATAAAGTACCATATAAATGTGAACTATGTATTGGTCAGTGTGAATCAGTTCTCAAGGCCCTGAACACCTGTTAGTGAACCAGGAAAATGTAGGTTAGTTCTTCACTTGCAAAACTTAAGATCACATCTTGAACTTGAGTTACCTCTCAAAGACGTTGCCTATTTATGTAGAGGTTTGATATGTTGAAAAGAGCGTGAATCTGGAGTCCAGAAGTCTGAGTTCTAATCCCACTCGTTTTGCATCATTTAATTTTTTTAGCACCACAGGGTTCAATCTTTGTTAAGTGAAAGGGGTGGATTAGATGTATGCTAAGGTCTCTTTCTTGTAGATCAAGGACAAGCACCAACTAGGAGCTAACCTCCAGATTAGAAAGTATTCTCTTCCATGTGTCATTGTCTCTTGTAGGCTTTGATTTCACATGACTGTACTAATTCACAAAATGTATACCTTTGGAGTACAGCAGAATTCTCTGGAGTGAGAAATTGTTTCAGTGGAGCAGGGGTAATACAATACAGGGAGAAAATTGGTTCCATTTTGTACCTATGGGACTAAGTAAGTTGAGTATCCTTACAAAAAGTAATAGCAAAAGGACCTTCCATTCTATCTCACTGCTCATTGGGCCTCCCCATAATTTTGGTTTGACTTCCATGCTTGATGTTCTCTGAGGCCCCAAAAGATTAAATAGATCAAACTAACCATGCTACTTTTTTTTTAATCTGTACAAATGCACTAGTTTGAAAAGAGAGCTGACTTCATGCAGGCTTATTAAATTTAATGGAAATGATCAAAACCTCTCAATGTAATTCCTGCTTGTATTTTAAAAATCAATATCTTTGTCCTTCATCCAACCCCAAGACACATTGAATTATTCTGTAGACTTTACACCATTTGGCAAGGATGATCTGATATACATTGAGGGTTTTTTTTTGTTTAAATTATACTCCCTGACCTATTGCAATGGGGCAACCTTCAAGAATAGGTTCATTCCACATCCCCCTCTTCTTTTCCCCCTCTAAGTTGATTATTTGACAAACCAGAGTTTGGAACTGTTTTTCAATGCAGTGGCTTCTCTGTTCTGAGGTCCTCTTTTAAATCATTAACTTTCTCTTAGACATTTTGAACTCCATTTCTCATAGGCATCTCTAAATCAGAATGTCCATATAGAACTCACTATCTCCCCTGTAAATTCATCCTTCTTCCCAATTTCCCTAATCTTAATGAAGAAGACAGAGACACGATGTCAGAATCATCTTCAGCTTTTCTCCCTTCCTCCTTCCCTATATCCAATGATGGAACATAGAATGGATTCAGAGATGGAAGAAATCTCAGAGATCCAACACTCTCATCATTTAGGTATGGAAACTGAGATCTGAGGGCTTGAGGGCTGGGTATGAATAGTAAGTTGCTTGCTAAAGTTGGCTATGAGTAGTAAGTGGAAAAGGCTGAACTTGATCCCAGATCCATTAACTCTACAGGAGCTAGGCATAATAGTGGAAAGGGCACTGGGCTTTGAATCAGGAAAATGAAGCTTCCTGAGTTTGAATCCAGCCTCAGACACTTACTAGCTGTATGAGCCTGGGCAAATCACTTAACCCTGTTTGCCTCAGTTCCACATCTGTAAAAAAAATGTGTTGGAGGATATGACAAACCACTTCAGTATCTGTGACACCCAAAGAGGGGTCATGATTAATCAGACATGAATGAACAGTACACAACACCAGCTGGACCCTCAATGATTCTATTTGTTTCTGCCTTTGGACTGTTTCTTTTCTTCTCTAAACATTTCTCTCCTCCAGTTCCCCAAACCACAACACCAGCTGGAATGTGACTTTTTATAACCCTTTTTTTTTGGGGGGGGGGTTTCTTGGCAAAGATACTGGAGTGCTTTGCCATTTCCTTCTCCAGCTCACTTTACAGATGAGGAAACTGCAGCAAACAGGGTTGAATGACTTACCCAGGGTCACACAGCTAGTAAGTGTCAGAGGTCACATTTGAACTCAGGTCTTCCTGACTCCAGGCCCAGTGCTCTCTCTACAGAGCCACTATACCTCATTCCCTTCCATCACCCATTAGTATACTATATTGGTGACCCTTCTAATAGCCCTAACCTCCCTCTTCCTCACCCTCCTCAAACTGATGGCCTCCAAGTTCTACTTCTCTTCAGTCATATATCAGGAAGTCTGCACTATAAACATGGTCAGCACATCATGTTTACTGGATTCTGAACAGGAAATGATTCTCTGAGTAATCTGTTTGACCATCTCTATCCACTTCACCCCCTAGCTGCCATTATACATAATTATTTGTGGAAAGTAAAGGGAATATGCATGTCTTAATACAGACTAGGTACCAGGCACTGTGCTAAGTGCTTTATAAATATTATCTTATCTGATTCTCATAACAACCTTGGAAGATAGGTGTTATTTTTATTATAATTATGTAGTTAAAGGAACTGAAGTGGACAAAGGTTAAGTGACTTGCCCAGGGTCATACAGTTAATAAGTGTCTGAGACTGGATTTGAACTCAAGGCTAATTGACTCCAGGTCCAGGGCTCTATCCATTTTGCCAATCAGGTGCCTCATGTGATACATTCAATCAGCATGATTTAGTCGGACTTCCTTAACTGGGACTCAGTGTTCTGGGAGCAGGAAGAGAGAAGATTGAAATTATACATATATGGGGCGGCCAAGTGGCTCAGCGAGTAAGAGCAGGCCCCAGTGTCGGGATGACCTGGGGATCGAATCCGGGCTCAGATACTCAGCACCACATCCAGAAATAACTGGCCGTGTAACCTTGAGCAAGTTACTTAACACCAATTGCTTTAAAAAAAAGAGATTATACATATTTGCAGAAGAATAAATCAGATTCCTTGAGGCATGGGGGAATATAGTAAAAGTGGAAGGAGAGTAGTTACTGAGTCACTTAAATGACTGGTCATGGGAATCAGGGCTGAGTCTGGAGATGATAGACTTTTGGGGCAGGAAGAGGTCTCTAGTCAAATCTTAGAGTTGGCTGAGACCTTGGAGGACATAAAAAACAGACCATTCATGAATTCTTAGCATCTCAGACATCTGGAGGAAAAGGAACACATTACTCCTTAATTCAGACCAACTGCTGTCTGTCTATACCTCCCTCATTATGTATATGTGAAGTATTTTTTTTTCCAAATCAAGTGTGCCTTTATCTTTATTTGATTTAAGTTGATTCCATTTGTCTCAATGTTCTAGCCTGCCAAGATCCTTTCAAAACTGTTATACCAACTGTTAGTTAGTTCTCCCAGATTTGTGTTATATACAAATCTAATAAGTATTAGATTTATATCTTTATCTAAGTCATTGAGTTTGCATTTGTGTGCACAGACATAATGACTCCCTGTATTGGTGCCAACTACAATTCATCTTATTGTTATGTGTCCTTCATTTTCAAAGAGGACCAATGATATCAGAGAGTGATTTGATGTTCAAGTGAAGTGGATTTAAGTGAGGCAGAGATGCACAAAGTCATGAGCCTCTCTATCTCATCTAGGGTCATCTAAGTCCAGTGGGAGGACAAAGGTCAAGATGACTAGATGGCCCAAGATACAGTGGATGATCTTGGAGCTTTTGATGTCTACCTAAAGCTCTAAGCTCCCCACAGTGCCTGCTTCAGACACTTTCCTGGATGTTGGGAAAAATTGTTTTCATCTGCCCATTCCACTGGGGAAAGTCTTCACAAGTTTGGGTAGACATGCTGCTAAGTTACCATGCATTTGAGCACTGCTGGTTACCCTCAACTTGGTTTAATCTGTCTATCAAGATAGTTTTAACAGAGTGCGGTGGCTGCAAGTACTAGCTCCTTGGAGCCATGGGTGACACTTGGGTAACAGGAGGACTCCAAAGGAAAATGAGCAGCCCTGAAAGCCTCAGCAAGTCCTCATCCCAGAGCTGCTAGTCCTCTCTGAACACACCAAACAACTCAATCACTTTTGCACACTGGGAAGTCAAGTGACTTGTTCATGTTCACATGGCTCATATACATCAGAAACAGGACATGAAGCCAGACTTTTCTGAACACATATCTAACCATCTATTCTCTAGACCATAGCACAGGGAATAGGGTTGATCACTGGATCATTAGAGATTGTCTTTCAATTTTCTATTAAAACAATCAATAGGGGTGGCCAGGTGGCTCAGCGAGTAAGAGCACTGGTTCCAGTGTTGGGACGACCTGGAGATCAAATCCCGGGCTCAGACACTCAGCACCACACCCAGAAATAACTGGCCCTGTAACCTTGAGCAAGTTACTTAACCCCAATTGCTTAAAAAAAAAAAAACAATCAATGGCTTTTCTTTGTGTTTTGCTATGCAAATAACCCCAACTTTACTTCTTTAGGAACCTTAAGTACCTCTAATATCTCTCATCTTATATAGAGGAGAAACATGAAAAACTTTGTCAACTGCTTTGCTAACATCTATGCCAATTACATGTAAGCAGAATTCTCCTACTCTATGAGTCTCATTGTTTTAGCAAAAACATTGAGGTCAAAATGGACATGCTAAGGAGTAATGGGTAGGCTTAGTGTGATGACAGAGATGACTGCTTAGAGAATCACTTCCAGTTCAGAATCTGGGAAATGTGATCTGCCGACCTTGTGTATAGGGCACACTTCCTGATCTATGACCAGAGAGAAGTAGAGCTTGGAGGCTCCCAGTTTGAGGAGGAGGAGGAAAGGGAGGTTAGGGCTATTAGAAGGGTCACCAATATAGTATACTAAAGGGTGATGGAAGGGAATAAGGTATAGTGGCTCTGTAGAGAGAGCACTGGGCCTTGAATTAAGTACACCTGAGTTCAAATATGACCTCTGACACGTACTAGCTTTTTGACCCTAGGCAAGTAATTTAGCTCCTATTTTCCTAAGTTTATTCATCTGGGGATAATAATAGCAGATATCCCAAGGTTGTCGTAAGGATTAAATGAGATAACATTCATAAAAACACTTAGTAGAATGTCTGGTGCATAGTAGGTCCTACATAAAAGTTTATTGCCTTCCCCTTCTTTTCCCCCAGCTCTCTCATTTACTTTCCAGATGAGAACACTGATTTAAAATAATGAAGTGACTTACCTTAAATCAAGGATTTTTGGAGAGGTGGGAAACCCTCAGGAATATAGTTCTAAATGCACAAAGGGAAATAATCCCATTGAGGAAGAAAAATTGAAATTGTGTAAAGAGATTGAGGTGGAGGCAGAGAGAATTTATTAGCCAACTTAGGTTTAAGAATGAAAAAAAAATGAAAGTGAATTCATTTTACAAAGTATGAATAACGTGACACACAAAAAGTGAATGTGACCTGAATTAACATGGCTAACCATTAAGTGGCCACCATTTTTTGAAGAAAATAGGGAATCAGATGAAGTACTTTTCACAGATACTATTAGAGAAAGAGTTCTTAATCAATGAAGGGAGAAAGAAGGTCACAAAACATAACGAGTCTTTTTAATTATGTGAAATTGAAAGACATTTGAATGAACGAGATCAGTACAACTAAAATATTAAGGGAAGCCGTCGATTGGAATGACAATATTCTACTGAGGATCTCTGCTAAGTGTCTGAAATACAAAAGGTATAGGGAATTAACTTTTAAAACTGAGATCAGAAGTCATTCTCCAGTGGATAAGTGGTCACAGGATGTGAACAAAGACTTATCAAAAGAACAATTGCAACTCATTAGCAACTATATGAAAGATTGTTCAAAATGAATAAGAAGAGAAATGCAGATTCAAGCAACTTAGGTTTCATTCCATGCCCCAAAAGTTGACAAAGATAACAAAAAAATTGGAATAGTTAATGCTGGAAGCTCTGTGAGTAAGAGAATCCGGTTGAAGTAACTATTGGAGCATTGAATTGGTTTGACTTTCATGGAAAGTGATTTGGAATTTTGGTAAAGAAATGATTGAAATGTTCACGCACTTTGACTCAAATGTCCTACTTCTGGAATAAATCCTGAAAAAGACAAAGCTAGAAAGAAAGGTACCCCATGCATCAAAATATTCACAGAAGTGTTTTGTAGTAGCAAGGAAATAGGAATGAAGTGAAAACATCATTCAGTTTACTAAATAAATTAGGCAACAATAATAAAATTAACTTCATCAGAAATTATGACATGAAGAATTCAGAAAAGAACAGTAATAATTGTTGTGTGTCTCTGGGTAAGTCACTTCACCCTGTTTGCCTCAGTTTCCTCATCTGTAAAATAAGATGGAGGAGAGAATGGAAAACCACTTCAGTATCTTTGCCAAGAAAACACCAAATCTGGTAAAGAAGGGCCAGACACAACTAAAAAGACTGAATAACAACACTCGTATGAATTGATGGAAAATGAAGGAGAATCATTAACATAATATCAAAATGACAGAAGTGCAAACAGTGAAAACAATGAGAGGAAATTTAATGTTATCTGACATTGTCTAAGTTTATCGTTAAAGAAGAAATGAGAAAATTTATCCCACCCCCTCACTTTATTTCAGCCTTGTTGAACTATAGCTTTGTAACTGTGTATATTGTCAAAATCTATTGATGTGTTCCTAATTTTGTTGAGCCACCCTTTCTTTTTTTCTCTTTTTTTCTCTTTTTGGAGGGCAATTGGGGTTAAGTAACTTGCCCAAGGTTAAGAGGTTAGTGTGTGTGTGTGTGTGTGTGTGTGTTTTAAGTGTCTGAGGCTGGAATCAAACTCGGGTCCTCCTGACTCCAAGGCCGGTGCTTTACTCACTGTGCCACCTAGCTGCCCCCTTTTCTCTTTTTTGTTAATGATTGCTGTAAGGGATGCCTCCCTACTTAGGGGGTACTGGAGGAATTTATTTGTTAAAGGAAACATTTTTAAAAGATAATATGGCAACTTTAAATTAAATGGAAATAAAGTATAATAGAGTCCTAACTCCACCTACTCTCAACAAGATTAGGACTCTAGAGATGGATGCTATTCAGGTGGTTTTTGTCATCGTTCTCACCCTTGACCTCCTGAAAAACTTTTGTCCTAATTTTGGGGTCAACAGAGAAAGTTAAATTAAGTTACTGAGCTACTCTCCCACTTTTGATTATGGGAAGAAATTACAAAACCATGATGATCAGGAGAGAGAGCAGCCCCATGTAGTCATCAATGATGGTTGGGTGAGAGGTACCATTGACAGGAGTCCTAATATCTAGACAGCAGGGACATCCTATGCATGAACCTCTTCTGAAACATTTTTGAAGTCCATTCATATGGAAATGTAACCCATTCTGCATTAGCCTGCTTTTTTTTTCCCTATTGGAGCAAATGTCGTTTTGAACCCAATGTCTCCAAAGTCTTTGGAATTCTTAATTTCACTTTAAAGCTTTGCTTGCCCTTTTGTGTTTAAAATTTACCCCCCCCCCCTTAAGTTGGTAAATGGAATAAATGTGTTTGTTTATTAATGAGTTCCTAAACCAGCTGTGAGATTGCCTAGATATACAGCATTGGGTGATTGGAATTGGCTTAGAAGGGGAAAAGGGAAGATTTTAATTGCAGTTTTTGCCAGAGTAAAATTTCTGGCTGGTGGCTCAGGACTGAAAAATAAGCATGGATTCCATTGAGCAACTTCCCAACTACAGAGATTGCATTCAGCAGAGTTTCTTTGGACAAATGAAGAAACAATAGTTACTGTGCAGTTAAATAGTTGGTTTAGTTTTGAGGTAGGTGCTCATTGTTACAATGGCCAGATTTGAGAGGAAAGCCATTCCTCCTAAGGGGAAAGGTGAAGGGAGCAGCTGGAGAGGTAGCCATGCCCTAAAGGAAGGACTAATGTTTGATGTGGAAAAGAGAAGACTGGGAGGAAAAGGGTAGAAGCATATTAGCTATTTTAAATCTTTGAAAAGGTATTAGACTTCTGTTTGGTCATGGGACAGAAAACTGGGGAAAATAGATGGAAGGTACATTTAGCCTTAATGTCACACACACACACACCCACACACACACACACACACACACACACACACACCAGTTTTCTAACAATTAGATCTTTCCAAAAGTAAAATCAACTATGCAGAAGTGTGTGAGGAAATCCCCTTCCTTGAAGTGTTTTAAGTAGAGGCCAGATGTAGTTGGTATGATATATGAAGATTACATTCAGACAGGTGATGGGTGAGATGCCTACTGATGTTCCTTCCAGATCTTAAATTCTGTGATTGTGGATTCTCCGATCTGTATGGAAATGAAAGGCAGGTCACTATTGTACTATTACTAAGAGAACCAGTGGCCTGAGCTATGTATGAAAACATTGTTGACCTTGAGAAAGTCAACCTTGTTTCCCTGCAAATCAGGCCATACTGGTGGATCAGAAATATAATAAGATTCTATTTGATTATCATCCCAAGGGCATTGAGATGCTGGAGTCAAAGAGCCCTCCTTCAGAGAAAAATTCGATTGGGGTCCCAAAATAGAAGGCTATTATGGAAACAGGAAATCCACGGCCCCTCCCCAGCAGGAGCAAGTCTGACTGACCAGGCTGCAGATGGGAAGGGAGAAGGGCTGATGGCTGACTCCAACAGTCAGAGAAAGCAGCTGTAGATCCCTTGGCAATTTTTCCTGAATAGCCAATAGGGTCACTGTGTCAGAGTCTGCAATGTACCTGCAGGATCCAGAAGAGAAAGTTCTCAGTAAAATAAAGGAAATTCCAAGTCAGACAAAAGGGGAGCAGAGCATTCAGTTCTTCTGGTACCCTACTGTCCCTTTGTGATTGTGAGCAACCTTTTGGAGGGCTTTGCTCTGCTTCTGAACTACCCCTTAGTAACTGGGTATGATGACCCAATGAAGAGAGTAACAGATTCAGATACATGGCTTCAAAATCTTCCTCTCACGTTGTATGACCATAAGCAAGTCACTAGGTCACCCTAGTCAAGTCATTTTTAGTCTGCCACACTCAGGCTCCTAAGTTACCTAAAATATCTCATTGCTATCTGTAGCAATTGGACAGCATTTCTGGAAAAATCAATGTACTAAAAGGCAGGAATCATCAGATATCAGACATATGCACATTATCTATCTATTATCTATCTATCTATCAATCATCTATCTATCTATCTATCTATCTATCTATCTATCTATCTATCTATCTATCTATCTATCATCTATCTACCTATGTGTATGGAGAGAAAGAGAAGGAGAGAGGATATAGATATAGATGTTTATATACACATGTATGTATGTTGCACACATATATGCACTTTATATAATGTATACTGTATATATTCATATTTGTACATTGTATATGCTATATATAATATGATGTATTTGTGTGTATATACAGATACATACATGTATTGTATATACCATATGTGTAAAGTCTCACACATATACACATGCATATATACACAGATGAATTGTATACATAGCTACATATACATGTACACATGTGTATATGTGTGCACCATCAGCTCACTTCTGGCAAACATTGCAAACATTTTTGTCATGTGATAAGTGGAATTCTGACATTTAGAGACTATCAGAAAATCACTTAACTTGTCTCAGCCTCAGTTTGCACCTACCTCCCTGGGTTGTTATAGCGATAAAATAAGATAATATCTTAGAGTGCTTACAAAGTACTTATACTGACATTCCCTTTGAAGTCATCTGTGCATCTGAGTTTTCAAAGACAGTGAACAAGGCTTACATGAATAGGAAGGAGAATCACATTTGGAAAGTCAGAGTGCTTCCCTCCACCTCATGATCCTAAGCTGTTCCCTGAAAATGCTAGCCCATCCATTTAATAGAGCTGTTCTACTGGTGATGTGATCCTATATAGACATTAATCTTGGACTACCACCATATTTGAAGAATGACAATTGCTTGTAACTCAATGAAAAATAGAAAGATTCATGTTGGGCCCAAGTAAGCTGTGACACATTACCAAGGGCTATTTGTGTTCAGGACATGGAATACACTATGTCCTTATGATTTCACAGTCCTAGAAGCATGATGATACATTATGGTGGGCTGGTTATATAGCCTGAGTAAGAAACAACTCATCAGTAGTTGAGGTCTTTACATCATGGGGTTAGAGAAGTTCAAATCAGCACAAGTGAAGCTGGCATAAACAAAGGAATCAAGGGTCCATTGCAGTTTCGAAATAGCCATACTTTATATTCTTGCTATGAGAGAGTATGCATATTTTCCAGCATTCTGTAGAAATTTCAGGCAGGCTTGACCCCATTGTGGCACACTAATCACAGATAACAAGACATCAGCAGCTTGCCTGGTGTCTCCAGCTTTGGGGAGTATGAATAATACTTATTTAAAATTGACCCTGTTACTCTGGGCAGATTCTTTTCAGAGAAAAAAAAAAAGACTTGAGTTCTTATTCATCTACAAGCTCAGTATGATTCAGTACTGTGACATCGTAGCCAAGAAAGATGATGGGAAATTTAGAAAGTCATAGTGGCCAGGACCAGGGAAGTAATGGTCCTTGGTCCTGCCCAGCTGGATGTCTGGGGAATTGTGTTCACTTTAGGATACCGTATTTAGAAAGAAATCTGACATGTTAGAGAGCATAAAATGTAAAAAAGTCAAAATGCTGAAGGGTCATAACTTCAGTCCAAATGAGAATCTTTTTTTGTATTTTTGGAGGTGGGGCAATTTGGGTTAAGTGACTTTCCTGAGGTCACACAGCTAGTAAAAATGAGAATCTTTTAAAGAAACCAGGATGTTTAGATTGGAGAAAGAAAGAATCATGGGAGTCATGATAGATGCTGGTCAGTACTCAAAGAGCTGTCATATGGACAGAGGACTAGATTTGTCCTGAGATGGGAAGGGAGCGATAAAAGCAATGGGCAATAGTAGCAAAGAAGTGAATTTAGGCTTGATATAATGGAAATTTGACAAAATACGAGCTGTACCGAGTTGAATGGGTTGTTTAGCAGGTTTGCCCTCACCAGGGATCTTTAATCAAATATTAGATTTCACTAGTAGTATATACAGTAGGGATTAGATGGCCTCTGAAATCCCTCTCAACTCTGAAATTCTGTGATCTTCATCATGTTTAGATTTTTATTAATTCATTATAATTATAATAGAACAATAACATTTTGATTTGGAGACAATTATTTTCCTGGATCTGAGTAATTCCATTGAATTCAAGAAACATTTATTAAGTATCAACTGTATACAGACCTTTTCCTGATAATGCTCAAACTAAGCACTGCCATCTTGAGTGACTGTGGGTGAATTTCAGCTCTACTTAGCACTTCCATTGCCCTCCCCCTTCCATTTTTCCTGTCTCAGGGAAATGTGATTGATCTGAGCCATCTACATCATTTGAATGCGGGAGGAAGAGGCACTAAAAATGAAAACCAGAGGCTTGGCAGACAAAGAGGGCTATCTAAATGCTAAACATAGTAATAACCACTCTGGTCTGTCGAGGGACATGGAGCTTGGGCTCATTCTCAGTTGCTGAGGCTTTTTTCTTCTCTTTCTTTCCCTGCTAACTCCATTCTGAGGGAATCAACATGCCTGGGAGGGTTTGGGAGGTGAAAGAAAAGTTGATTGTCTTCAAGTCCTACTTTGTGAGACAAGTCATGCTGACTTCTATAAGGGGTTTATGTGTCGGATCAAATGTGAGGAGCTATATTCAAATTGTATTCCTTATACTTACTATCTTTGTGATTTGGGGCAAGTCAATTAACCTCTTTGTAACTCAGTTTTCTCATCTATAGAAAAGTTGGGGGTGGAGAGGAGATATTGTACTATATGGTCTTCCAGGCCTAAATCTCATATCTTACAGTACAGTGGCATATTAGACTTCTTTTAGTTCCCTGCCCCTTAAAACAAGTAAGTATAATCAGAAAAATACATATGTCTTGCCCCCAAAATGTTTGCTTATTCTACCTTGACTGAACTTCTTTCAGAAGTTAAAGCAAACAATAAAATAAAATGAAATAAAATAAAATAACCTAGGGGAGCCTCCATGCAGGGGAATCAAAATAGATTTCAGCATCAGAAGAAAGACCTGATTTATAAGGTATAGGCCTCGGGGCACATCCCTTAACCCATCTAACACTGAGTTATCCATCTGCAAAATAAAGATAATATTGGGACCTACTCTGGAGCTTTGTCATAAGGAAAATGCTTTGGAAATCTTACACAAAGCACTGTATGGAATGTGTGGTTCTTAGCACAGCTGTTAACTTGAAGGTAGTTGAAGTACTAGACCTAGAGAAATCTGAATTCTGACTCCTCATGTGTGTAGCAGGGCAGAGGCTAGTTCTTATTAAGAGTTCTTACTCTGTTGTTGAAGTGACTTACCCCAAGGAATGAAAGTACCAAATAGCACAGTCTGAATTGAAACACAGGGCCTGAGACTTCACTATCTCACACTGCCTTCCTTTGAGGTAGGGCAAGAAGTTAACTTTGATTGGAGACTAAAATCTGAAGGAAAGTAATGAAACATAACTTTGGGAGGAAAAGTTTCTGGAGCGTTTTATATACCAGAATAAAGCTTCCGGACTTGATTCTATGAGCAATGGGGAGCGAGAGAAGCTGAATTTTTAGCATGGAAAGGCTGGATATAATAATAAATCTTGGCAAAGTTTATATGGGAATGGTGCACAAGATAGAGAAGAGGCAGAGGGGATGACTAGTGACTTGTAACAAAAGTCTAGTTCAGAAGTATCCAGCCAATGGGCCAGGGACCCCTAAGGGACTGTAGAGTATATCAAGACGTTCATTTACTAAAGTACTCAAGTCATAAAGAAGCGATTCCAGCTTCTGACATCAAGGTAAGTAATGAGCATTACAATTTCTGAAATGTAAAGGGATGCAATTTTGATCAAGACAATAGAGATTCAGGACTGCATATTTAGCACTGGAAGAAACCTACCTCCAAATAGTCCAACCCCTTTAATTTATAGGTGAAGAAATTGTGGTCAGAGTAAGGCAAATCATTTTGCAAGGTCACATTGACAGTACTAGTCATAGGGGGTATTTGAACCTTCATTCTCTGATTCCAAAGCCATTTCTAATTCTACTCTACCACACCAGCTCTCAAGATTAGATGCATTTTGAAGACTGACCTTGATAGGCTTAGATCTCTTCAGCAATGCAAGGATGGAAGACAACTCCAAAAGATTCATGATGGAAAATGCTGTCCACATCCAGAGAAAGAACTTGGAGTCTGAATGCAGATGAAAACATTCTATTTGCTCTCCTTTTCTTTTGTTGTTTTGTTTTGTTTCTTCCTTCTTATAGTTCCTTCCATTAGTTCTAATTCATTTTTACATCACGACTAATGTGCAAATATGTTTAATATGAATGTATAAGTAAAATGGGTGATTGCATGCCATCTTGGGGAAGGGGGAGGAGAAGGAGAGGGAGAAAATTTAAAACTCAAATCCTATGGAAAAGAATGTTGAAAATCAAAATTAAATTAATTACAAAAAAGATTAAATGCATTTGGTTGCAACTTGGTGCAGCAGAAAGAGTTCTAGAGTTGGAGTTAGAAGACAGGGGATAGAATTTTGTCTCTTGCCCTGTCCTCAAGAAGTTTCTTTGTGTCCCAATGCTCATCTCCCCAAGTTTGTGCTCCATAGTCCTAAACCCTGACCATATAAAATGTGGTATAGCATCTAATTGGGCTACTGCCCCCAAACTCACACTAGAGCTTGTAGGCTTGGTTCCTGGGGGCAGGGGAGTGATTACTCTCAGGTTCTAAGGGTTGCCCTGTAGGTCTGCACTCATAACACTATATCTCCTGAGGCCCCAGTGGTGTTATCTCCATATTCATTAATACTAGGAGATTTAATTAACTCTTAATAACATCATTTACTCAAATGGCATAGGAATAAAAGTCGTCATAAAATCCCACCACAGTTAGAGGGCTCACTATCTTGCCAATATACATAGTGGTGATGGGAAGAGTAGGCTCAGAATTATGGTATAAAAGAAGTGAGGTGCATATAGAGGATTCATTTGTGGCAAAAGCAGTTCACAACTCTGGCTACTTCAGGAACAAGAAATCCTTTATTTCTTTGCAATAGCAATAATAATAACAAAAAACAACTATAATGCAATGCTTTAAGGTTTGAAAAGTACTTGACTAATATTTTATTTGATCTTCAGAAGTCTGAAGAATAGGTTTTATTATTTCTCCCTTTTTTACAGATGAGGAAACTAAGGCAGAGAAAGGTTAAATGACTTGCCCAGGGACATACCACAAGTAAGTGTCTGGTTTGAACTAAGGTCTTTCTGAGTCCAGATCAGTGCTCTATTCACTATGCCACCTAGCTGGACATATAGTATAGAGTCCTCACACTGGATTCCAAAGATCTGTTTCTAGCCACAGTTCAACTAACTCCTCCTCTCCAGGGTTACATTTCTTGTAGTTGCTTCTTCCCTTAGGCAACTATCTTTCTGCAGCTGGGTCTTACAGGTGTCTCTGCCCCATGCTGGATGCAATATCTCCTACTGGTTCAAAAACTTTCTCTTCAAAGGTATGTAATTGATGTGTGAGAGAAAAAACTGCCCCCTCCTGTGCAGAAGTATCATCCCATAATCTCCTTGACCTTGACTGACTCCAGCTCCTGAGGACTTACATTTTTAAGGACTCTAGAAGTTTGTCTAGTTTGTTTTCTCAACTAATGAGTCGTCCCCTTCTTGAATCAATGAGAGAGGTAGTCACAGATATTCAAGAAATAATGGCATAGATCATCTTGCTTACATACTTCAACCAACTCAGCTAGAGGAATCCTCAGAGGCAAGCTCCACAGCCCTCCTTTCTTACAGTCATCCTGATATGAAGCAGGGGAAGGTGCAGATCTAGATTGACTAACCTTCCCATTATCACCTAAATGCCCCTCCCCACTCTCAATCGACCATTATAAGATCCTGTGACCAAAAGTAGATATGTCCTTGGATAGTAGTGGCAAGTCAGTCTGAGATTAAAGGCAAGCCTGCTGAAAGTTTAATTGGGAAGACTTGTATAAGCAAACACAGAGGGAAGTGGGTAGAACCAGAAACCCAAAATTTATACAATAACATCAGTGTCGTAAAAATGAACAGTTTTGAAAGATTTAAGAATGTTGATCAACCAAATGATCAACTATGACTCCAGAGGGCTTATGAAGAAGAACACTGTCCACTTTATGATGTGTGAGTGTCCACAGAGTTGTTGGTCTAATAATGATTGGTTGTTGTCCTTGGCACTCAGGGAGGACCAAGATGACATCTCTAGGTCAAGGTTCAATGTATGTACCTGTGACTGATCAGACCAAAAAGAGCTTGGGAGCCTCTATCCCAGGTTGGGCACAAATAGTCCATATGAACATTTGGAGTAGATATGGCTCTAAGTTTGCACATTTTGTATTTTTTGAGCTATTTCAAGTCTGTTTCATTCATAGAGCCCAGTACCTTCTCTGGTACTTCAAGCAGTCCTGTGCCAGTATTGATTCCAAAATCCTGCAGAAAGACCTTGAGAGTGTCCTTGCCTCACATCTGACATCAATGTGAGTGCTTGCCTTGTGTGACTTCTCCACAATATAGTCTTTTAGGCAAAAGTACATTTGACATTTGGACAATGTGGCCAGCCTATTGGAGTTGGACCCTCCGCAGTAGAGTTTGAATGCTTGACAGCTTAGTTCCAAAAAGAACCTTGATCTGGTACGTCATCCTGCTGGGTGAACTTTAGAATCTTCCTAAGACAATCCAAATGGAAGGGATTCAGTTTCCTGCCCTGGCGCTGGTACAGTGTCCAGGTCTCACAGCCATAACACAATGAGGCAGCACAATAGTTCTGTAGGACTCTAGGTTGGTAGTCACTCTCATATCTCTTCCCTCCCACACTTTCCTCTCAAACACTGAGGTAACTGGCAACATTGCATCAACCTCATTATCAGTGTATACATGCCTGGAAATATATTGCTAAGGAAAATGAAGTTATCCACAACATTAAAAGCTTCACCATTTGTTGTAACTGATGCTTCCACATATAGACGGTGTGTTATTGACTGCTGAAGAATCTGTTTTCTTGATGTTGATTGTCAGGCCTAAATTAGCATAAGCAGCAGAGAATTGGTTGCATCTCAGCCTCAGAGGCTGCATTGAGTTCACAATCATCTGGGAACAGTAAATCGAGTACCAACTCTCCCTCCCATTTGGTCTTGACTTGCAGTCTTTTCAAGTTTATTGAGAATATGAAATGCATTGTTGGACATGACAAACTCAGAAATTTGTTTTATTCTTGGCTGTGCTTATAGTTCATTCCTTCCATCTCTTCCTTCCTTCCTTCTCCTCTTTCCCTTTCTTCCTATTTCCTTTCTTGTGAGAGGAAGTGGAATTAAGATAAAAATACATGCTTCAGAATTTTTAAATATTTTCAGATGAGAGTTTAGTGGGGCTGAGGGGACATTTCCAATCCTTTTAAGAATATTTTCATCTATTGCCCATACATTTTCCATTTCTTTCTTTCTGTTTCTCTTTTTTTCCTTCCTTCCTTCCTTTCTTCCTTCCTTCCTTTCTTCCTTTCTTCCTTTCTTTCTTTCTTTCTTTCTTTCTTTCTTTCTTTCCCTCTCTTCCTGTCTCCTTTCTTGTGTGAGGAGGGATTAAGATAAAAACACATGGTTCACAATTTTTAAATGATATTTTCAAAAGAAAGTGTAATTGAACTGGGGAGATATTTCCAATAATTTTATGAATGTGTTTTCATCTATCAGTCATATATTTTGCATTAAATTTGTTTTATACATGTCGTTCTACATTAGTAGAATGTAAGCTCCTTAAGGACAGGGGTTACTTCTTTTCCATTCTCCATAGCCTCAAATGGAATGCTTTCTGTACTGACAATCAAGGCACCTACCTGGGTTCTGGTCCTGGCTCTACAACAATGACCCAGTTGACACTGTGTAAGTCTCCAATTTCTTACTATTTAAAGCTACAGTCTAGCTCAACCACATCATTTTACAGACAAGAAAACTCAGGATGAGTGAGAGAAAATGACTTGCCCAAAGTCATAGTGACCACAAGAAGCCAACCTGGAATTCCAAGTCAATTCCTCTTACTCCAAATCCATGTTTACCTTCCCTCTAGGAGGGACACTTTAGTTTTGTCCTCTATAAAATGAAAGGGTTGGACTAGAGGATCTCCCAGAACTCCTCCATGACATTCTATTTTCTAGCTCTAATATTCTAGGATAAATGATACTTTCAAACATTGACAATTTAAGCACTAAATTCCCTCCCATATCTGACATCCCATGATCTAAGGTCCCTTCCAACTCTGGCATTTGGTGCTCTAATGTACTTTTCAGCTCACACATTATGCATTTTCGTTCCTACCTGACAAAATAGGTTCTAAGTGCCCTCCAAAGTAGAATGTTCTTTCTTCTAAAGTCTTGGTTTGCTCTGATATTCTTTGTTCTAAGGTCCTACCTAACAATGCCATTCTGTATCCTAAAGTTCTTATAGTTCTGGCATTTCAAGGTGTTTAGGCCCTCCTAGCTCTTAACATCTATGTTACAAGGTCTCCTTGGCTCTGACATTCTATAATTCTAAAAAGACAGCACATCTAAGGATATACCCAGAAAATAGGTTCTTCTGAGAGTTTGTCTCCAACTGCAGTGGTTTCTGGACTTTTGGCAGCATAGTCTTTCTTTGCTCCACACTGCAGTGGCTCTCTTGTAACAAATAAACAATGAACAGTCACTGGGTGCACAACACATCTCATATATACCTTCTGCTGGCCTTCCCAGAGATGGAAATATGGGCAGCTTTCCTGCATCACAACTAATCTGGGGACCAGGGACAGCTCCTTCCATGAAGATCTATGGGCCCTGAAAGTGCTGCAGACTCGAGAGGTGGTACAACCACCACAGCCATCCATCTCTTTTGTCATCTCTCTCCTGCTGAGTTCAGCTCCAGCAAAATGCCACTGAGCTTTAGCCGAGTCCTTGAGTTCTGCTAGTAATGGTTGGAGTTTATGGAATCCTTTCTAAAACAATTTACCTGAATTATCTCACTTGCTACTCACAAGAACTCTATGACACTCAGCATTCAGTCATTCCCAATTTATGTATGTGGAAACTGAGGTGAAGATAAAGCATAGGGTCCTAGATTTAGAACCTTAGAAATCATATAGCCCACCTCACTCATTTTACAGATGAGGTAAGTGAAGCCCAGAAAATTCACAGAATTATAGATTTAGAGCTAGAAGAGAGCTAAGGGTTCATTAACTCAACCCTATCATGTTACACATGAGAAAACTGAGGACAAAAGAGAGGCCACTTCTAATTAGGCCACAAATCCAATTAGTGTAAGAGCTGGGATTTTAACTCAGGTGTGCATGCTGCACATAAGATGAGAGAATACTACTGAATTTATATCATGGGGCATTAGGGAAAATCTCACTAGTGAACCCCTTTGACCTATCTGGTTGTGCTGAACAGCTCTGGTTGTGAGCCCTCAAGAGTCAAACTGTCATAAATGTGGTTTCATTAGAACACACACTGTCAGAGGGAGATGTCAGTGATCATCTGTCCACAATGTCATTTTACAGATGAGGAGACTGAGGTTCTGAGTGGGGTAGGAATTTATATCAAGAAATATAAAGTTTTTTGCATTCCACCACAGATTTCTCTCAAATTTTATTTGAATATTTAATTGCTTTTTCACCAAATCTGACCTTGTATGTCTGCCTTCAAGGTCCTCAAAAAACTGTACAACCCATCCAAACTCATGCCTCACTGTTTTGTAATATTACCATCTCTTCCTTGTCCACCAATGAGGTGATGAGACCTCCTCTAGCACATGGTGAAAATAATAACAACAATGGCTGTGCTTAGTACATATATGGCCCCTTAAGACTTGTATAGTGCTTCACAAATCTTATCTCCTTTTATACTCACTGAGAGGTAAGAGCTACTATTAATTTCATTTGAGAGATAAGGAAACTGAGGCAAACACATTACACTGAGGTCACACAGATAGTAAGCATGTAAGCCTGAATTTAAACAAAGTTTCATGATTCTAGGTCTGAAACCTTAGAAACTTTAGGAACTTGAATTGTCTTAAATGCCAGTCTTGGTGTCTTCATGTGCACTCTTCCCTTTCCCTTGTATGCTTACCTCTTATGTCTACCTATCAAAATACTATCCTTTCTTCAGGTTATGATTTAAGCCTCACCTCTCTTCAAACTCCTTCCCTGGAAATTCTTGTTGTTGTCCTTGCTTCTCTTGTTCTCTGCTCTGAACTTGTCCTGCTTTACAACTGTGTCATGCAATTTAGTTCCTCAACTCCCTTTGATCATTGACTATTATCAGTAATAATCACTGATGTTCACGGAAGCACTGAGACAATGACTAGAGGGACAGGTTTGGAGGCAGGAACACATGGATTCAAGGCTAGACTCTGACATGTATTGGCCATAAGACCCTGGGCAAATGACTTAGTCTCTCAGTGTGATTATAAGTTATCTGTCTGGGCCTTGGTTTCCTTACCTATAAAATGATGTGGATAACTTCTTTTTAAAAATTATTTCTTGATTTTTAGTTTTCAAAGTAATTTTCCACAAGATTTTGATTTACAATTTTTTCTCTCCATATATCCCCTACCCCCACCCCAAAATAGCCAAACTACTGAGTATCCCTTCTCCCAATCTTCTCTCTTATATCCTGCCCCTCACCCCCCCAACTTTCTAGTAAGGCAAGATGGATTTCTATGCCCACTGTCTGTATATCTCATTTCCAAGTTGCATGTAAAAAGCAAAGTTTTTTAAACATTTGTTTTTAACACTTTGAGTTCCAGATGTTTTCCCTTCTTCCCTCCTTACCTGCAACCCACTGGGAAGATAAGCAATCCAATATAGGTTGTACATATGTAGTTACCCAAATCATTTCAATAGTAGTTATATTGTGAAAGACTACTTATATTTCCCTCCATCCTATCCCTTCCCCAACTTATTCTATTTTCTCCTTTGACCCTTTCCCTTTTCAAAAATGTTTGTTTCTAACTACCCTCTCCTCCAATCTGCCCTCCCTTCTATCCTCCCCCATTTTATCCCCTACCTCCCTATCATCCTATAGGATAAGATACCCAGTTGAGTGTGTATGTTATTCCTTCCTTAGGCCAAATTTGATGAGAATCAAGTGGTCCCATTCCCTTTCACCTTCTTGCTCTTCCCCTCCATTGTAACAGTTTCCTCTTGCCTCTTTTATATGTGATAATTTATCCTGATTTATCACTCCCTTTCTTCTTCTTCCAATAAATTCCTCTCTCACCTCTTAATTTAATTTTTTAGATATCATCCCTTCATTTCAACTCATCCTGTGCCCTCTGTCTATGTATGCATGAACAGACATATGCCCACCCTCACATTATATATATATATACACACACCTACACCCTCCTATACATACATATATGTGAATTTATACATATATATAGACACATATATATTCCCTTCAACTATCCTCATACTGAAAAAAAGCCTCATGAGTTACAGTTATCATTTTCCATGTAGGAATGTAACTAGTTCAATTTTAATAACTTCCTTATGATATCTTTTTCCTGTTTACCTTCTCATGGCTTCTCTTGCTTCTCGTATTTGAAAGTCAAATTTTCTGTTTAACTCTGGTTTTTTCATCAAGAATGCTTGAAAATCCTCTGTTTCATTGAATTACCATATTTTCCTCTGTAGCATTATACTCAGTTTTGCTGTGTAGATGATTCTTGGTTTTAGTCCTAGCTCCTTTGAGCTCCAGAATATCATATTCCAAGTCCTTTGATCCCTTAATGTAGAAGCTGCTAGGTCTTGCATTATCCTGATTGTGTTTCCACAATACTCAAATTTTTTTTTCCCCAACTGCTTGCAGTATTTTCTCCTTGACCTGGAAACTCTGGAATTTGACTATAATATTCCTAGGAGTTTTCTTTTTGGGATCTTTTTCAAGAGGCAATCAGTGAATTCTTTCAATTTCTATTTTTCCCTCTGGTTCTAGAATATCAAGGCAGTTTTGCTTGGTAATTTCTTGAAATATGGTGTCTAAGTTATTTTTTTTTATCACAGCTTTCAGGTAGTCTAATAATTTCAAAATTATCTCTCCTGGGTCTATTTTCCAAGTCAGTGGTTTTTCCAATAAGATATTTCACATTGCCTTCTATTTTTTCATTTGTTTGGATCTGTTTTATAGTATCTTGGTTTCTAATAAAGTCATTAGCTTGCAATTGCTCCAATCTAATTTTGAAGGAGTTATTCTCTTCAGTGAGTTTTTGAAATTCCTTTTCCATCTGGCAAATTCAGCTTTTTAAAGCATTCTCCTCACTGGCTTTTTGGGTCTCTTTTGCCACTTCAGTGAGTCTATTTTTTTAAAGCAATTGGGGTTAAGTAACTTGCTCAAGGTTACATGGCCAGTTATTTCTGGGTGTGGTGCTAAGTGTCGGAGCCCAGATTCAATCCCCAGGTCATCCTGACACTGGAGCTGGTGTTCTTACTCACTGAGCGACCTGGACGCCCCCAAGTGAGTCTATTTTTAAGGTGTTATTTTCTTCAGAGTATTTTTGGGTCTCCCTTAGCAAGCTGTGAAGTTGCTTTTCCTGAATTTCTTGCATCATTCTCGTTTCTTGTCCCAATTTTTCCTCCACTTCTCTTACTTGATTTTCAAAATCCTTCTTGAGCTCCTCCATGGCCTGTAACCAATTCATATTTTTCTTGGAGGCTTTTGATGCCGGATTTCTGACTTCATTGTCTTCCTCCCACTCCATGCCTTGATTTTTTTGTCCCCAAAAAGGGATTGTATAGTTTGCTTTTTCTTCTTCTGCTTGCTCATATTGCCAGTCAATTACATGTCTTTTGAGCTCTTTGCCACAGTAGAACTCTGCTTCCAGAATGGAGAGGGCTTTGTCCCAAATCGCTGGGGTTTTCACAGCTGCTGGAGCTATCAGGCGGGTGCCTTCCCTGCAGCCTCCACAAGCTCTGGCTCACAGAATACATATCCCAGGATACCACCCAAGACTGCAATCCAGATCCAAGCAGATTAAAGCAAGAGTAATTACCCTCTGAATGGTCTCTTGGTCCCCCTGTGATCTGCAGGCCAGGAGCTCCTGAGGCAGCTATGTGGTGGGACTGCACAGCTGCTGTGTCTCTGCTACTGCTTCTAAGCCTGGGGGTTAGGGCCAGACCACACTCTTCAGTCCCCTCCCTGTTCCAACTGAGTTCTGCACTGAACTTTTACTTTGTCTTTGGCATTTATGGGTTGAGAAGTCTGGAAACTGCCACAGCTGCTGGTGATTCACTCTCCGGAAGTTTTCTCTGGCAGCCACTGGTCAGGGCCACCCTGAAGGCAGAACCCTGCTGTTCATGCTCACTTCACTTGGTTCCCAGCACAGTGTGATAGCCCCTTTCTGCCAGCCTGTCGGGCTTCCTTAAGTGGGAGATTTGTTTCTCTGTCACTTTGTGGGCTGTGTAGCTGTAAAGTTCATTTACATGTATTGGAAGTGATTGGAGTGGGAGTTCATGCCAAGTTTGTGTTTCTATTTTGCCATCTTGGCTCTGCCCCCTGAGGTGTTTAACTTAGATGGCTTCTGAGATCCCTCTTGACTTGATAGCTATGATCCTAGGACATTCATCTTTCCTGACCCCATCTCAAGATGAAACAAAGAAAATACTCCTAAATATAACAGTAGTCAGGGCCCACGGAGCCTGCTTGAGCTGAAAGGGACCTCAAAGTCCACTTAAGTGAGTAGCTTGTACTACCTAGTGTCAGGAAGACCTGAGTTCAAATCCAGCTTCAAACACTTAATAACTATGTGACCCTGGAACAGTCACTTAACCTTTTCATGCCTCAGTTTCCTCATCTATAAAATGGAGGTAATAATATTTACTTTTCTGTTATTTTAAGAATCAATTTGGATAATATTCACAAAGCATTTTGCAAATATTAAAGAGCTATAAATAGTAAACTCTTGGCACTTATTATTATTGGTGCTATTAATTGTTGTTGTTGTTATGGGTTGTATGGATATTCATGGAGGTTTGGCTCCTGTGGTGTGGGGGTTTGCCAAGCCCTTTCAGGGCTGGTTATCTACCCAAGAAGCTATAGCATGCACAGTGGCCATTATCTAGTAAAACTGTCTTAGCAGATGGGTTAAATGAGGTTGAGGGGATCTACCAGGCCTAAAAGTCACTGGTGAGTTAGGAGGATGGCTACCCAAGCAAGTAAAGACTTCCCTCAGAGAAATGGGTGAATGAGAACAATTTGTTCCAACAGCCATGAAACTGGTTGAAACAGGTCCTCTGAAGCGCTTAGAACTTGCATCCTGGGCCATCACTGGTCATCCTGGCTTTTGCTTGCCCCTGAACTTCAATAACTATGGAAGAGAGAGTGAGGCTGATGACTTTAGGAAACTCTGCCTGAGTTAAGTCCAATTAGCTCAAAAGTCAAAAAATCCCCCAGTGATGCCATTGGTCCTCTTCAGAAATGAAAAAAAAAGCAACCATCATCATCATCATCATCATCATCTAGTCCCACACACAGTTGAATGAGAATTCACTCTTCAAAATACATGACAAATGATCATACCATCTGTGTTTGAAGAGAATATCAGATTAGCATATATACACTTATTTATGCATATGTATCTTTCAAGTAGAAAGTAAGGTCTATGATGGCAGAGCTGGGTTAGATAGCCAGCTTTTAGAGCCAGTAAGACTCTAGACTCAAGTCCTCCATGTAATCTACCCAAGTCGTACAAGTATGTACTGACTGACAGGTATCCTAAACCTCTGGTCCATGCCTTCCAAACCTGTGGTTCATGGACCACTAAGGAGGTCTATGAGAAGATTTTAGGGATATGTGAAGCTGGAACTTTGATATTTTGATATCTGTATTTCAAAGTAATCCTAATTATTTATTTTAAAGTATCCTCCTAAGAAGCAGTCTATAGGATTTACCAGATTGGCAAAAGGTTATACCATATACAAAAAGGTAACAATCCTCACTGTAGCCTATTCTTTAAGACTTTAATTAGCAAAAAAATATAGCAACCTGAATTAGTAGAGGGAGTTTCTTCACTTGAGAATGACAGATCCAGCCTCCCCTTACCCCCACCCCCATCACACTACTTTGTAAGGAATAATTGCTTATTGCATATAATTAGTTTTTGTCATATCTTCCTTATCAGTCAAGCAATAAACAATTATTCAACTCCTATTATGGGTCAGGAGCTATTCTAGGTGGGGGGAATATACAACCCAAAATAGTGCCTTGTGGCAATGAGCTTACATGACATATACAGGTATATACACATAAAATATATACAAAATCAACACTTCTTTGGCCTCCTTTTCTTCCTCTCACCCAGCATAGCACTCAGTTTTTAGGAGGTAAATTTACAGGAACTTCAAGGTGAGCCCTTATTATCTGATATGAACAGTAAGAGAGACCTGGAGTAATTACCTCTGGAGGATGGGCAGGACTATCATTGCTGTAAGCCATTCCCTCCATATCCTCATCAGGAAGTGGTTCATAGATTTCACCTGGGGAAGTAAAACTGTCACTCTTGTTCTATCTGGGTCATGTTCTCAGAGTTAAGTGCTTTAGGATATCACAGGCAGCAAAGTGTAAAAAATTATCTCAGTATCATTGATGGCAAACTTGCAAAAAAAGAAGAGGAATGTTCCAGAAAAGATCATTATATATGAAGCTGGGGAGCAGAACTGTCCGTGATGTTCTTCAAGTGAGGATTTGTAGCTGGCCAACAAACATTATTAACTGTTAGTTGTATTCTAGACCTTAGACTAAACTCTGAGGGTATAAAGAAAGGCAAAAACGCAGCCCTTACCCTCAAGAACCTCACATTCTGATGTTGGAGATAACATGCAAACAACTCTGCATATTCATGCTGTCATCAATTTATTAAAGGAAAATTGTATTTCCTATGTGATAATTAGGTGATGATAAACTTAGAAATGAAGGCACTTATTTGTAGGTATCATAGGGTTTGGTGTCAGAAAGTAACTTAGAGAGTACTCCATTTATCATCATTTTACAGAGGAGGAAACTGAGTCTTAGATTAAGCGACTCATCTAAAGCAACCAGCAATAGCAGGTGCCTTATATATTAACACACATTCAATAACATTAGCCTATGGGATTGGGGGTGAGATGAAAATAAATATAAAAGAGTTTAAGTATAAGAAAGTTAACTGTTAAAACCATTTCCAACTCGGATAGTCAATTTTAACTTTGCTGGCTGATTCCCAAGTCCTTCCAGCATGCTGATAAAGATGATTACCCTTGCAATTAAAGTAAAAATTGCTAAATGACCTACTAAGTATTCCAATAGAATAAAATATATTTTAAGTTCCATCTCTAATTGCAAAGAGTAAATCAGATTTTTTTTAAAGAAATACATCCTATCAACTCTTTACTGAAGCCTAAAACACAATGGTCTCATGTTGGGTGTACACATAGCCTACAAACACTTAGAACCCCAACAGTCAGACCTGCTCTAGGGTGACACTTCCTCTGAACCTGTTCATGGCATCAATGCGATGCTCTTAGGCCTACTGACCTAAGTTTGTCTCTATTTCCCCTGGCAAGGGAATGGCTATTTGTAGTTTACTTTGATATCAGGATCTTTTCCACATCATCTGATCCCATGGCCTTGAACTTAGTTTACATAAATTTAAGCATCTGAATGGATATTTTGGAAAACGGTTATGTGATATAAGAAAAGCCTTGTCTTTCAATAAGCTGTTGCATTTTTGTATTTGTCGCTTCAGTGCCTTGAACACAGCAGGCCCTGGCCTGGGCTTTCCGCCCTTTCTCTCTCTTGGTGACTCATTGCATCTGTGGACATCAGTTATCATTGCTATGCACATGGCTTCCTGGTGTATGAACGCACATTTTTCTCTGCTCGGTCTTCCAATTTCTAGTTCCAAATTACAAACCGCCTGTTGGGTACCTGAAAGTGGAGTCCCATAGGAATCTTAAGTTCAACACGTCTGATATGGATGTCATCTGCCCTTACCTGAAAATGCCACATGTCATCCACACTTCCCTACTTGTGTGGAGGCCACCACCATCTTTCCTGTCTCTAAGAATGACAGACTAAGTAGCATCCTTGACTCTTCCCTATCTTCCCCTGCCATATTGATTGACTGCTATGCCCTCTAGATCCTATTGTAACAATAGCTTTCCCATCTGCCCCTTCTCTCCACTCATCCAGCCTCTAGCTTAATTCAGGTACTCATTACCTCTCATCCAGACCATTGAAACCACATTTGAAGTGGACTCTCCCTTTGGCAACTTTCTTCTTGACTTTATCCTTCGCATTGTTTACAATTTAATTAAGTTTTAATACTGCATGCATTGTCAAAAGAATCTTTCAAAAGCACAATCTGTCATGTTGTTCACTATTCTGTTCCACAATCTTCAGAGGCTCCTTACTGAGCCTAAGGTAAGACATAGGCTTTATGGAATGACCAAAATATGAAACCCCATCTGCCTTTTCAGTCAATCATTCAATAAACATTTGTGTTTACTATATACCAGTCACTGTGCTACATGCTACACATTTTCAGGTTTATTTTCTATTTCCCTCACATACCCTATACACACACACACACACACACAGAAAGGGAGAGACAGAGAGAGAGAGAGAGAGAGAAGCTAGCTTACCTCCTGTATCACAAACTCAGGATTACCTCTTCAATCTCTATGCCAATGTCCAGGCTGCCTAGGACACATTCCTATCTTACTTCTGACACTTTGAAATCTGTATCTTCCTTTAAGTCTCGCCTCAGACATCACCTCCCATGGAAAGTTTTTCTGGTCTAATGTTCTCTCACTCTTTCTCAAATTATGTTGTACATATTTATCTGCTTAAATGTTGTCCATGCCTCTCCAAACAGAACATAAGTTCTATGAGGGCAGGGATTTCTTTTTCTTTATATACTCAGAATTTATCACAGTTAGTAGAATATAGTGAATAATAAATGTTTGTTGGATCAAATTAGCTTATATGCACAGTGATCAAGTCCTGTCAGAAGGCATTTCTTAAGCCCCTACTATGCACCAGATACTGTAGAAAGTACTGGGCTATAAAGAAAGATGAAAAAAAATCCCTATTATTAAGGAGCTCATAGTATTGTGGAGAAACAATATTCAAGCAGCTACATACAAACAAGATATATACAGGATAAATTGGGGGAAGTCTCAGAAGGAAGCCACTAGGTTCAAGGAGGACTGGAGGAATAGTCTTGCAGAAGGTGGGATTTTTGCTGAGCCTTAATAGGTTGCATTCATATAGAACTTCAAGATTCACAAAACACTTTACATATATTATATTATTTGATCTTCATAGCTACCCTGTAACGTAGGTACTATAATTAATATTCACATTGTGCAGATGAAGAAACTCAGGCTGAATGAAGTTAAATGACTTGGCTGGGGGTCATGCTACTAGTAAATGTGTGAGTCTGAATTTGAACTCAGAAAGAGGAGTCTTTCTGACTCTAGGCTCAGCACCCTATCTATTATGCCACTTAGCTGAGTACATGAAATTAAAGCTTTTACACAAGCAGAATTAATATAGCCAGAATTAGAAGGAGACTGGGAAAATTTTATAGCAATAAAGCCTTTAATTCTCAAATATATAGTGAACAGCCAAATTTATAAAAAAAATAAGAGTTAATCCCCAATTAATAAATGACCCAAGGATTTGAACATGCAGCTTTCAGAAGAAGAAATCAAAACTATCATTAGTCACATGAATAAAGGCTCTAAACCACTATGCATTACAGAAATGCGAATTAAAACAACTCTGAGATACCACCTCAAACTCACCAGATTGACAAACATGATAGAAAAGGAAAATGAGAAATGTTGGAGGGAATGTGGAAAAATTTGGATGCTAATGTAGTATTGATAGACTTGTAAACTGCTCAAATAATTCTGAAGAGCTATGTCCAAAGGCCTATAAAAGTTCATATCCAGCAAAACCACTGCTATAGCTGTATCTCAAGGAGATCAGAGAAAAGGGGAAAGCACCTATTTGTACAACAGCGTTTATAGTAATTCTTTCCATGATAGCAAAATCTTGAAATTTGAGGATATGCCCATCAATTAGAAAATCATTTAACAACTAGTGGCATATGATTGTGATGGAATAGTATTATGATATAAGAAATGATGAGCAGGATGGATTAAAAAAACCTAGGAAGTCTTATATGAATGGTTACAAAGTGAAATAAACAGAACCAGGAGAACACTGTATATAGTAAGTTCAATATTGATTAATTGTGATAGACTTAGCTACTCTGATTAAGTCAATGATCTAAGACAATTCCAAAGGATGCATGGTGAAAAATGCTCTCAACCTCCAGAGAGAAAATTGATGAACTCTGAGCTCAGTTTGAAGGATATTTTTTTTAATTTTTTTTCTCATGTATGTTTGTGTGTGTGCTTTCTTTTGCAACATGGATAATATGAAAATATGCTTTGTATGGCTTCGCATGTATAATCACTATATTACTGGCCTTCTCAAAGGTTGGGGGAGGGGTGGGAGGGAGGAAGAGAACTTGAAACTCAAAATTTAAAAAAAAAGAATGCTAAAAAGGAGGCTTCATATCTCGTTGTAGGAAGGAGTGAAAATTGAAGTGTACAGAAGGAGCAGACTACAATTAATTATACCTTAAGGTCCAGAATCTTCCAAAAACTTGGGTTCATATGGACTATGTTTAGTCCTAGGACCTAATGCCCACACTATTATTTTGCTTTTCTCTTTTGTCTTGTTGGCTTCCCCTGAAGTTTCTCCAGTAAAGTCTTCTAATACACTCATTGTAAAACTCCCATCTAGGTTTCTCTAACATGGGTAAAATGAGTCCTCAGCTGAAGTACAAATACTCATGATTCCCCATGGAAGTCAGATATCGAATGGCCCTTACTTCTCTCTCCCCCAAAATGCAAAAAAATTATAAAAAATTAACTAGAGCTCATGAACAGATACAAACACACATAAGGATAGAGACTTGACCTGTCATTACATTGGTGCCTATGGGGAAATCTTGGTGAGAAAACTTGATGAATCAGTTTGTGGTGTAGGGAACAGTGGGGGCAGCTAGGTGGCACAGTAAATAGAGTGTCATGCTGGAGTCAGAAAGATCCATTTTCCTGAGTTTAGATCTGGCCTCAGATACTTACTAGCTGTATGACCCTGGGCAAGTCACTTAACCCTGCTTGCCCCAGTTTCTTCAGCTGTAAAATGAGCTGGAGAAGCAAATGGCAAATCATTCCAGTACCTTTGCCAAGAAAACTCCAGATGGAGTCATGAAGAGTTGGATGGGCCTGAACATGAACTGATAACAAGACAGTGGACAGAGCACTGGGTCTAGAGTCAAGAAAGCATGAGCTCAGATTTGACCTCAGACACAAGCAATGTGAGCCTAGGAAAATCATTTAACCTGCCAACCTGAGTTTCCTCATCTATAAAATGAGGATAATAATATCATCCACCTCCCACTGTTGCTGTGAGGAGAAAATGAGAAAAGAATTGTAACACACTAAACACAATGTCTGCTTAAATGCTTATTCTCTTCTCTTCCCCCCTTGTCTTTCTCTACCAATTCATCTCACATTTCCTCTGCAATATACAGTCTCAGAAAATTGCCAATATTATGAGGTTTCCTGTTCAGTAACGATGTGGACAGTGATCTTTTTTCCACAAGAATTTTCTGTATCAAAGAATTGTCCTTTTCACTCTCCATACAGCATGATTCCTAAAGGCTCAAATTTGGGAACTCCCAAACATAGAGTTACCAAACGGGCAATTACCCCAAAACTGATGCTCTGCAGAAAGGATCTCTTCTCTGATCAAAGTGCTAAATTCCGGGACTAAGCTGTTCAGGGAATTCCAACTGATGCCTCCCTTACACAGGAATTAGGAATTCAGGGGCATCATCCTGGCACTCATCAACTAAGCCACCTCTGAGTACATATGCCTAGCTCTGCCATATTCTTCTGCTATGAATCACCGACAACTATTCTTGGAAGTGTGGAAACTTTGGGTGGTCATAGGCTCGACCCCACATTCCCAGTTCAGCTCTGCTTGGTTACATGCTAGTCTGTTTTTAACAAGAATCAGTTAAATAGCAATTTAAATTTTTCCAAATACTTCATAAATATTATCTCACAATATTCAAAACATCTCATTTGTTTTGTTCCAACCTGGAAGGTGAGTGCTATTATTATTCTCATTTTCTAGATGAGGGAAGCAGACTTAAGTTAAGTGACTTGTCCAAGGTCACTTAGTAAGTGTTAGTAGCAAGATTTTAATTCAGGTCCTTCTGACTCTACATCTAGCAGCTAGTCCATATTGCCTCTTTATGAAAGCAAAATATGGAGGGAGATGAGGAGTGGGAGGGGGAAAGATAGATGGAAGGAGTGTGTGTGTATGTGTGTGTATGTGTGTGAATGTGTGTATGTGTGTGTG
>NW_027185697.1:15213082-15222949 GCF_028583685.1 Petaurus breviceps papuanus | reverse complement strand
TCCTCCAGGAGCTGGATCCCAAATCTCAGACCCAAGGGGATGAAAAATCACAAGACAGAATCAACAGGAAAAGTATTTGACCATAGGCTGAAAGTCTGGACACTGTGAGGGTATGCTCAGGCCTCTCCTTACTTGAAATCAGACTGAGTACACTAACCAGTAAGAAAGAAGCCTCCAGGGGCAGCTAGGTGGCACAGTGCCTTGGAGTCAGGAGGACCTGAGTTCAAATACTGCATCAGACACTTGACTCTTAACAGCTGTGTGACCCTGGGCAAGTCATTTAACCCCAATTTCCCTGTCTCCCCCTGTATCAGCAATGCCATATTCACAATGCCTATGGAAATTACAGATATGCTGATATAATTATCCATTACAAAATACATCATGCTTGCCATATGGGGGGATAAGCTAGAAAATTTATTAAGATACCAAAAGACTGAGTCCCAAAACCAGAAAGTTAAAGCCATCAGAGTAGTTATGACATTGGCACAGGTAGATAAAGTAGGAAGCACCCACATTCTCAAGCCTTTAAAACAGAACAGGCTACCTCAGGCAAAGGTCCTCCTCTCCCCACTCACAGCAACCACCCAGCGTCCGGGAAGCGCGCTCCCAGCAGCTCCGGCCCCTGGCAGTCCTCAGCAGGAGTCCTTAGCAGAAATTATGGCTGACTCAAAAAGGGCTTCACGCTGCAGCTGCCTCTGCTGCTGCTGCCGCCATCGCCACCACCACCAGCCACCGCAGGAACTCTAGTTTGGCTTCCGCTTCCTCTTGCTCCGCCCCTTCCTGCTACGTCAGCAAGTCCAATGGGGCAAGGAAGATCTTTAAATCCCATAACCCTTACACCCCCCCAAAAAAAATAACAGCCTGAGACATATCAGAATTAAAGGAGATTATCCATTCCTCCCATGCCCTGCTCCATTCTCCAACCATGGGTACAACTAAGGATGCAAAGGTGACAGCTGGCATGGGATTGTCGTTGAGTGGTTTTCAGTTATAACCAACTCTTTGTGATCCCATTTGAGGTTTTCTTGCCAGAGATACTGGAGGAGTTTGCCGTTTCCTTCTCCAGCTCATTGGACAGAGGAGGAAACTGAGGAAAACAGAGTTAAGTGACTTGCCCAGGGTCAAACATCTAGGAAGTGTCTGAAGTCAGATTGAACTCAGGTCCTCCTGACTCAGGATTAGTGCTCTATCTGCTGTGTCATCTAGCTGCCTGCTATGGGACAGAAGCAGATTTGAATACAGGCCTTCCTACTCCCACATATGTTTATTCTTCCTTTGAACCATGCTGCCTCACTTTAAAATGCTGTTGACCTGCCAACTTAAAGAGAAGCAGTGAAAACCAGTGGTTAAGATGTTGGACTAGGCATTAAGAAGTTCTGGATTCAAATCCTCCCTCTGACATTTATAAGCTGTACTGCCATGGGCAAATCACTTAAACAAGAGCCTCAGTTTTACAATGTGTAAAATTAGAGTAAAATATCTATAGCACCTAACTACTATGTCTGCCTTCAATAAGATCATACATGTAATATATTATGAAAAATATCAGCTAGGAGTGAAGTCACATGCATTTTCCTATTCTTAACCAGAGAGCTATCTCCTTTGAAGTCACTATTAGCAATGGGCTATTTCTCCCCCTCAAATGTAGGGTCAGAGCTGGAAGAGGTCTTAGAGGTCCTTTGGTCCAAATCCATTATTTTGACAGTTGGGTAAACTGAGGCCAAGTGATTCTAAATAGCTTTGACCAGATTGTATAAGTAGGAAGTAGTTAAGGCAAGAACTTGAACCCACCTCTGCTGACTTTAGATCCTGGCCTCTTTCTCCTGTCCCTTTCTGACTCACTATTGTTTTGTTTTTTAGAAAAGTCAAACGTCTGGGTCTGTTTGTCCCAGACTGACAGAAAAATAAATAAATAAAGACCCTGCCTCTAGCTAGAGTTTAATCTGGTGCTTCATACAGAGCATGGATCTTTCTTTCAACTGACTGAACACTCTGGCCTGACAAGAAAGGAGAGACTGGCCCTCACCTGGACTCAACTGTCAATATGACAGTGAGAAAGAAAAATTGGTGAGAAAAACCCAGCTCACAGGGCCACTTTGGGGAAAAAAGTCATTAGGAATCTGGAGTTTGGAACTTTCATCTGTCAATTATCTTGTCAGTCTCCAAAACTGTTATTTTTTTTCTGACATACCATAGATGCTGAGTGGAGTTAACTTGTTATAGACTCACCTTCAATCTGTCTGTTCAATTCAACAAACAATTAATTACAAGGCCCTCTGTTGGGTACCTGAAAGGAAAGGAAAACAGCAAAACAGAGCCTGCCTTCTAGTAGTTTACATACCACCGGGGGATACAAAATGTGCTCAAGGGGGTGGGAGATGGAACATAGATCTTGGAGAATGGCTATACCACCATCTGCCCTTGAACAGATAGAGTATGAAGGGATTAGTGGAAATAAAACCTGGGAAAGTGGCAGGGACTTAGATAGTATAGAGATCAAAGTTCAATTTGGAGCAAGAAATAAATAACAATACCTACTCATTGTAAAATATTCAACAGTTTGCAAAGTACTCTATAACCTGCAAGGCAGATGCTATTATTATGATAATTTTATCTCCATTTTACAGAGGAGGAAACTGAAACAGATGGAAGTTAAATGACTTACATAAGACACACAGTTCATACATGTCTGAGGCTGGATCTGACCTTGGGTTTTCATGACTCCAGATATGGGACTTCCATCCATTGTGCTACCTACTTGCCTGAATTTATGAGTTGCCTCAGTGAGACACAAATTCCAATCCTTCCTTGCAAATTTAGGAGCTGCATGATCCAGAGTAAGTCACAGCCTCTCTCCACCTCAGTTTCCAGATCTATAAAATGGAAATAATAATGGCATTTACCTGACAGGGTTTTGTGAGTGATCAATTGAGATAATATCATGTGAAACTCTTTTCAATACTTAAAGTGCAATGGGTATTTATTATTAACATTTGTTATTTATTTAGCTATTCTTCATTCATTCACTGCAATTTATTTATTACTGTTATTTTTATCTCTCCCTGCTCTGACATTCTTTATTCCCAGGTTTTCCTTGCTCTGACATTATGATTCTATTGAAGTTAGGCATATTGGGGGGATGGTGTGTGTCCTGGCACATCATTTTACTGGTAAAAAGGGAAAAAAAGTTAGCATGTTCTAATCGACATAAATGTTCCCCCCTTTCGATAAACTCTCCCTCTGGACTCTATGAAAGAATGCTATGCCTTGGCTGCCTAGTGCCTGCTTCCTGCCGCTTTATGGAGGCTTTGGGCTCTTAGACATTATCTCTGGCTTCAGAAACAGAAGGTTTGTATAGTTGTTCCTTCTCCACCATGAGACTGGGAATAAGCAAATTTCCCCATCTATGAAGAGAGGGTACCACGAAGCATATGGCCTGTCTCACAGCTGTATTAAATGCATCGTCAATGATAAACTACATTAGAATTAATCTTCTTTCTTGGTTATTGAGAAGCAACACAGAAGATCTATGGGAGGTTAGCAATGCAAATTGAATTGATATTTCAACCAATGTGAGAGTGAGAGGCCTAGGTGCTGGAGACTCTGACTGGGAAGAAATGCAACTTTAGACAAGCGATCAGATAATGCAGTCCACATCACTTCTTTGATTTACAAATCCTCTCATAGTGAAAGTCCATGTATTGAATTCCTGTAGGAGGAGGAAGAGATAGATTGATGGCCTTGGGTTAAGGCCTATGAGCATGTACAAATGGAGCTGCATAGTGATGGGCCTCTCCCAGCAGGACAGCTCTGGTGGTTCTACAGGATGCAGGGAGGGACCTTTTTTCAAATGCCTCAAGTCTATATGATTTTGCTCCATCATACCAGTTCTAGCCCATATATACCACCATCTGCTCAAGAGGAAGCTATTGCCATAGTGGGATTAAACTCAGAAACTTCAACTTCAAATCCCAGTGTTCTTACTTGTTTACCTGAATAGTTCGAGAATTAATTTTACAGATGGGTTTCCTAAGCCACAAAGTGAGAGAGTTGAATTGCATGATCATTAAAGTCCTTTCTAATTGTGAAAGCTATGCTCCTTGAACCTTGGGGGATCCCAACTTCTGCCCTCTCCCAGGGTCTTCTCCAGATGCCATCCTCTAGACAGGATCCATCCCCACACACATCAATACTTTGCCAGCTTCCTAGGGCTAATTTCTCCCTCCTTTTAAGATTTTTCTGCCTTTATCTGCTATGGGATGAGCTTCCTGGCCCATAGAGGATATAACTCGCTGGTTTCTATGCCCTCTGCCATCTGACTTCTACCCTTATCACTCCAGTTTATTCTCTACTCAACTGTCAAAGTGTTCTTCCTATAGTGCAGGTCTACCATTTCACCCCCCTCCCTAATTAATCCCATTGCACCTTCCATTACTCTAAGGGTCAAATATGAGGTCTTACTTGTAAATTTACTTGTAGATTGTCTCTTTTGTAGAAGAATTTTAAAGGATTTACAACCACATTAAAAATGCTCCAAATCATTAGTATTAAGATAAATGCAGAGAGCTTAAATGATTGTCAAGGAGGGAGAGAGTCAAGATGGGAGAGTAGAAACAGGAATTCTGCTGGGCTCCAGCTCCCACCTCCTCCAATTCATGTAAAAGGTGACTCTGGACAAACTTTGAAGCTACAGAACACATGAAATGACAGAGAGAAGCTAACCTCCTGCTGAGGATAGCCCAGCAAGCCAGCAGGAAGTGGCCAGCACAGGGCTCTGGGAGCTGACCCCAGCCCAGCTCTGGAAGGAAGTTTTAGCCTTAGGGCCAGCCTGGGCAGGCACTGAATGGAGGAACTTCAGATCACTATCAGCTGTGGATGTTTCCAGGATTATCAACCCATAGATGCTAAGGACAAAGTGAGAGGCCAGTGCAGTGTGGACTTTGAGATCCAGTAGTTGGGGGTCTGTAATGTAATGCCAAGGAAAGGCAACTTCCCAAGGTTCAACATACCAGCATAGATGCTCTCCATTTTATTCAGTGACAAATCAAGAACAGGGAAGATCAAAATGTGACATCATTCAAAATACAGCATTTACTAAGTGTGATTAAATACTCTCCAAGTTCTACCCCACCCCAGGACCTTACATTCATTCAATCAATTACAAAGTCCCTGTTCTAAATATTACTCCACCCCTAGGCTATAATTTCATTTAGTCCAACACAAAGCCCCTCTTCTCAAATGGAGATTAGTTTCCAATCATAAGTAAAGTACATTCATTTGTTCAATCATAGAACACAAAAAGGTCAAAAGTTCCCCACCCCTGGATCACAATTGAATCTATCCCAGAGTTACAACAAGTTTAAGCACAGCACTTAATACCCAAATGGAGGTCTTTTCTTCATCTTGACACAAGGCAAGTTCTCAGCAATCTTTGTTCCTGGGGAGACAAAGCTTAGCAAGGCCACAAGATACATTGCCAGTCTCTTCATTAATTCATCCTCTGTCTGCAGAACAGTCCTAGGACTCCTGAAAACATTAGCAAAACCCTCTCCCAGGATTTCTGTAAACATACAACAAGAAAATCCTTCTTCAGGGCTTCTGAACCAACAGAAATGTTCGCAGACTTCTGCAACAACAGCACTGTCCTTCACCAGTGGACAGTATTCACTCTCTGTCTGCAGGACAGTCTCAGAAGCTCTTAACCAACAGCCAGGTTCCAGGACTTCTTCAACAACAGGACTGTCTTTCACCAGTGGACAAATCTGGCAAAACAACCTCAAAACAGACAGACAAAGTACCAGCAAAACAGCCATGTCTCCTCAGTCCTTGGCAGCTCCGGGGGCAGGTCTCAAAAGTCCAGGGCAATTCAAAGTGGCCCTCAGCAATCCTCTCAGTCTCTCTCTGCCTCCACTAGGGTGCTTCCAAAAAGTTCTTCTGCCTCTCTCTTGTGTCTCTAAAATCTACTTCACCAGCTCCTCCCAGTTCAGCACTTTCTTTTCACGTCAACAAGTCCATCCCACAGGTGGGATTAACAAGCTCGTAGTTTTAACACAATCAATTTGAAAATCAAGCCAATACAGGGGGATCTTTATATTCCATTACTATCACAGGGTCTGATTGGCCTTTGCCCCTGGGTTGAGAAGCTGCTGATGTGCTGCAGCTGTGCAGCTGCTGGCACATGGAAACTTCAGCTCCTGGCCTGCAGATTATAGGGGGATGAAGCAACCAGTCTGAGGGATAATTACTCTTGCTTTCACTTCCTTGGATCTGGATTGCAGTCTAGGGTGGAGGTCCTGGGGTGTACGACCAGCTTTCTAGAGTGTGTGGAGGTTTCAGAGAGGGCACCCAACTAATACCTTCAGCAGCTGAGAAAACATGAGCATTTGGGATGAAGCTTCCCTGTCTGGGGGAAGAGTCCTACTGTGGCAAACAGCCCCAAAGTCAAGTAATTAAGTGATAACATGAGCAGGCAAAGGAAGCAAAGCAAACAGAGCAACCAAACTTTACACTCCTACTTTGGGGACAAAAAGGATCAAAGCATGAAACAGGAGGAAGACAGTGAAGTCAGGACACCTGCACCAAAATCTTCCAAGAAAAATATGAGCTGGTTTCAGGGCATAAAGGACCTTAAGAAGGATTTTGAAAATCAAATAAGAGAAGTCAAGGAAAAATTGGGAAGAGAAATGAGAATGATGCAAGGAAATTATGAAATAAGAGTCAACAACCTGACTAAAGAAAATAATGCCTTAAAAAATAGACTAACTGAAAAGGCAAAAGAGGCTTAAAAAGGCAATAAGAAGAATGACTTAAAAAGTTGATTTTGTCAGATGGAAAAGGAATCTCAAAAGCTCACTGAAGAGAATCATTCCTTCATAGTTAGATTGGAGAAAATGGAAGCTAATGAGTTTATGATAAATCAAGATACTATTAAACAGATCCAAACAAATGAAAAAATAGAAGGCAATGTGAAATATCTCATTGAGAAAACCACTGACATGGAAAATAGATCCAGGAAAGATAATTTAAAAATTACTGGACTACCTGAAAGCCATAATCAAGAAAAGAATCTAGAAATCATCCTCCAAGAAATTCTCAAGGAAAATTGCCCTGATGTTTTTGAACCAGAGGACACAATAGAGGTTGAAAGAATCCACCCATCACCTCCTGAAAAAGATCCCCAAAAGAAAACTCCTAGGAATATTATAGCCAGGTTCCAGAAATCCCAGATCAAGGAGAAAATATTATAGGCAGCCAGGAAGAAACAATTTGAATGTTGTGGAAACACAATCAGAATAACCCAGGATCTGCCAAATTCTACACCGAGGGATCAAAGGGCCTGGGATATGATATTCCAGAGGTCAAAGGAGCTGGGATTAATACCAAGAACCACCTATCCAGCAAAACTGAGTATCATGTTTCAGGGGAAAATATGGTCATTCAGTGGAATGGAGGACTTTCAAGCTTTCTTGATGAAAAAAACAGAGTTGAATAGAAAATTTGACATTCAAATACTAGAAGCAAAATAAGCATGAGAAGGTAAACAGGGAAAAGAAATCACAAGGAACTTATCAAAGTTGAACTATTTATATTGCTACATGTAAAAATGATAATTTTAACTGATGAAACTTTTCTCAGTAGGAGAATAGTTGAAGGGAATAGAAATATATGTGTTTGTATATATACATATATATATATATATATATGTGTGTGTGTGTGTGTCTGTACATACAGATGCATATATATGTCTATATAGGATGGTTCATGTGCATATGAATACTTATATGAATGTGTTTATATATGTGTACAAGTATACATAGATAGAGGGCACAGAAGCAATTTAAAAGGAAGGTATGATACTTAAAAGGTTAAATTAAGAGCTAAGAGAGAAATATAATGGGAGGAGATGGGGAGAGATAGAATGGGATAAACTATCTCATATAGAAGAGGCAAGGGAAGATGGCTACAATGGAGGGGAAGAACAGGAAGGCAAAAGGAAATGAGTCAATCTTATTCTCATTGAATTTGGCTTAGGGGGGGGAATGACATACACAGTAAATAAGGTATCTCACCCTACAGGAGAGAAGGGGGAAGGGGATGAGAGCAGGGATGATGGAAGTGGGGTCAGGCTGGGGGTGAGGGAATTTGGAAGCACCCACTTTTGAAGAGGGACAAGATCAAAGTAAAGAATAGACCAAGTGGGAGGTGAGATAGGAGGGAGGGAAATATAGTCAGTCTTTTCAATATATCTACTATGGAAATATTTTGAGTAGCTTCACATGTACAACCTATACTGTTAGGGTGGCTGACAAGGAAGGAAGGGAATGAATCTGGAATTCAAATGTTAATATATATATATATATATATATATACTATTATTAATATTATTTTACATGTAACTGGGAAATAAGACATACAGGCACTGGGGCATAGAGATCCACTGTGCCCTACTGGAAAGTCGGAGGGGTATGGGAGAGAGCAGATGGGAGGAGGGCATATTCAGTGGAATGGCTATTTTGGGGTGGTGGGTAGGGTAAAAATGGAGAGAAAATGTCTAACTCAAAATCTTTTGGAAATAAATGATGTAAACTAGAAGTTAATAAAGCATTTGATTAAAAAAAGATAAATGCAAATGAAAATAACCCTGAAGTTTCACCTCAAATCCCATAAAATGACAAAATGACAACAACAAATGTTGGAAGAGTTATGGGACTATAGGCTTACTAATACATTGCTGGTAGAGTTGTGAAAGAACACTACATTTTGGAAACAATTTGGAATTATTCAAATAAAGTGACTAAAATATCCATTTTTTTGAACCAGAGACACCATTACTGGAATTATACCCCAAGGAAGCCATTAATAAGAAAAAAGGACCCATATACTTCAAAATATTTATAGCAGCACTTTTTATAATAGCAAAAAAATGAAAACAATGCTTATTATCATCAATTGGGGTGTGGCTAAACACATTGAAGTACAGGAATGTAATGGAACATTATTTTGCTATAAAGAATTATGTAGGGGCGGCCAGGTAGCACAGAGAGTAAGAGCACCGGCCCCAGTGTCAGGATGACCTGGGGGATTTAATCTGGGCTCAGATACTCAGCACCACACCCAGAAATAACTGGCCATGTAACCTTGAACAAGTTACTTAACCCCAATTGCTTAAAAAAAATTATGTGAGTGATGAATACAGAGAAGCATGGAATGATCTACATGATCTAATGCAGACTGAAGTAGCTGAGGCAAGAAAACTATGTGCAATGACTGCAAAATAACAATATAAAAAGAAAAAAATACTAACACACCAAAAAATCAAAAGTGAATGTGAGAAAATTATGGAGATCAAGCACGACTTGAGAGAACAAATATGAGAGAAGATGTTCCATAACCTAGAACTTCATGAAGATGGGAGCTCCACAGGGGTGACACCCCACACATGATTTCAGACTATTTCACTGTGCTGATCAGTTGTGCTGCCTTTTTTTCTCTCTAAAAATTTTATAATTTATATGGAATGACTCGGGGAGGGGAAGGGGAAGAGAGAGGGAGAGAGGAAGGATACACAGAATACTATGGAGATTTAAGAAACAGAAAATGGCATAAAAACTTATTTTTTAAAAATGCATAATTGTCTTCTCCCATTAGAATATTCCTAATAAGTTCTTTGAAGGCAGGAATTGCTTTCTTTTTCCTTTTATTGTATTGTTGGCATTTAGTCCACTGCCTGGCATATTGTAATCACTTAATAAATGCATTCTTCCTTCCCCCCCTCCCTTCCTCCCACCCTCCCTCCCTCCCTTCCTCCCTTCCTCCACTCTCCCTCCCTCCCTCCCTTCCTTCCTTCTTTCCTTCCTTCCTTCC
>NW_027185697.1:15205558-15208082 GCF_028583685.1 Petaurus breviceps papuanus | reverse complement strand
TCCTTCCTTCCTTCCTTCCTTCCTTCCTTCCTTCCTTCTTCCATCCTATCTTCCTTCCCTCCTCTCTCCTTCTTTTCTGTCCATTCTCTTCCTACATTTCCTATTTTCACACATTTCCCTCCCCACTTCACTTGTATAATGCTCTGGCTACTTGTTCTTCTCACAGGAAGTCCCATTGCCTGACTACATTTGATTTGCCTGTCTGGAATATTCTCTATCCTAACCTTTGTGCTTTATTATTTCTTTCAAGACTCAACTCAATCCTCACCTTCTCTAGGAGATTTTTCTCTATTTCCCCATCCTCAATCTGGTGCTGGTCCATTCCCTCTGAGATTATCTCCCACCTCCAATGTATACATGTATATTTCTTTTGCAGCTGTTGACCTAGGTAAAAACAGTGATAAATACAGCAACAGCAGCAACATCAATAACAACAGTGGTATATAGAATTATCAAGTTTCAAATTGCGATAAAAAAATCGTCAAAGCAAAATATAGCAGTGAAGTCAACAAGCATTTGTCTAGTGCCTATGTGCCAAGAAATGTGCTAAACCCTGGGACAACAAAAAGAAATTAATACAATCCTTGTCATCAAGGAGCTTACATATTCTAGCAGGTAAAGACAACACATTAAAGGAAGCTATAAATTAGAGTGGGCATGTGGAGAAATGGCAGCAGAAGTCTGGAGTTTAGCCTAGAGAAGAATGAGACATGGCTGGCTGGAGAGCCCACATTAAGCTGGTCATTCTGGGAGAAGCCATCCAATCAGTGCCTGAAGGGGCAGATAGTCCTTCCACTGTGTGAATTCCAAGGCTGAGGTGAGCTTCTAGGACAAGATAAAGACACTACTGAGGCAGGGGAGAGGAAGTCTGGAGGGCAGCATGGGGAAGAATGAAATAAATATAACAATTAATTTCATCATGGTCCTAATATTGCCAAGCACCAGCTCAATGTAGGTCACTGGTAGTAAATCCTTGCTGGCACACAGTCCCAGTCAAACTCACCAAGGCCAGCTAGTTGTCCATCCCAGTGATGAGAATGGGTGGAGGTCAATCCAGGAAGAGAATGAAAATATGTCATGGTTGTGATGAGGTTTGGTCTTGGGTGCCCTCCCTTTCTGTCACCATCATGGTGGATGTAAGTGAAGGGAAGTCACATTCAAGAAGGACTGTTTCCATCAGGATTTTAATTTAGTCTAGAATGTTCTACTTGGACATAGGAAGACATGAGTTCAAATTCTTCTTGAGACATTTACTATTTAGGCATATAACCAAGGGTAAATCAATTAACTTCTTGAAGTCTCATTTTTCTCATTTGTAAAATAAGGTTTATAACAGAGCTGAAGTCATAAGTCCAAATGATATAATACAGGTAAAAGACTATATATAAATTAGCTATTAATAGTAACAACAACAGCAATATATGTAAAGTTCATGGAATGAAAAAAAAGACAAAATAAAAAAAAATAGACCCCACCTTCAAGGGGTTTATATTCCAATGGAGAGATGCATCATGAATGCATACAATAATTTGAGGAGTCAGGCACCATAAAGAAAGTCTTCTTATGAGAAGAAACACTTGGGCTGAACCTCAAATGAAGTGAGGGGTCACGATTCATGTTTTTCAGAGAGCACAAGCAGTGTGTGCATCAGAATCATCAAAGTAAGCACAACAGTATCTAGGACAATGGAAGATTTTAGAAGTTGGAAAATGATTCATTTTGATCTAGCCATCCCCAGTGGCTAGGATAGCACACAGTGCATATCTCAAGTTAAAAAAAAACTGATGAAGTTTTGGTGAGGTCCAGGCTCACACTACCTGTTAGTCCCAGTCAGGACCAGTGACGATAACTTACAGTTCCCCATCCCAAGAAAATGTTGCTGGCAGCAGTTGTATACTACAGTATGAAATCAGAGGCTTAATTAAGCTCCCCTTTCTAATGAGAAAATCCCAGTCTCAACCTACCACTTCCTTAAATAATTTTTTAAATGCTTTTTTTTCTCCCAGAGAAGTTTAGTCAGTTCCTTGAATTTGAGTCCATCAGCCACTTGAAGTTTCCAAAGCTCTTAACAACTGCCTTGTTCATTGCTTTCTATTGATGTCACTGACCAGAAAAATGAAAAAATATATAAAGCTTGATTTTGAGATGCATTTCAGTATTACTGCTGTTATTTCTTTGGAAGTGAGTGGTTGTTTAGAAGATATAGGACATAATTCTCAGTGTCTTGAGATCCCTTGTCTCTTCAGTTGGGAAGAATCTGAGTCAAGAATACTAGGCATAAAGCAGATTCAGGATTTAAATTCAGGCTCTATAACTCCCAAGGTCAACATTCTTCCACTACATAATGTTGTCTGCCTTCTGGGATTAGAGACATGCCCAGATGTATGCTGGCAAAATGTTTAATAACCATATCTTTCTTTCTTTCTTTCTTTCTTTCTTTCTTTCTTTCTTTCTTTCTTTCTTTCTTTCTTTCTTTCTTTCTTTCTTTCTTTCTTTCTTCCTTCTTTCCTTCCTTCCTTCCTTT
>NW_027185697.1:15153861-15205458 GCF_028583685.1 Petaurus breviceps papuanus | reverse complement strand
CTTCCTTCCTTCCTTCCTTCCTTCCTTCCTTCCTTTCTTTCTTTCTTCCTTTCACTTCCTTCTCTCCCTCTCTCTCTCCCCCTCTCTGTATATATGTATGTATATATCCATCTATGTATGTATGTATATATGTATAGACACATACATATGCACAAAGAGTATTGTATGCATGTCTATGTACACATATGTGTGTCTGTGTATATGTGTATACACATGTATGTGCACACACATATATGCATGCACACAAATATATATGCATTACACACTTTTAAGTGTAATTTGCATTATTCAAGTTTTCCATCATTTTCTTAAGTTTAGAGTCGACAGAATAATAAATTAAGCCCCAATTTGCAGCAGTTGTCCATTTATATATGCTCACACTGAATATTTAATAATCAGCACTCTCTAGCCCTGGGAACAAGCTCCCACACATCCCTGGAAATAACTCACCAGAAGAATAAGGGTGGTGGAAAAAAAATGGGCCATTGTTTCAGGGAGAAGACTGGAATCATTAAAAGAACTTTGCATTTCTGAAAGGCATTCAACCCCACTATCTTCCTCCTTTTCAATTGTGGGACTATTAAATGTTCCAAGGAAAAGAGTTTTTAACCTGGAATCTGAAATTTTAGTATCATTATCTCTATCTGTGTATTAATCTTTGTATAGATGTCGATATATTTTATAATCTATATGTATATATATATATTTGTATGGATGTATACATATACATACACATATTTAAATACTTGCTTTAATATGATTTGGTTTAGTTTGTACCTCTAGATATTTACTTATATGAATATAAATTCTTCTAAGAAGGGATACATAGCTTCCGCCAGACTTCCAAAGGGCTCCATGCTAGAAAAAAGTTACTAAACATATAATAATCATTTGCACACATGTATGCTTGCACATACATACGTGCATATGTGCATGTATACACTGGTTTTTTTTTGTGAGCACAATCTCTCAGTTTCTTTACCTTGTCACATCATGCAAACATAATGAGCTCAATTGTCTTTGCATTCTACAAAGAGATGAGAATCCCACCAAGGTCCCAAAGCCCATGTTCTGGGTACTTTCATATAGCAGTGAGGCCAACAAGTGCTCCATAAGCAGGCCAAAACCTTCTGTTATCCTAGAATCAAAGGAAAATGTGCTCTTACTACCAATATGGTGGGAGACTCTCCAATGGCACCCCATAGTTCTCAGGTGGGTTGGAGTTCTTCCTGGGTCATAACTTCATGACTCGCCATTTGAAATTCTCTCTGTGCCATGGGGCTCACTTGGTCTTTTGGCTTTGTTTAAGCCTGGCCACAGTCCATGACCATGTGAGACACAACTAAATATATTTATAGATGCCATTCGAAAGGCCCAACAAATCAATAGAAAGTGGGATTAATTTCCCAGTTTTTCTTTAGGAATGTGGTCTTATATTTGATAACAATGAACAACCATATTGAAATATTAGCCTCTGATAAGCTACTTGGGAAACGTGTGTCAAGGTATACAAAACTCTAATTGATGCAATGCTTCTTAGAACATGTGCTTTCTGAGATTCTATAACCCCGTCAGTAATGTATATACAGTTAAGATTTTGTTTCTTAGGATTTTGATAACTCCATGTGCCATTGTTTTAAAATTTGGAAATATTAATGAATTGGCAGCACTCACTACTGGAAAAATACATTCATACATAAATTGAACATACTTATAATTAAGACCTTCTTCCCTGCCCCACTCTCCACTTTCTTAGAATCTTTGTCAATTAGAAGTTTATTGCCCTTCACTTGTGGGCTGCCAGGTGGTGCAGTGGATAGAGAGGTGGGACTGGAGTCAGGAAGAGTTCAAATTTGACCCCAGATGCTTACTAGCTATGTGACCTTGGACAAGTCACTTAACCTTTGCTTGCTTCCAATTGTAAAATATGGATAGTAACAAATATACCTCTAAGGCTTGTTGTGAGAATCACATGAGATTAAACAAACATACACACACACACACACACACACATATATAAAGAAACAAATGAACAATGAACAAATGAATGAATAAATAAACAAAAAAAACAAGGAGTTCTCAGGTTGGATGTAGATGGTAATAATTTTAAAGTGTCTAGCATACAGCAGATTCCACATAAACACATATTCCTTTCTCCTTCCTTCCCTCCCTCCCTCCCTAGGCAATGTGAATTAGCATCCCAAGTGAGAAAGCTGGAAGTGTCTCATTGAAGCCTTCCATTCCTCACTTGACAGAATAATGCCTTCTTCTGACATGTTTATTAAACTCCCTAGGAAGATTCAGACCCATATCAATCAGTGAATATTCTGAGAGTGTTCATTGTTCCATCTTGTAATATTAGTGCAATTGTTTAGAAGATAGATAGGTACAGACAGATAGACAAAATGCAAACAATTCAATTAACAAGCATTTGCTTGCTTGCTTTCTTCCTCCCTCTAAATTTGTTCCCTTCCCCATGGTGGGCTGGAGACAAAAACAAAGTACTTTCTCTGAATATACATAGTCAAGCAAAACAAATTTCCACATTGACCATGTCCAAATAAGCCTCATTTTGCATCTTGAGTCACATTGAAGTTCATCCTTCCATATGATAGTTGTGGTTGGTTTTATCGATCAGCGTTCTGAAATCTTTCTGCATTGTTTGTCTTTATAATGTTTCTTTCTTCTAATTTTACCCCTAAAACCATCGAAGAAGGTCTCCCTCTGTTCCCAGTACCAACTTCATATATAAATTTAGATATGGTCCCAAGTAGTTCCATAATATTTGACATCATAGGCTTGATGATTCCTATTCTCATTGTTAGTTAATTTCAGGTAAATCAGAGAGCACCGCAGTCTCATATTCTCTCCCTCAATTATTTTTCACTCGAAAATCCTAAAATATTGTGTGGGTGTGGACATGGGGAGAACATCTAATGCCTTGCTCCTAACCAATCATCTTCAAAGAATCTCTGAAAAGGAAGGATCCTATCTATCACTGGTCAGGGATCGTCCTTTTTCCATACAAAAATGGAAAGCTAAGAAGTCATCTTTAGACATACTACATCACTCCAGTCTAGAAAACTGCCACAGCATAGCTTCAATCTGGTTGAAGATTTAGAAGTCCCCAGTGTTCCATCCCTATCCCTTGTCAGTTGTGAAATATATCCTTTGATGAATCTCTTTTGAATATGTAAGTCTTGGGTACCACTGTTTGGGTTCCCTTTTCCCCTCCCTAGTGTGGAAACTGGGTTACTACAGAACCATTCTCTCTGGAGAGAGACATTGACCACTTAGGAATGAATTGAAATGAGGTGAGATAAATTGATCAAATCTCCTTTTCACTTTTAAACTCCTTGAATTCAAGAAGTCCTCATTCCAATAGCTGCAGTGAGTATCCCTATTTGAAAACTAGAAATAGTTCTTTAGATGAACTTGGCAAGAATAGATAGTTGAGGCCAACTGTATAGAAGGAAGTCATCCTGAAGGCAGTACAGTTGTTGAAATCATGAGATCCTGGTTTCACAAAAACTCAATAACAGAGAGATATCAAATTGTTGAAGGAAAAAAAAAACATGGGTAATAATTTATCCTAAAAATATGGTTGGGACTATATCACACATGCGCACACACACACACACACACACACACACACACACCACCACCACCACCACCAGCAGCAGCATCGCTACCACCACCACCAACAACCAGTATTCCTTCTTTCTCATGTCTATAAAATATTTCTATCATTTACATGATGAAAATATGAGAAGCAAACTGGGGAGCTTTCACAGGCAATTTCCAGGACCAGACACTATCTTCAAAAACATACAGTGAGTTGAAAGGTGTAGAAAATACAAGATCCTGCTATGTGTGCTTACCATTTTCTGTCTGGAAAAACAAATTATACTACAACAAATCACTGCCTTCAAAACCCTCTTCTATTGAAGTGTCTTTAATGCATATAATATGTATTCAATCCTCTAATGTTAAATGCTGAGGATACAAAACAGAGAAATACATTTAAAATGCCTGCCCTCAATGAGCTTACATTCTACTGGGAGCAAGTAAAGTAAATATTTATCAAACATCTACTATGTGCCAAACACTGCCTCAGGAGCTAACAGTAATAAAGCTTAAAATGAAATAATTCCTTCCCCCAAGTGTCTCCATTCTACAGGGGAGAAGGACAAATATACACATACAAGTATATATGAATCCCAGGGAACCTTACTAACTCACAGCGCCACCCCATGGCAGCCCAGACTCAATGGACTCTGACTTTTCACCTGTAGCTCAGGTGCTTCCACTGATTTTTCTTCTAATAGCTACCAGAGAAAACTTAGCTGAAATTAATTTGCTGAAATAGCATATGAAAAAATAAGCAATACTATCTTTTCTGTGAACTCAGGACCCACCAATAAACCCAACACAAGAGAAGCACATACATGGGGGGGAAAGTGCAGCCAGAGTATATTTGATCAATCTGGTCTTCAAGGAGCTCATAGTCTAATAGGGAAACAACATGCAAACAACAGTTTGCAGACAAAGTACAAGCACAACAAATTGGAGATAACCTCAGAAGGAGGGCACTAACATTGAGAAGGGGTGGGGAAATGCTTCTGGCAGGAGGCAGCATTTTTGCTGGTTGTTGAAAGAGGTCAGGGGAGGGGCGGCCAGGTGGCTCAGCGAGTAAGAACACTGGCTCCAGTGTCGGGATGACCTGGATCAAATCCGGGCTCAGATACTCAGCACCACACCCAGAAATAATAACTGGCCGTGTAACCTTGAGCAAGTTACTTAACCCCAATTGCTTTAAAAAAAAAAAAAGAAAGAGGTCAGGGAAGCCAGGAGGCAGAGATGAGGAAAGACAGGGAGTTTCCATCCTCTGAGGATGAAGGGCCAAATGATGTCTTCATACTGCCCTTGTTGCCACTGGCCTCATGGTCTCTGCTGGACACTTATCCATTAGCTGTTTCTTGGTGGTGCCCTGTTGATTGATGATGGTGATGATGATGATAAATGTTTATATAATTTTAAAATTTGTAAAGCTCTTTATGAAAAATTGTCTCCTTGTATCTGCACAAAATTCCTCCAGGTGGGTGATATTATTATCCCTGTTTTACAAATGGGGAAATTGAGACAGACAGAGGCTAAATGACATGCTCAGGATTGCATAGTTAATAAGTGTGTAGGAACTGAATTTGAACTTGGGTCTTCCTGAGTCTAGGACTACTGCTCTAACCATTATGCCACTTACTTGCTATGCTTAGCTTTTATCTCTACCACATCCAGCTTTTGGCGCAGCTGAGATTCTAAGCTTTTATGTGGCCACTCAAAGCCTGCAGCTCTTTTATTTTGCTTTTGAACATACTTACAACTGAATTTATGCTGATTCATGCAAAGGTTCATGGATGGTGGGAAGGTGTAATAGATGGCATGGCTTGTAGTGGGGGCAAAGTAGAGGAAGAGGTAACATCTGAATGGACCTCCAAGAAAGAAAAAAATTCCCTGAGTTCAAAAGGAAGCAAATTTCAAGAATGTAAAATGATAAATGCAAATGTTCAGCATCAGGAAATGCAGTTCTAAGTTTGAATGAAGACAAGTAATCCAAGTTGGGCTATAACATAGAATACATAAGGCAAAGTAGGATGTGGAAGTTTGGGGAGAACCTTCAGTAATAAAAGATAAATTAATTTATATTTTATCCTTGAGACAATCTGGTCATTCCTTGATAAATACAACCCCAATAAGAACTATTTTCAGACTAATTGCAATTGATGTCTCTCATCCACCATTTCCTGAACAACTACTCAGCAATGACCTTCAATTCCAGCTACAAATTTCCCGAACTCATTTCTTCTTTTTCTGAGCAACATCCCAAAGTGATGATCCCAGACAGCTCGCTTGGTTCATACCCATGATCCTGTCTCCTCTTTGTCTAATTACCATTTTATTCTTATATATCTTTACTTTGCCTCACAGTCACCATCTCCCATTGGAGAACTCCCAGTCTAAAGATGTGATATATCTATTGTTTCTTCTTTGCACCAACATTACCATGAACATTTACATTCATAAAGGCCAATTACATCATAATTACCCTAGTTCCTGACAGACTGGTTTTACTTTCAATCTGCATATGGCTTGTGGGGAGACACATATTTTAGTCATCTGTGGTGAAAATCCAGGAAAATTAAAAAAATTACTAGATTCAATCAATATCTCAGTTTAATTCAATAGTCATTTAGCTAAACAGGCATTTATTAAGCCCATATTATGTGTCAGGTGCTGCCCTCGGTGCTGGAGATAAAAGAAAGCAAAAAAGACATTCCTTGTCCTCAAGGAACTCACAGTCTAATTTTAAAAAGTGTGAAAAATTATGTGCAAAGAAGATATGTACAGGAAAAATGGGAGATAATCTCTGAAGGAAGACACTAGCATTGTGGGGGAGTGGGGAAATAAAAAAAAAACTTCTTTCAGGAGGTAGCATTTTTGATGGTATTTGAAGGAAGCCAGGGAAGCCAGAAGGCAGTGATGAAGATAAAGAGAAATCCAGACATGTAGGATTTCCTGCAAAAATGTCTGGAGTTAGTTGATGAAGTATTTTGTCTGAGAAAACACGAGTCTAATGTATTGGATCTCATAGAATGAAGGAATTAATAATATATGAGAAGAATTGAAGGGTTTTCAAGGCCCAATAGAGACTCTTACACTTGTTCCCAGAGGTGATTAGGAAGCACCTGAGACATGTAGTAAAATGTATCTGAGGAAAATAAGTTTGATAGCTGAGTGAAGGATTTACTGGAGTGGAGATAGACTAGAGGAAGGGAGACCAACCAAAAGACTTTTTCTCTTTTTCTTTTCATGGGTGAGCTGATAAAAGCCTCAAATCTGATGTGTAGTATGATGGAAAAACACATGATTAGAAATTATGGAATGATATTAACTAGCTGTATAAATCTAAGTATTTTACTTTTGTCTTTATGCCTCAGTTTCCCTATAGGAAATAATCATTATAATAATGAACTTAAATATCTCATAAAATTATCATGAGTCAGAAGTGATATTACACATGAAAGTAATTTAAAAGGAAACAGTGCTATGGATATAAAGGTTTTTATTATTAAATGATGGCGGGGACAATATCAGTCTGTGTCCCCATCACAGGTTATGGAATCATTAATTATTTCATGCTATCTCCCTTAGCCATGTCATGGACTTGCATGGTTTTAGCTATGCTATCTGAGCAAATGTCCAATATATGGGACAGCCCTAACTTTTCTGAGCTTGAAGCCCTCAATTCCAATCAGTTTCTGGACATTTCTTATTGGATATCCTACTCATACCTTAAGCAAAACCTTTGAGTTTACTTCAGTGTCATCCATGGCTATTATTTAGGCTCACGCTCAAGTTCTATCCAGGTTTGCCTTCTATTCTCTCTTCTCTCTTTCTCAAAGGCTCCCAAGCGTTCAAGGGTCAATTCTGAGCAGGTAATATCTAGATCCATTGATCCAACCCTAATCTCTCTCCAGAACTCCAGTCATGCATCACCAATTGTCTTATAGATGGCTGATAGACATCTCTACCTCAACTTATTCAAAGTAGAATTCATTACTCTTTCTCTCTGAACCCTACCCTTCTACAAGCTTCCACATTTGTCTTGAATAAGTCATTCAAGTCTTTCAGTCACCGAGGTTGTTAACCTTGTAACCACCCTATACTCTTCCTTTCACTTCCTTTATATCTTCCATTGCCTAGTATCCTCGTGGCTATATTGAAACATTTCTCATATCCATTTCCCATTCTCCACATGCACAGTCACTACCTTAATAGAAGACCTCATGACCTCTTTCATGGATATTTGCAAGAGCCTCCAAATGGGTCTTTCTGTCTCCTCTCCAATCCATTTTCCATGCAAATGGCAAAATGAACTTCCTCAAGCACAATTCTGACCTTATTACTTCCCTCGAAAGCCTGTTATAGCTCTGTGTTGTCTCTAGGAAAATACAAGCTATAGTATAAACTTATGAATGATGCTTTAAAGTTTGCAAAACACTTTAAATACATTTCCTCATTTCAGTCCCACAAGAAGCCTTTGAGGAAGATGCTATTATTATTCCTCATAGAGGCAGTGAGTGGTACAATGGATAGAGCATTATACCTGAAGTCAGGCAGAACTGAGTTCAAATCTTTACTAGTTCTGTGATCCTAAGTAAGTCACTTAACTTCTGTCTACCATCTGTAAATGTATCGGGATAATGACAGCATATGTCTCCTTCTCAAGGGTGTTGTGACAACAAAAGCAGATAATATTTGCAAACCTTGAAGTGTTACATAAATGTTAGTTATAGTTATTATTTTATAGTAGATTAAAAAATCCAACCTCCTTTGTCTGACATTTAAATATCTCCAAAATCTAGCATCTACCTATATTTCTAAGTCTATTTCTTACCATTTTCCTTCATACACTCTACCTTCCAGCCAAGATGGATCATTTTCAGTTATCTGGCACACTACATAGAATGCTGGATTTGCCTTCTGAAGATTTAAGTTCAAATCCTGCCTCAGAAACTCACTAGATGTGTGGCCCTGAGCAAATCTCTTACCCCTTCTTCATAGTATCTGTAAAATGGGGATGAGAGTCATACCTAATTTGCAGGGCTTTTGCAAAGATAAATTGAGTTAATTTATGTAAACTTTTGCAGACATTAACGCACTGTTTTATTGTTAACTATTACTGTTACTACTACTACTACTACTGCTGCTGCTGCTGCTATGCTTCTCTAGGTCTCAGTTTGCAATCATAAGTAGTTTTCAAATATTAAAGCTCTATATCCCGAATGTGATTGTAATAAAATATCACATATTATTGTTAACTGTAAATTTGGTCTTACACATCTATTACACTTACTCCATAAGCACAGAGACATTTATTTCATACCATTGTACCTTACCTAAGCTATGTCCCTCCCACAATGTCTAGCATACTGGACTGACTACACACGGTAGGGATTTAATAAATCCCCCTTATTATTCCTTTTTATGATCAAAATATAGAAAAGAAGGGACGGCCAGGTAGCACAGTGAGTAAGAGCACCGGCTCCAGTGTTGAGAAGACCTGGAGATCAAATTCCGGGCTCAGACACTTAGCACCTACCCAGAAACACCTGGCTGTGTAACCTTGAGTAAGTTACTTAACCCCAATTGCTTAGGGGCGGCCAGGTGGCTCAGTGAGTAAGAGCACTGGCTCCAGTGTAGGGATAACCTGGATCAAATCCAGGCTCAGATACTCAGCACCACACCCAGAAATAACTGGCTGTGTAACCTTGAGCAAGTTACTTAACCCTGATTGCTAATATATATATAAATAAAGTGAACATTCTTGAAAAAACCTGTATGGTCAATAAAGCACTGTCTCTGGTGTGTGGATGATGTAGATTTAAATCTCATCTTAGATAGTTATTAGCTCTGTGTCCCTAGGCATGTCACTTATAACCTTTGTTTGCATCAGTTTTCTCATATGTGAAATGGGTATAACAGCATCTATTTATAAGACTTGTTATGAGGATCAAATGAGAGTAACTGAGTTGTAAAGCATTTAGCACTGTGTCTGGAACAAAATAAGCATTATAGAAACATTATTCATCATCACCATCCCCATCACCCAAAGAGGTAATGTTCACTTAAAAGATAATGTTTCCAAAGTTGAAATGCCACTTATGGACCACATGATAGAGGGAATTTTTGTTCATGGGCAGGTTGGAATTGAGGACTCTGAGTCTCTATCAGCTTTGAGTGTGTTAGATGCTGCAAATTCCAAATTGAAATCTGTATCCTGGGGAAGCTTAACTGTAAGAAAACCCAAACTGGTGATTTTTCAGTTTCATGGTGAAATATAAACTCATGAAATCACAGATTTTAGAGCTCATTGAATTCAATTTCCACCTTCTAAATAAGAGGAAACTAAAACACAGAATGGGGAAGAGTATTCCCAGCATTCATGGTCAGGGAATCAAACCCCTAGGCTTGTGTTCTGGATGGGCTATGCGTGCTACGGATGGATATTCCTTCCACTTTGCAGTCGAAATGACAAGCAGGCAGGAGTCTGATTGTAGGTCAGTGTGAGTTTGATCAAGTGCTGAGATTATGATATAAGACAAGAACATTTATTTCATGTAAAGGAAGATAGGAAGAGGTGTTAGGGGACACAGGGCTCCATGACTAAGTGGTCTGAGTGAGTGATTTCTCCAGCTCTTCAACAGAGCTGACCCAGGAGGGTGGACAGCTCCTTCACACATATGCCAGTTGGCAATTCTACTGCAATCACTGAACTTCTTTTCTCCCCTTTCATAAATTTCACAGCCTTTCTTGGCAATTACATTCTGTACTCTGGCATGCTGGGCACTTCATTTAGAATTAACTACTCAAGATAATTTCAGACGAGACATAGCCACCTCAATTCACAATTAATGAGGGGAAGAACATTCAGCTTTGGTGTAAGATGCCCAGAGATAAAGCATTATTTATTTTATTCATCATCAGCTTTAGTGCTCAAATCAATGCTGCAACTGGGGACAATAGTTGGAAAACTTGGGATTAATTTGCTCTGTAACTTTGGGCAGATCACTTAACCTCTCTGGGCCACAATTTCAAGATTGACAACTGGTAGAATTAGAAGTTTCATTGGGCAATTGATTGGAAAGGGCCTTAGACATTGTCTGGTTTAGTCTTCTTATTTTACAGATAAAGGAACTGAAATCCAGAGGTGCAGTGACTTGTCCAAGGTCGTACAGGTAGTGGCAAAATAGCAGCCTGAATCCAAGTCCTATGATTTTGGATCTGCCTTGCTTCCCACTGCATGATTGTTGTTGCACATTTCTCCAAGATAATTATCTATATTTCCTCCTCTCCTTCCCTACCCCCCCTCCATTAGATGACAAAATTTAAAGAACAAAACCTATGGTGCTTTAATCTTTGTAACTTTTGAGTCAAGCACTGACTCTTGTCTGTGGCAATATCATATCAAGTGTTCTCAGATTATTTAAATCTTGGTTTTTAAATATTCTCCTGGGGTGGCTAGGTGGCACAGTGAATAGAGCATGGGCCCTGGAGTCAGGAGGACCTGAGTTCAAAGCCAGCCTCAGACATTTAACACGTGACCTTAGGCAAGTCACTTAACCCGAGCTTCCCTGCCTTTCCCCCTCCAAAAAGCAAAAAAAAAAAAAAACCAAACAAAAACAAAATATTCTGCCAGCTAACATTTTACCTTCTACAGGAAGCCTTCCCCAACTCCTTTTATCTAACACTTTCCATCTATTATTTCCTATTTATCCAAAATATAACTTTCTTTGTATATATTTATTTAAATGTTATCTTTTCTATTAGATTTTAAGCTCCCTGAGGACAGAGATTATCTTTTTTTTTTGGTATATCTCCAGTGATAGCACAGGGCCTAGCACATAGGCACTTAATAAATAGTAATTTAATGGACTTAAATTGTGTGACTTTAGGGAAGGCACATTTGTTTCTAAACCTTAGCATCCTTATCTGTCAAATGTTCCCATCAAATTCTAAATTATATGGCAAAAATCATATATTAGTTATATGTTATATTAACTATATTACAATGATATATAGCTATATATTACATAAGTTATATATCTATATATAACGCATATGACATTGATATAACTATTCTATTACATATAATTGAATACTTCAAATAACTTCTGTGATTACTTCCATTGACAAATCCAAGTACTCAAATATACATGTTTTACAATAATATATAACAATAGCATCTACCTCCTAGGGTTTTATCAGGATAACATGAGATAATATTTATAAAGTGTTTCATAGACTTTAAAGCACATGCAAGCTGTTTTTTGTTATTATATGAACCAGGAAAAAATGGAAATAAGAGAAACAAAAATTCTAACACAATTTCCCTTTCTTTCTTTCTTTTCTTGTCTTCCTTTCCTTTTTCTTTCCCTTCCTTTCCTTTCTTCCTTCCTTTTTTCTTTTTTTTCTTCCTTCAGTCCTTTCTTTGGGGGGTGATTATGAAAAAATTGTTGGAATGTTTTTTTTCCTTTTGGATCATATTTCTTTCCCTCCACCCAGTCTTTATCAATACTATCCTTCAGTTATAATACCAGTAGTAAGACAATGGTATCTACTTTTTAATTTTTAATATCAGTAATAAGTAGTAGTAATTTTAAGTAGTAAGTTTTAATATCAGTAGTAAGACAAAAGGATTTTCAAAATTAATAGCATTGTATTACAGTTTCTGTCAGACTACAGCCCTGCCAACATTGATATAAAAAAATGCATTTTACCATCATTGTGTAGTGACAGCACCCCAGCATCCCCAGGGTGGCTGCCAACACAGGTTCCTAGATCTGCTTTTCTAAAGGAAAGCAACTCAAAATGGGCTAACAATCTTGCTTTAATCAATCAAATATATCATTTACCTTGTTTGGGGGAAAAAGTCAGCACCCTGAACTTCAGAATATACAGAGGTTGCAAGCAGAAATACAAGAAGACAGAGAAACAAACATTTCAAGCAGACAGGCCTCCAACTGTCCAACCATTACATCCATACCTAGTTAGTTACCAGAGAGGGAAGCATCAACATCTGGGTTTTTCAAAGTCAGGGGGCTCTCAATGGCTGTCTAGAGTCTTGTCTGGTCAAATCACACAACATTTCTCAAAGTGAGCCCCAAAACAACGCCTCACATCAAGGTTTAAATACCCTTCTCCTGGCTCAGAGAAATGTAACAACCCTCTTGACCCACTGCCCAATCACAAAGTATCTTCTGAAAAACAAGCCTCCCACCACAGGCTCCAGGTGCACTTAAGCCTATTAAAGGGCCTACGGGCAGGGAAGATCTTACAAATTACAATCTTAGAAAGATGGCAACAACAAAAATTTACATTCCCATTACACATTGTCAATTTAATGGAATATTTCAATTTCTATTTCTATTTCATAGGTTAAAATTTTGAACTTGTTTCTTTATGATTGTCAATAATTTGCACTACCAGTTTATACTTTGAAAATGTATCTACTAAAAATTATTTCTATTTATAAATTTCTGTCAGTTTTCTATTCATTTCTTCTCAATGCACTCATTTTTTTCTTATATGAGACCTTTTTATTTATATATAATTCAATTAATTTATTACATTATTTTCTGCTATAAATTGAATGTTTAATGCCCTTCTCAACTTTCCAATTCTGTATTTCTAATACATAGGAGCAGTAAGAAGACCAAGCTTTTACCTCTAAAATAATACGGAACTGAGCATGTATGGAATCATGAAGTAAGAGCAGGAAGGGTTCTTGGAAACTATTTAGACCTGGGGTCCATGAACTTTTTTATTGCTTAATATTCTGATATTTATATTGAGTATAATACTTTTTGCATTTTCAATGCCTTTTTCTGAGAAGGATTTCATAGGCATTAACTCAGGGACCCTGGCACACAAAAGGCACAGAGTCTCTGATCTAGTCCAACTCACTTATTTCACAGAAGAAAAAGGAGCCCAGAGATTAAGTGACTCGCCCAAGGCCATGCCGTTAGTAAGTGTGAGAAATGGTATTACAGGGACCGTGTCTTTTAACTTTGAATACAGAATTATTTTCACTGCCTCTTCAATATCTTGCTAAGGCAGCTATTACTACATTAAAGGTTTCATTATAATACTTACTTGCATATTAGTAATGTTCAATTAGGGATTTAATTAATTGTCAAAGAGAACACAAGAATAAGAAATGATAAGGAAGCCAGAAGAAAATACAGCATCTAATTTAAAGAATGACAACAACTAAATGAAGTAAGATGCTGTGTTGTGCTGGAAGGCAGAAACAGGCCATGAATCTCATCTACTGAATAAACAATGCAGTGATTTTCATGTATTAAGCAAAACCAAGGTCACCTGTTTGAACTGTTTAAATATTTGTGACAGGCTGTCATTGCAGACTTAGAAGTTGTTTTAAAGCAGATGATTATTTTAAAAGGGTTTTCCCTTTATCTTCTCTTTTCAGAATATACATATATAGACACAGATATAAACACGGATGTTTATGGATGCACACACACACATACATACATACATATGCATTTTGTTTACATTTTCTGTTATTGGCACACAAGGCCACAGACTCACAAGATGTTAGCCATGGAAGGGATAACAGAGGTCATCTACCATAGCAGAGAAGGAAGGACTGTGAATCTGTACTCAGAGAAATTAGGTTAAAGTCCCATCTCTGATGCTTTTCCCCTGGGTGATGTTGGACACACTACATAACCTCTGAGTTATAGTTGCCACTTTTCTACCAAGGGCAGGTTGGACAGACTGGTCTATGAGGCTCCTTTTGCCTCCAGATTTACCTAAAGCATAGATCCCACACAAGTGAGCATTCAGCCTCATTGGAATGTTGATTTGATACGCCCAAGGCAGCCAGCAATGATTGCACATCTCAGCATGATACCTGTTATTTTCTTAAGCCAAAATGCCTTCTTTCTAGGTATGCCTTATGTGCAAAATAAGTTGAATTTCTCTTCTACATGTTAATTGTTGCAGCCCTGTCTGTCTTTGCTCTTCACCCTGTACCTCTTCTCTGATCCAGTCTGAAAATATTTACTTCCTGAAATCCATCATAATTGAATATTCTTTTTTGTTGCTCAGTAGGATACAACTCTTGGTGACCCCATTTGGGGTTCTCTTGGCAAATATACTGGAGTGATTTACCATTTCCTTCTCTGGCTCATTTTACAGATGAGAAAACTGAGGCAAACATAGTTAAGTGACTTTCCCAGGGTCAGATAGCTAATAAGTGTCTGAGTTCAGATTTGAATTCATCTTCCTGACTCCAGGTCCACCACTCTATATACTGTGCCACCTATTTGCCTGAATATAATTTTACCTCATTTTATTTTTAACCAGCCTATTAATTTGCTGAGCTTTATGACAACAGAGATTGTGCCTCTCTTCACCTTATATGACACCCTCTCACAGAACACCCTCTCTTGCACTTGTGGTCTATCTTCCCACCCCATTAAATTTGGTAGTTTCAAATGTCAAAGCAAGAAAGAAACCTTTGTTGCCCAAGTTCTAAATTGTAGCCTAGGAAGGGCTATAAAAATATTGTTTTGGATTATTATAATCAGAAGTTAGTTCGGGAGCATGATGCCCCATTTGGAAATTTACCTAAATCAGTCTTGATCCTTAATTTTTCTATTATACAGAAAATCATATTATTGTGGCTACTTAATTTAACAGAGCAAAGACACAAAGGGAAAATGATTTAGCATTTTTGTGTGAACATATTACTTCCCACCATAACCTGGAGCCTCCATGAACACTCATGGGTCATGGAAAAGGGAGATTAGGGTATCTGTGCTAGGTGCCAGGGACCAGAACACTATTCCAGGATACTATTCTAGGACTCGTCCCTGGAATGAAACTGTGAAATCAGGGTGAAATTGGGAGGTTGGACAAGGATATAGAAAATGGGATTGTGTCAGGAGGTTGATCAAATGTATGCACTATATATTACATCTTGGTAGCTGGTGGGGCCCCAGGGTATATACTAGGGAAGAATACAAGTCAGTGAGATGTTGAAAGCAGTCTTCACCCTTCTCAAATAATCAGTCAATGAACATGTATTTATTAAGATCTTACTGCATGACAGAACTGAGATAACCTCTGGAGATACAAAGAAAGGTAAACATAGTCCCTGTCCTCCAGGAGCTTACATTTAAGTGGGCAGAGACAGCATATGAATAATTATATACACACAAGTCACATGCAGAGTTGATGCCAGGTAACTGTAGGAGGGAACGCATAGAAACTGAACAGATTGTGAAAGGTCTCCTAGAGAAGATGATGCTGAGTGAAGCCAGAGTTGAAGATAGGAATGTGCAGGGGTAGGGGGGCATTCCAGACATCCAGGATGACCAAGGCAAAGGCATTTTGATGATGGAGTATTGCATCAGCAGCACATGGTGGGTAGGTTCTCCTCAGATGCCTTTGTTACCTGGGCTGGAATCATCTCTTTGAACAGCCCCCCAGCTCCCTAATCTCCAGGTACATTGGCCCCTGCTTTGCCTTTGTGTGCCCTCTCAGCTCCAAGCAACAAGATGCTCCCAAACTTCTCAAATGTAAGTGCTCCAAGACAAAAAGGCAAGCAATAGCTTTCCCTTTAGCATTTTCCAGAAGGCAATGAACAACAGATCCTTCCTCTCCAAGGCAAGGAAAGAAACAAAGGCATAATAACAGTAAACTTGGTCACCTGGATATACAATATTATACCTCATTCTTTGTTTTCTTATATAGGTCTGTCCTTGTATCTCAGGGAAATCCTGCTTCCACTATCTCATGGGCTTGGTTTTTGGGCCCCTCCAGCTACCACAGATATGATACACAATGCACTCATTTGCTACATTTATATCATCAGAACTTACCAGAGATTGGCACATGGCATGTCCTTAATAAATATCCATTACTGAGTACATAACACTGCATGCTGGACATGATACAGCTTGCTAATTATTATTAGCATTGCTTTGTTTTGTTTTTAAATTTGATCTAGATCTGTGATTTCACCAGGGTAGCAAATTCCTTCTACTAATACATAATGCTTTGCTTTTTAAAATTCATTCATTCCTTCTTTGACTGTTCTATAAGTTACAGTCTTGTAGAATAGCCTGGGGTTAGGAGAGCTTAAATGATTTGCCCAGTCATACAGGCAGCAACTAGGAGTACAGAAAGCACTGGACCTAAGGTCAAGAAGACGGGAGTTCAAAATCTATTCTCAAACTCTTAGCTATCTATGTGATTCTGGGTGGGCCATTTAATCACTGCCTGCCTCAGTTTCCTTATCTATAAAATGACAGTGTAATTGTAAGGATAAAATGGGACAATATTTATGAAGTGCTTTAGCAAACATTCAAATGCCTTTTGAATGTTAATTATGGTGGCGGTGGTGATGGTGGGGGTGGGGATGGTGCTTGTGGTGGAGGGGGAGGGGGTGGTGGTGGTTGTGATGGTGGAGGTGGTGGTGGGGGGGTTGCTGCTGCAGAAACATTGTAGGTTGTTATGACTCTGAAACTGACCCTCTATCCCCTATCTCCATAAATCTCAGGTTACCTTTAGGTATTAGGAAAGGGACTGATCCCATGATTTAAATGCTATAGGGAAATCCCAGAAGAAGAAACTCCTCCAATCAGTGCAGATAATCACTTTCAACTTCTAGCCTTAGAGAGTTGCTGAGAGAGCATTGGGAGGTTAAACGGTCACTTAGTCACTATGTATCAAAGGCAAGATTTAAACCCAGGTTTGGAGATTGAGACCAGTTCTTTTTCCATGCAACCTCTCAGTGTTCATATCCTTCTTAAACTATTGCACACAGAAAGGGAGTCAATAGTCTATGTTGGGCACTGGGAGTCTTTGAGGAACAGAAGTGAATCCTATTGAAATAAATATCAAGACCAACTTTGAGGGGGGACAGGACTTAAAAGGCAGCATGTCACCATAATTCGGGGTGGGAGAGTAAATACAAGGGGATACCTATAGCTGTGAGATTTATTTCTTTTAGCACTAACATTGCTATCTCCTTGGCTCATGAGAAGCCCTCTGAAGAACAGGGATGGAGGATGGGCAAAGTGTCCATCTCAGGCTGGCTGTTTTTGCATCCTGAGAATGCCTCTGGACAGTCGATGATGGGAATTTAAACCTGCTTTTAGCTTTAAGAAACTTTTGGTGGAAAATTATATTTATTACTCTTCATCAGCCTCATTCCCTTAGGGTCAGTGACTTTCAGATGAGAGGAGGAGAATAATACATGGGGATTGGAAGAAAAACAGATGCTTCCACTTAAACATGTTGTCCATCCTTTTTAGTAATCGTGAAACGATTAGAACAATGGGAGGAAATCCCAGAAGACAATTCTGTTGGGTTTCAAATCTCTTTAATAATTCTTTCAATTCAGTTCAATGGGCATTTACTAAATGTCTACTGCATTTGAAAGACACTGGGTTCAACCTCTCCTGTCTACATGAAGTCTTTCCTGACTCTCCAGCTGCTGGAGCTTCCCCAGTGACCCTGTGTGTGCTTTGTCTTCATTTCAAATATACTCATGGATGTGTGTTTCCCTTATTAGCACCAATCAATTAATAAATCAATAAACATTTTTCAGTTGCCTCCTAAGAATCAGGTACTGTGTTAAATGCTGGGAATACAAAGAGAAAGCAAAAATAATATTGATGCTAAATTAACTTCCATTCTAATGAGAGGAACAGCATAGATAATTGCATGAAATGTAAGTAGAGGCTGCCTTAGGAAGGAAGACTAGCACCTGGGGGTGGGGTGGGATGGCAGTGGGGGGAGAGGGACCAAAGAAAACCTTTATCCATGGATAGCACTTGAGTTGAGTCTTTAATGAATCGGTGTTTTGAGAGCTGTTGGTGAGAAGAGAATTCCGGGCATGATGTAGTGCTGGCACAAAGGCACGGAATGGAAACGATTTGAGGGCAAAGACTTCCATTATTGACATTTCCCCACACCTAGCTCAGGGCCTGACATCAAGTAAGCACTTAAGAAATTCTTTTTCTTTGTTTGATTGATAAACATAAAGGCAAATAAGAAAATTAAAAAAATTGGTCCCTGACTTCAGAGAACTTACAATCCACCAGGGACAAGACATGGACATAGATTTATTGAAATCAATCTAACTACTGGAGGGAGAGAGCAGTACCCTTTGGTGAGACCATTAGACCCACCCACATGATCCCTGAAGAAGTTGTCAATTCTAACAAAGGAAAGTGAGGGTCCTCACAATGAAGAGATGGCAGCATGGAGTGAGGGTGTGGGACAGACTCTGCAGCAGCACAGCCATGGGACAGTCAGTACTCAGTACAGGGAAACCACCATTAAGTCAGTCTGGCTAGAACACTAAATGTATGAAAGAGAATTTTTTTTTAAATGGGGCATGGAAAGATAGTCTAAGGAACAAGGAGGTTTGACATGAAGGATGACGATTGATTTTTCCAATTGGAAGTAATTGGAGTTTTGGCAGCTTTGACTTGGAAATTAGCCTGAGTTCATTAATATCTTTGCTTTGTGCTACAGGTGCACTTTTATCCTGTAACTCTGATTTCTTCTTCCCAACAGAATTGCCAACTTGGAAATCTCTTTGGGGGAGTTAGTATGGCATGGATGGAAGAACACTGGATGGGAGAACCCAGAGGAGAACTTGGTTCTCTTCTAGTCCCTGCCCCTGCCTTGTGAGATCTTCCAATAGTTTTTTTCATAGACCCATGGAATCTCAGATTTGGAAGGGAACCCAGTGTTCATCTAGGGTGATGGTCACCATATAGAACCATGGATTGCTTTTACAAGACTTAGTAAATGGCTATCTAGTGTCCAATTCAATACATTTGAAACTGTTTGCTGTGTACACAGTTGTTTAGAAATGAGCCTTGTCAATAAACCCTGGGAACTGAGAATTGTAAGGGATCTTGAGAATGATTTTGTTCAATGGTTACTAGAAACATGGATTTTTACCAAGCCATTTTTTTAAATCAGAATTGCTTCTCATTGTCTACTGAAGAAAGCACGAAATTCCAGCATCAAAGTCCCTCCATAATATAGCAGATCACTTCCCTTCAGTCTCCATCCTCCCCAACACACACACACACACACACACACACACACACACACACACACACATCAGGGTGGGGGGGGGGAAGTAGGGAGAGCACTCCTATCCATACTCTTCATTCTTCAGGCCAACCAGATTACTTTCTCTACTCTGAAAACACATTTAATATTCACATCCCTCTTGATTTCTTCATGTGGAAAATAAGATTGGGCAGCTAGATGGTACAGTGGATATAGCACTGGATCTGGAGTCAACAGGACTTTTGTTCAAATTTGACCTCAGACACTTATGAGCTATGTGACCCTGAACAAGTTACTTAACCCTGTTTGCCTCATCTACAAAATGACCAATATAAAGAGATGGCCAACCACTTTAACAACTTTGTGGAGAAAACATCAAATAAGTTCACAAAGTGTCAGATACTACTTAAACAATTGAACAACAAAATGAGATTGGGTGAGAGGGTCTCGAAAGTCCCTTGAGCTCTGTTGGTGGGTGAATTGTCTATTCAGCAATTTAAGCTTTTCCTTCTGGCATGTGGAGTTAGGTTAGTGTTTTATACTGTTCATACCTTGACAATGATCACTGTATACCTTGTCAACGGATGTATAAATATTGAGCTCAAAGGCAATGATAGTTTCCAGGTCAAACATGAATTGAATGTCACAGCTAGAAGGGACCTTAGAAAGTAGAATGTCAGGGGCGGCCAGGTGGCTTAGCGAGTAAGAGCACTGGCTCCAGTGTGGGGATGACCTGGATCAAATCCAGGCTCAGATACTCAACACCACACCCAGAAATAAATACTGGCCATATAACCTTGAGCAAGTTACTTAACCCCAATTGCTTTAAAAAAAAAAAAAGAAAGTAGAATGTCAAAATCCTTGGCATTTCTATATATTTCTAATGAAACCCAACAGAAAGAAATAGAAAGAGGAATTCCATTTAAAGTTACTGTAGACAAAATATTTGGGAGTCTACTTACAAAACAAACACAGGAACTATATGAACACAATTACAAAACACTTTTCACACAAATAAAGTCAAATCTAAATAACTGGGAAAATATCAGTTGCTCATGGTTAGGCTGAGCTAATATAATAAAAATGATAATTTTACCTAAATTAATCTACCTATTTAGTTCATACCAATCAAACTACCAAAAATATTTTATAAAGCTAGAAAAAATAGTAACAAAATTCATCTAGAACAACAAAAATCCAGAATATGAAGGGAATTAATGAAAAGACATGCTAGGGAAGGTGGCCTGGCAATACAAGACTTTAAACTGTATTATAAAGCAGCAGTCATCAAAACTACTTGGTATTGGTTGAGGAATAGAGTAGTGAATCAGTGGAATAGAATAGGAACAGAAGACATAGTATTCAATGACTGTAGTAATACACTGTTTGATAAACCCAAAGACTCCAGTTTCTGGGATAAGAACTCACTATTTGACAAAAACCTGCTGGGAAAACTTGAATATAGTATAGTAGAAACTGGGCATAAACCAATATCTTATACCGTTTACCAAAATAAAGTCTAAATGGGTGCATGATCTAGGTATAAACACTGATACTGTAAGCAATCTTACATGGGAGAGCAAGGAATAGTTTATCTGTCAGATTTATGGAAAAGAGAAATTTCTAAAACATACAGAGAACTGTGTCAAATTCATAAGAATACAACTTATTCCCCAATTGATAAATAGTCAAAGGATATGAACAGGAAGTTTTTGGAGGAAGAAATTAAAGATATTTGTAATCATATGAAAAAAATGCTCTAAATCACTACTGATCAGAGAAATGCAAATGAAAACAACTCACATCTCACCTGTCAGATTGGATTATATGGAAAAACAGGAAAATGATAAATTTTGGAGAGAATGTGGAAAAATTGGACCACCAATGCATTGTTGGTGGAGTTGTGAATCGATTCAACCATTCAGGAGAGCAGTCTGGAATTATGCCCAAAGGGCCATAAAAATGTGCGTATCTTTTAACCCAGCAATATCCCTCCTAGGGCTTTATTCCAAAGAGATCATTCAGGTGGGAAAAGGAACCATGCATTAGAACATATTTATAGCAGCTAGTTTTATGGTGGCAAAGAATCAAAAATCAAGAGAATGCCCATCAACTGGGGAATGGCTACACAAGTTGTGGTATATGAATATAATCGAATCCTATTGTGCTATAAAAAATGAGGAACAGACATTCGTAATAACCTGGAGAGACTTATATAAACTGCCACTGAGGGGAGGAGAATGAGGAGAACACTGTACACAATTACAAACACATTGTATCTGTGATGACTGACTTTGATTGACTGGGCTTTTCTTAGCAATGCAAGGCTACAAGACAGCTCCAAGGGACTCCTAATGGAAAAGACTATTCACATCCATAGGAGGAATTATGGAGTCTGAATGGAGATGGAAGCAAATTATTTTCTCTCTCTTTTGTTTTGTTTCTTCTTTTTCATTCATTCCATTGGTTATAATCCTTTACAACTTGACTAATGTTTAATGTGAAGGTGTATGTAGAACCTATATTGGATTGCATGCTGCCATGGGGGGTGTTGTGGGGGTGGGAAGAAAATTTGGAACTCAAAAACTTGTGGAACTCAATATTGTAAACTAGTAGTAATTTTTTCAAGTTAAAAAAACTAGAATGTCAAAATAGAAGAAAATGTGAGGACTAGAAGGGATCACAGAACATAGAAAAGCTGAGCTGGCAAAGATCTTAGAGCTTAGATCATATAATGTCAGAGTCAAAAGTGAGGTTGGAATAAAGTTATGAGAATTAAACATGGAATGTCTTAAGTGAAAGAGACTTTCCAGTACAGAACGTCAGAGCTATGGAGACACTAAGAACACAGACTCCCAGAATTACAGAGGCCTTAATGACCAACTACTTTTATCTCCTTATGTCATATTATAATCATGATTTCTTTTGAACCTTGAGTAATCCAATCTTTGATCATGAGAATGAAAGTGACGCAAGAGAGATGGGAATCTTCATTGAATTTCAGGGTTGAGTTTCACAACCTTCATCCCCTAGAATTTTATAACTTCATAGATGTGTGGATGATGATAAATCAAAAAGGAATTGATTGAAACAGGCAGAGTTGCTAAAGCTCTTTACTAATGCTGCAGCCTGTTTGATATTGAATTAATGAATACCATTGATATGGTTTGAATTTTTCCGTTAACTTTGAATTTTGAAATTGATCAGTTTTCCAGGCTAGTCTCCAAGAGTCTTACCAATCAGTCTTACATTTAACAAGTATTTATTGGATGCCCTTTATATGCTAAGTGTTGTGCTCAGTAATTTGGAGATTCTCCAATCTTCTAATCAGTGAGGATGTTTGTTCCAGTGATGCAGATTGCAACAAATTCTTGCACATCCTGTGGAAATCTTGTCAATGTCCTTCCAAGAGTTCTAACTAACATACTCCCAGTATTGAGAGCATGCCAGTTTAGCACAAAAGTCAATCTCTGGTAATCCCTTTTTCATGTGATCTCAACAGCCTCCCCTCTCCCCCCCCCCCAGCATAGGTTTCTTTGGTAGGCATCTTTATTTTGGTTCTTTGTAATTAATAATTCTTAACTGTCAAAGCAATTTTATGCCCAGATAGATACTGGGAGATGATCATAATAATTAACATTTCCATAGTATGCTGTTTCAAAAGGTACTTTTCATGACATGACTTTGTCACTATATGTTGATCCCTAATCTACTGATGAAGAAACTGCAAGTCTAAGAAAGGAAGTGATTTGGATGAAGTTGTCAAGTTCTCAATCATGGCACTGAAGTTTTGCTCTTTCCTCTTCACTATGCCCTATCTCCAAGGTCAAAGGCATGGCAACCATGATGGAATAGCTCACACTTTGGCTGGGGAGATGAGAAATATAGCATAATGCTGTATGCAAAGAACTTTGCAAATTTTTAAATTTCTACAAGAGTGTGGGGGGGAAAAAGGAGTGAGCTATGCTAAAGGTCATAGGAAACCCTCTGTCTTTTAGAGATTTATTGTTTAATCAATTGACCAATCAATATGCATTTATTAAAGTGCTTATTTTGGGCTAGGTACTCAGGATACAAATAAAAGGACAGAAAGAAAGAAGAAAAGAAGAAAAGAAGGAAGGGAGGGAGAAGAAAGAAAGGGAGGGAGAGAGGAGGAAGGAAAAAAGGAAGGAAGGAAAGGAAGGAGTGAGGAAGAATGGGAGAGAGGAAGTGAGAAAGGAAGGGAGGGAAGAAGGAAAGGAGAGAAAAAGAAAGGAAGGATAGGAAAAAGAAAGGGAGGATAGGAAGAAGAAAGGAAGGAATGAAGGAAAGGATGGGAAGGAGGGAGTGAGAGAAGGAAGAAAGAAAGCAAAAAAAGATGAGAAAAAGGAGCATAAGAAAAAAGAAAGGAAGAAAAGATAACAAAACATCAAAGAAAAGAAAAGAAAGCAATCTCTGCCCTCAAGGAATTTACATTCTAGTCTGGGGATACAACAAGAACAGATGCAAAATATGGGACAAGATAATTGGGAAGGAGCTTAACTCTAATAGCTGGAGTGGGCTAGAGTCAGGAAAAGCACCCTGTAAAAGGTGCTAATTGAGCTGAAATTTGAAGGAAACTAGGGATTCTAAGAGGCAGAGGTAACATGACACTTCATTCCAGTCCTGGAGGACAGCTGGTGCAAAGGCCTGGAGAGGGAAGATAGAGTATTGTATATGAGGAATAATAGAAAAAGCCAGAAGGGCTAGACTATTTTGTGCATAAAGGAGAGACTAAGGTGCAGTCTTCCCCAGTTTAACATATGCTTTATCCCTCACTGAGAACCCAATGCTTTGTCCATGTACAGACAACTTCTAACTTTTATAAAGTCAATCATTCTGTATTTATTAATCACCTACAATGTGTTAGTCATGGTCCTATACCAGGGGTGGGGAACCCATAGCCTTGAGACCACGAGTGACCCTCTAGGTCCTGAAGGTCAGTCCTTTGACTGAATCCAAACTTAGCAGAACAAATCCTTTTATTTAGTCTAGGCCAGAGGTTCCCTACCCCTGTCCTAGACAGTAGTGATACAAAGACCAGACTGAAAAAGTCTTTGATCTCATTGAGTTTCCTGCCTATCACAGGACCGAACATATACATTGAGTGCATATGCAAAATACTACAAGGTGAAAACAGAAATATGTTCAAGTCAGCTTAAATTGGCTCATAAGATCTGATTGTTAAATTTTCTGCATGAAGGTTTATACTCAGAAATTGGCAAATGCTACAAATTGGGCACGGGCAGATTGTTTTATTGCTTGTCTAGATTTTAAAAAGGTGATGGAGAAAATGTTAATAAAACAGATTAAATTTAAAATGTGTCATGCATACTAAAAATGAAAAAAAAAACAGAGGTTCCAGTTTTAAACATTTCCCTACATTGTCCCAGGTGGAAGTCGCTAGCAATGTGGAGAAATACAGAAAGGTTTCATGTAGAAGATGACAAATGAACTGAGTATCTAAGGACACTAGAAATTCTGAGAGATGGAGGGAAAGAGGGAATGCATGCCAAACATGGGGAACAACCAATAAAAAGGCTCAGAGAAATGAGGAGGAGGAGGAGGAGGAGGAGAAAGATTTACATAGTGCTTTAAGGTTTGCAAAAAGCTTTAGCCATGTTAATTCACTTTATGCTCACACTAATTGTGGAAGGCATGTGCTAATATAAGCCATTTTATAAATAAGAAACTGAGGTATATAATTGTTTTACAACTTGTTCTGGGTCACACCACTAGTAAGGTCTGAGGCAGGATTAGAACTCAAGATCCTCCTGACTTGAAATATAGCTCTCTCTCTCTCTTAGACCATTTGTCCTAGCCGAATACCCATAAGCACACAGATACTGAATCCCGATGGATCCTCATTACACTGTTTTCCCTATTTCCACTGCCTCCCCTGTTTTTGAATGGGGGAAAACTTGAGGCAGATTATACATCTGCCCTCCCTTCATCTCCTCTGCCTGTTCATCCAATAGAGCTCCCCTCCCTGAAAGTCTTAGAGTTTTAGAGAGTTTGAGGCTTCCAAAGGAAAGGAAGAAGCCAAGAGAGGCAGTGATAGGTTAAGGAGGAGCCTGGAAGAGACTCCCAGGCATGTCTCTCACTGAGAATTCCCTCCCCCCTCAGCCAAAAATCATCCATCCCCCTCCCAGCTGCCTAGATCTTGCTTTGTTCCCCTTAATTTGCTGTATTGCTGGAAATTTACCAATTAGAGATTCATTTAGGTTAACAATTACCTCCTGAGAGATTTAGAGGGCCTCTATAATTAGCTCCATAGAATATTAACTGTGGAAAGCACCTTAGAGATCGTTTTACAAAAAAACATGAAACATCCTAGAGCTCAGAGAATGACTCTTCTCAAATGGCAGAGCTGGGTGGTGGTAGAGGAAAGGTTGGAACCCAGATGTCCAGACTCCCAAGTATGATGATCTGCCTGATCACGGCAGATGCTTAAACCATATGGGCGTCCCCTAGCAAGTTTCCAGTTCAATGGACATGACCATTTGTAAGGACGTGCTCTGTGCCAGACTCTGTGTTAAGTGCTGAGGAGAGAGAGGGAGAGGGAAAGGGAGAGGGAGGGGGGGAGAGAGAGTGAGATAGGGAGGGAGAGGGAGAGGGAGAGAGAGAGAGGAGAGAGGGAGAAGAATCCTTATGTTTACATTGTATAAAGAAGAAAAATACATATGTACATAAAATTTAGTTATATCACAATTATATATCATAATATATAATTTCTTTTAGGTATAATATTGTATATTTATATCTAAATGCATATATATTAATTATATGTATTTACATATGATTATTTAAAGATAATTGTCTTTTTTTTCATAACCCAAATATTTTATGCATTAAAGACATTATTCCAAGAAGAGATGCATAGATTTCGCCACTCTGCAAAGGGACCTATGACAAAAAGAACCCACTGGTCTAGATTTTCTCTGGTTTCATGGGATTTGAAAATTCCCAAAGTACTCCACTGGCATTTGAGAGATTTAAAGCTGGAAGTCCAGGATCACGAGGCTATCTGCCCTGTCCCCCTCCCAATTTACTAGATTAGGATACTGAAGTCTAACAAAGTAAAATGATTTACCCAAGGCCATAAAGCTAATTAATGTCTGAAGTGAGATTCAAACCCTTATCTTTCTAATGCCAAGTCCTAGCTCTATCCACTAAGCTGCATTGCATCTCTGGTACATATCTTGGGACACACACACACACACACACACACACACACACACACACACACACACACACACACCCCTAATCCAAAATCATTTTCAGATGTGGATCATGAGGGCTCGTACCCATTTTCCCGTGTCCCCTCTCTGCATTCTCCGAGTCTCTGGCTACCTTCTCAGCAGACGGGACCAAGAGGAGCCCATGGCATTCTCGCCCTCCCTTATGCACCCAGCCCATAATTCACTTCCACAGGCGGAATGGGGAATCACGCAATGTCCGGCCCTTGATGCTTTTAGTTCCAGCGGGTGCTAAATCACCAGAACAGCATTAACCAAAGCGCACGGGATTGATTTACTTCTCAGCTAAATGGCGTCGGTGCGGTCTCAATCCCCACTCAGCCAATTTGCTCATTGCGGTACTCAGATGATTATTTATCACCCCCTCCCCTCTTTGCCTCTCAGTTCTCCCAATCCTGTTGCCAGCAATGATACCATGTACTTTTTAAATGTCGTTCTCCAAGGCTGCTGCAAAAATTCAGCAAATAAGATCCGCTTAATCTTTGGCACCTTCCTAGGGGAAAGCGAGGGGAAGGAAGTGGCCTTCCCCCTGCCATTGAATGCTTTGTGATTGAGACAAAAACCCAGCTTCCATGAATTCCTGCCTGTCACTCGGGGAACTGAGGCTGCCTCTCTCCTTAATTGGAACTTTTATATCAGGGAGCTGAGGTTGGTAATGAGAGGCAACAGAGTCCTTCTGGGACAGGCTGTGAAGTATTTTAAACGCCAGAAGTGTCAGAAAGCCTTGTTTTCTCCCAAAGAGTCACACATCTCTCTCTCTCTCTCTCTCTCTCTCTCTCTCTCTCTCTCTCTCTCTCTCTCTCTCTCTCTCTCTCTCTCTCTCTCTCTCTCTCTCTGTGTCTCTGTCTCTGTCTCTCTCTCTCTCTTTCTGTCTCTGTCTCTGTCTCTCTGTCTCTCTCTGTCTCTTGCCTACTGTGGATGTAATGGTGGTGTTTTAGATTTTTCAAATTTTTCTTCATCTTTCCTCTCATCACTTAACTTCAAAAACTGGGGGAAATACAATTAGGTACATTATCTCAAGCGGGTCAAAGACAGAAAACAAAGCCCCATAGAGCACAAAAACTATTATTATTTACAGGAGCAAAAATTGGAAACTAAGTAGATCATTGATTATTAAGGAATTGTTAAAGAAATGATGGTACATTAATTACTGGAATATTATCATGTAAAAAGAAACTGACTGTGAAGAGATCCAAGAGGCATGGGAAGCACGTGTCTGAACAGATGCATCCAGCCAGGGAGAGACAATGGTGACTAACACAATACCCTTGGAAATGTCTTGACATTTTGACAAGCTGAAAGTTGAGTGATTCTAATGACTAAGCTTGTCCCTGAAGAGAGGAAGTGTGTGTCAGTGTGAAGAAGCCTGGCTCTGTATTAGAATGATCTGGATTCAAGTCCACTTTCTGATGCTTATGAAATCTGGGACTGTGGACAAGTCATTTGATCAACATCGACTTTATTTTCCTCATCTGTAAAATGACAGGATTAGATAAGGAAGCTTCTGAAGTCTCTTTCAAATCTAAGATTCTGTGGACCCAGAAGGTAATGGAGTATACCACATCATGGTCTGGGTCCTTTCAATAAATTGGTCTCTGTACAGTATGACTCCTATTTGTATGGTATCATGTCATTAATTGAGAAGTGGGAGGGATCTTAAATGTCATCCAGTCCCACCCTCCCTCATTTTACAGAAGTGGAAATCAAGGCCCATGCAGGTCAAGTGACTTGCCCAAGGCCACACAGGTCATAAGTAGCAGATATTACTGTAATTTCTTCAAACATCACTAGTGGGTTGGGGGATTGTGATCATTGGTGGGAAGTCAGCTCTTCCTCTGGCTGATAACTCAATGCCTGGACTCTGGAGTGTGAGGCCCTGGGTTTGAATAATGACTCTGCTCCTTACTAGTTTTATGTGACCTTGGGCTGGATCCTGGGCTATTCTGGGCCTGTTTCCTCATCTGGAAAACTAGGGTTGTTTAGTATGGAGTGCAAAGGGAAAGGGTGGGTCTTGGTAGCTATCTACAAGAGTTGTCATGTGAAATAATGATAATAATAAAGAGATAGATAACATTTAAATGGTGCTTTAAGGTTTACAAAGTATATTTCATTTATTATCTTTTTTAATCCTCACAACACTTCTAGGTAGTAGGGGCTATTATTATTCCCATTTTACAGATTAGGGCCAGTGATAAGTCCAGGATCATAAGCACCTACTAAATTCCTGGTGCTGTGATAAGATAAACTTTTTATCTGTACTATCTCATTTGATCCTTGCAACAATTCTGGAAAGTAATTGTTATTTTTATTCTAATTTTACAGACTTGGGCCAGAAAGCTGATTTTGCCCAAGGCCATGAGAAGAATGGGAAGGGAACAAACATTTATTATGCACCTACTATATTCCAAATGCATGGGATCTATGGGGTGTTCAGGAGACCTAGCACCACCCACCAGTATGAAGGCTGGCTGAGCCCTTTTCAGGGCTGCTCATCTACCTTTGATGTCCACCTCATTCACTCAGTCCTTACTCAGAAGCAAAGCCCTAGCATGCACCTTAGCTACACCCTTGGATGAGATGGGCTCAACCAAGATGAGAGTGATCAGTGAGACTCCAAGCTGTCTGTGAGTTAGGGGGTTTCTTCCCCAATCATGTGACAGCTTTCCCCAGTGCTGTGGTTAGATGAGAACAATTTTCCCTGATGTCCATGAAGCCTATTCAGTATGCTTAGAGTTTGGTGAGACATCAAAGACACCAGGGTCATCCACTCTATCCTGGACCATCACCAGATGGCCTCACCTTTGTCTCCAACTGGGCTTAGACTTTGTGCAACTTCGGCTCACTTGAATCTAATTAGAGCAGAAGTTGAGACATCACCAGGTGGTATCCCTGGAGTCCTATTTGAAAAACAAAAGGTAAGCAACGATAACTTTGTCTTGGCCCTCATTTGATCCTCACAGCAACTCTGGGAAATATATCCTATTATTATCCCCATTTTACAAATGCACAGATTGGTTAAGTGACTTGCCTGGGGTCACACTGCTAATTAAGGTCTGGGGTAGGATTCAAACTCAGGCTTTTCTGCCTCTATATCTAATCCTCTGAATTCAATGTCTTCCCCATTACCATTATGGAGTTGGGCACCTCATTCCTCCTCACTGGAAGGCTAGATGACCTCTTGTCAGAGTCTTGTATATGGTTTGTCCTTTGAACTTGAAGGAGACCATGACATCAGGAAAATGATGCCATGACTTGCAAGTGAATTGGTTTTAAGTGAGGATGAACCGTGCAGTCACCAGTCTCACTTTCTCCTTTGGAATCTTGTCACACTGAATTTGGTTCAAAGATAAGTGGGAGGGGCAGCTAGGTGGCACAGTGAGTAACAGTGCCGGCCCCGGAGTTGGGAGGACCCGGGATTGGTTCTGGCCTCAGATACTTAACACACACACACACACACACACACACACACACACACAAACTGGCCATGTAACCTCGGGCAAGTTACTTAACCCCAATTGCTTAAAAAAAAAGATAAGTGGGAGTAGATGGCCACCAACATCTCTGAAACTGGTCCAGATATCGGTGATTCCCCCAACCCCACAAAATTATTTTGTGTGGGATTTTGCTTCCATTATCTGTGTTCACATTTTTCTTCCCAATATGTTAGCTTCTTAGGAGTAGGGATTGTCTTTTTTTTAATCTTAGCATGTCCAGTGCCTACAAGAGTTCCCAGAGATCCTTAGTGCCTGTGGAAGGTACAGGTGGAATGTTGTGATTCTGTTTGATCTGTCTAATGATGGGTTTGATAAGATGTGATTAGAATATAGAATCTTGGAGTTCTATTCAAACTGCAGACCTTGGATCTCTTGATCCTAAAATATCTAGGCCCCTTGTAGCTCTGTTATAAGGTTCCCTGGCACCTGATAGCTGGAAGTGAGACACAGCTTATCTTCATGAATATCTCTCATCTTTGGGCATCTCATTTATGTAGTATTTCCCATCCACAGAATTGATATTTACACAAGAAAGCCTTTATACATGCTCTAGCAAAATGCAGAAATCTGGGTTCACTTATCAAGACTTGTCTTGTTCCTTTTAGAAAGTTCATTTCCAGAGGAGGGCAATTCCCCTGGTCAGTTCAGTTAACACTTTCCTATCCGGGTTTCTAGGACTCTTGCTTCACCTAAGACACTTCTGAGAGCTTAAAGTACATATCTCCACTCCCACCCTCTTTTATATCGATCAATATCCATTACAGGCCCCTGTCATTTAGACCACTTTCCTGGAGAGAGCTGGGAGTTATCTGCTAACAGGAGCAGCTTCCATGTCTTGTGCAGACAATTGTTCTTGGGTTTTCTAAGAGCTTGGAGTGAGATGAGTGAGAATCTTGGTGCATCAGGCACCAGGAAGCTTCTGATCAAAGCCCAGGAACCTAATTGATGCCCCCTCACTGCTGGGTGAGGAGTGGTTGATGGCTATCGACAAAGGACCTCCAAGTGATTGGAGTGACAAGTGCCTCTGTCCTCTCATCACATCTATTATCCATGAGGCTGCTCTTGGGACAAAGGAAACGGCTTTGGATTTTTGATGGTCTGTCTGTGGGGAAAAGCATCTGTTAATTAGTTGCTCTGGAAAAAAACAAAATAAAATGTGAGCCAGCCAAAGATGTTTGGGAGCCCTTTGGTACTGAGGGAAGAAAGAAGAGGACACTTGGGGTAGGAAAGACTAATGCTAGATGGAAAGCTAGCTAGATCTGGGTCCTGACACTTAGATAATAACTCTAATAAAATAGAGACCTCAGTTTCCTCTATTGTATAATGAAGATTTACATGGACTCAGTGACCTTTAAAATACCTCCTGTGACCCTGACATCTTCAAGAGATGAAAACAGAGGAGATTTCTCGACATTGTCTCCCCCTGCCCCCACCTCCCAATTTATCCTGGCCACATCACAACTTAAAGAATCTCAGCCCTGCTCTGCTTGGCCCTGACGTTATCGATCAGGGAGCTGGTGCCTGCTTGTCTGGGGTGGAGAAGGAGGGGAGATGCTGTCTGAGTAGCAGGACATTAGGCTGCTGGGTCTGCTGACCCTGTATGTGTATGGGGAAGAGGGAGGTTAGTGTCGTCATGGCAACTGCATCCAAAGCTTGCTGAGGTCCCAAGGACGATGAATTGTCATCTAAGGAAGCCCATTGGAAACCAGGGTCAAGGAGCCTCTGTAGAGAATGCAAAAGCTGGCCCCAGACTGGTGGTGAATCAGTGGAGAGCTCACAATAGATTTGGTTAGCTGGCCTGCCATCTAGTGGCCATGAAAGTTACTACAATGAGACTTCATGCAGGGCCATGAATATGGCACCCACTCCACTCACCCACCTAACAACAATATTTGCCATAGAATCTCACTTGTCCTTCAAACTTTAAAATTAGGGTATTTGCCTTCTTCACATGATTAAGTTTCAGGCTAGACAGAACGTTCTTTTTTTAAAGAATATTTTTTTTCATTATTTTATTGCTATTCAGTTGACTGAAGTCATATCCATCTCTCCGTCAGCCCATTTGGAGTTTTCTTGGCAAAGATACTGGAATTGTTTGCCATTAACTTCTCCAGCTCATTTTACAGACAAGGAAACTGAGGTAAACAAGGTTAAGTGAGTGGCCTAGTGTATGTATCTGAGGCTATTTTTGAACTCAGGCCTCACTCTAGGCCTGATACTTTATCCCCCGTAACACCTAGCTGCCCCCTTTTCATTTTAGGAGTAAAGATTTCAGAATGGAAGGGAACTCAGAAGCCATGAACTCTCTTATTTCACAGCTGGGACAGCTGAGGCCCAGAGGTATTTAGTGACTTGTCCATGTTCTTACTGGTATGTAAGTTAACACACAAGATGAGGAAATAGAAATCGAGGGGGGAGATCCAAGGCCATCCTGAGGTTCTTAACGTTTGTGTGTGTGTGTGTGTGTGTGTGTGTTGAAGACTTCGGCAATCTGGCAAAGCTTCTGCCTGCCTTCTCAGAAGAATGCTTCTAAATAATTAAAGGACAATAGCCAGAATTACAAAGAAATCCAAAAGTCAGTAGAAATAAGAATGCATTTTTGCCCATTCAAGTTCACATATCTCCCTCCTTGAGGTCTACCACACAACCCAGGCTATCGTCTGATTAGGTGAACCCCTTCAATTTACGGGTAAAAAATTGGAGACCCAGAAGGAGAAGTTAAGTGACATGTTCAAGGTCACAGAGATAAAGGTGGGGGCAGAGTCAGGATCTGAACCTCCCTCCTCTGGCTCTGAAGCAGCATGCTCATCACTGTACCCCGATATTTCTTCCTATGGAGTAGCACCCCATGACTAGGACTGGGAACCGGGAGGCCTGAATTTCAGCCCTAACGGCGTCCTTCACCTGCAATGTGGCCTTTGGCAAATTGCTTCTCCCTAAGACTGCATTTTGCAACAGAGGCAGTTGGGCTCAGTGGTCCCAATAACACTTCTAGTCTTGAATGTCCAGGAAGCCAGGGCAGAAAACTGTGTGAAAGACAAAAATTATAATAACAAAAATAATATTAAAAACAGTAACGATTAGTAAATTCCTATTTGTTAACGTTTTATTATATTTTTTCAGGTACTGAGTGAAGTGCTAGGGAAAACAAGCAAGCAAGCAGACAGTAGTCCCTGGCCCCCTTTGTTGGAGCACACATTTGAATGTGGCAGACAGCATTTAAATAACTGTATCTACAAGATAGATGGCGCAGCTAGGGGGTGCCATAGAGCACAGAGCACAGGGCCTGAAGTCAAGAAGGCTCATCTTCCTCAGTCCCAATCCATCCTCAGATACTTTTTAGCTGTGTGACCCTGGACAAGTCACGCAAATCTTTTTGCCTCAGTTTCCTCATATGTAAAATGACCTGGAGAAGAAAATACTCCAGTATCTTTAGAAAGAAAACTCCACACAGGGTCACAAAGATTCAGACGCAGCTGAAAATGACTGAACAAGATGTATACTGAAATAGATGGCAGGCAAGCTTAGAGGAACAAGCATCAGCATCTGAGGACCGGCATTAAAGACCTTTGGAGGGAGTTGGGTTTGAGCTGAGTCTTGAAGGAAGGCAGGGAAACTGAGGCAGAGGTGGGGAGGGAGCTCATTCCAGCCATGGGAGACAGTCAGTGAGAAGACAGAGAGATGGAATGTGATGTGGAAGTAAGACCAATAAATAGGTCAAGGCATCAAAGCCATAACCAAGTTGTGGCAACTGGGGTTTTGCACCAAGGTAGAGATTATAAGTTTATGGGTTGTTGTTTTTTTCCCTAATGAAATTTAAGATCCTCAAGGACAGTGAAATTCATTTTTATCATTGTATCCCCAAAGACTTGTACCATGCTTGGAGCATAATAAGTGATTAATAAATGTTTATTCTATTGATTGATTAAAGTTCATAAATTGAAAAATTTGTCCCAGGGCACAGAAAATAAAAAGGGTATATGGCCAGTTTCCTTCTCAGGAAGAAGAGTAGGGAAAAGCCTACTGTGCAGATAGAGATTGGGTGGTGGGAAGGGATGGAGACCATTTGGTGATAGGAAGGTGGGGGTGGGTGGTCAGAGTGAAGAAGGAGCTTTATGTTGGGGAATGGGGGGGAAATCCAGGGTCTCAGTACCTGACTTTCAGATGGGTCAGAGTTCAGGGAGAGAAGCCAGATATATTCAGGTATATTCAGATATATTCCTAATACCAATATGAGTCTTTGCAAACCATTTTTGAGCCTATTTCCCTCCCACATGCCTGCCTGGCAACCCAACCTTTTTTTGCTTCCAGAGACTCTTTAGAAGAGACAATTCCAGAGAGGAGAGGGAGAACCAAACTTCACTATGACTAGGGAGGCCCCCAGAGTGTGGGTGGGAGGACCAGGATGGAAGTACAATTGTCTTCCTTGTAGGTTAAGGAGCTCTCCAGGGTCCTGTGACACATACAGGGCAGAAGAGGAATACTTCCCCAGGCCTAGGGATTCTGAGCACTTCTAGCTGGAGGAAAGGGAAGGGAAACTTCAGGTAGGGCATACAGGGGAGTGAGCAAGCCCTTCAGTCATAAGCCATGGGATCCTTTACTTTTCTTCTGTGTACATCTTGTCTTTTCCAACTTTATGGAGGAGGTACAGCAGGGTAAAGTGGGGTGTAGGGTCTAGCTAGAAGGCCTGGAAGCCTTCTTCCTCATCATTTGCTCATCATGAATCCCAAGAATGAGGCCCCTGCCTCAGAAGAACTGATGCCTCTTGAGAAGGGTCTTTTTTGACCCTTTAGGGGAAGACAAAAGGGTCAGGACTGAGCCAGCAAAGTTCGACTCACTCTCTTTCTCAGACACTAACTCTTGGCCTCTGTTTCCTTCTGTATGAAGTGAAGGGATTGGACAAGGTGGTCTGTGACATGTTTCCCAGCTTCTATGTTATACGCATCTGTACGGTGTATTTTCCATGTGATTCTACCACCATCGAGCCTCAAATTCAGGAAGACTTAAGTGAACCTTCCTTCATGACCTTGGAGAGGTCCCTTTTCTCTGGGGCCTCAGTTTCCTCCTTTCTAAGATTAAAGATGACAGATTTAAAGCCAAAAAGGACTTTGCAGGCCATGTAAGACCTAAGTACTTAGGACTTCATACTAAGAAGCTGGTGCAAACCTTGCGTTTCAGAGAAGAGGAAAAATGAGCATTAAGGAGATTAAGTAGGAATAATTTACAACAACAATAACAAGTACATGGTGCTTTAAGGTTTGTGAAGAATTTACCTATGTTGTCATTTCTGCTTTTCTGCCACTCTGTGAGGTAGATGCAATTGTTATCCCCATTTTGCAGATCTGAAAACTGAGGCTGAGAATCTTTCCATGACTTTCTCAGAGTCATATAGTCAGCTCAATATCTGAGACAGTATTTGAAAACAGATCTTCCTGAGTTGAAGTACAAGACTGCCTGCACTATTCCATCCTACTTTGAGTTGAACTAGATCATTTCTAGTCATTTCCAGATTTAACATAGAGGAAGCTGGGTAATGCAGTGGATAGATCTGGAATCAGGAAGACTTGTATGCAAACATGGCCTCAGACACTTACCAGCTGTGTGACCCTGAACAAGTCTCTTAACCTCAGTTTTCTCATCTGTAAAAGAGTTTTTTATTGTAATTTATTATAACAACTTTCCAGGGTTGTTGTGAGGATCAAATGAAGTAATATTTATAAAATGCTGGGCAAATCTTAAAGCACTACTGCAATGCTATTATTCTTATGTTCTGAGGGCTTTGGGGGTTAGGATGGAGGTTCCCAGGCCTCTTTTAGACCTCTTCACCAAAGCACCTCATTCATCTTGCAAATGTTCCTACTCCATTCCCAATTCTTGAGTACTTAAGCTTTTTAGGTGCCCAATATGAAGAAACAACTGCAATTGTCAAGGATAATTAGTCAAACTAGGAAGCTGGTAAGTAGTTGACTTCCCGGGGTAGGAAAAGGAAGGGTCAGGGACCAGAGTTGACCACTGATGCAAGAGGAGCCTTGTGATGAGGCATGGGATAGCCAACCATAGGAGCCAGGGTCCTGAGGTTCAAAAGATCAGAGATCCAAAATTGGAAGAGATTTTAGATGTCCTGGGCTTCATATCATACCTGAGGAAACTGAGTCCCAGGGAGGGTAAGGGACTAGCCATAAATATCAGAGGTGGGGGTGAACTCTGGTCCTTCATCTGCGGAGCAGTTATTTTTTTCCCCCTTCACTACCATGCTCTTGGTGTCTCTGCCCTACTGGGGGTATTCAGCTGCCCAATTCCAATTTGATGGTACCTTCCATACCCATTGTGATGGGCAAAGCTTGTGGTCAGGCATCCTATTTGTGGCTCCAATGATGGTAATGACAATGAATATTCCTCTAAGGCTTCTGCCTGCAAAGACCCTCGCTTCCTCCCCTAGACCTAGGACCTGATGATTCTTCCTGGTTCATTTGAACCTGAGTGGGGACTTCCCTCAAGTTGACAGAGTGTTGGACTTAGAATCAGCAAGGTCTGGATTCAAAACCACACCTAGTGTGACCTTGGCCTAGTTGCTTCTCCTCCCTGGACCTTAGCTCATTCCTTAATAAAAGGACAGGTATTGACCACCCATCTCTAAATTTATGAGCCTTTGACTTTAGGTGACACTGTATTTGAGAACAGCAAACAGCAGATGTCAACTTTACTAATACCAGAGGCTGATTGAGGGCATTTATAGGGCCATACGAGGGGACCTATGTAAACAAGGCTCCAGAGTATGCCTTTATCACTGTTTTTGCCACTGGCCACTGGAGGTGCAATGTCATAATAATCCTGTCTTTCCTCCAAGAAACTCCAGGAGTTTGATGGGTATCAGGATTTGTCTTGTGTGCAGGAACAAAGTCAGGTCTAGTGTACCCGGGTTTAGATTGAGAAACACGTGACTTTCCATGGGCTGCTCAGTCAGTATCAATACTCTCTCACTCCAAATCACCACCATCCCTATTGTATTATTTAATCTAATCAATTGAATCAACAGTAGAGATAATGTGGTCTAGGGTAGAGAAATAGCAGCCACAGTGTGAGATAGAATTGGATATAAGAATGGCCTCCAAAATATCCTGACTACATGACCCTGGGCAAGTCTTAGCCTCTCAGCACCCAAAGACAATTACTTAACACTTCAAATTGCAGGAAAATTCTGGGTTTAGAATCTGAAGACTTGGGTCCAAATTGTGGTTCTGAAGCTGACTACCTAGGTGACCTTGTAGAAGGAATATAAATTTCTTTAGCCTAGGTTTCTTCAACTGTAGGATGGAGGGGTTACATTGACTCTGACAGCCATTTTTTCTCTAAATATATGATCTAATGACTCCCCTGGCCACATCAGCTGTTATTTGCACTATTTTGTCAAAGATGGGCTTTCATTCAGTAGCTCTTGAACAATGATATCACCCATGAGAAGGCCTTCTACCTCCTTTTTGTGAATTTCCATACACTGCATAATCACTGCCTTGTCCTTTGGTTTAGTATAATTATATGATCATTAAATGATTGTATATATTAATCAATCAGTCAAGTAATATTTGAACACCTAATATGAACCCAGTCATCCATTGAACTAACTTTGTTTCTATTGTGTTCGAGACACTATCAAATAGGATTCACACTCTGAAGGATTCAGAAGTAAGTTGAGGGGCCGTTACATAGCACCATGGACATAGAGTCAGGAGAACCTGAGTTCAAATGTGACCTCAGATATTTACTAGCTGTGTGACCCTGGCCAAATCACTTAACCCGAATTGCTTCCCTTCCAAAAAAGTAAGTTGATGAAAAAAAAGAAAAATCACAGAAGAAAAGAATTTACCTTTATTCATTTTCAAGCTCTTTCTAATGGAATTAGCTTTATTTGCCCTGTATTACATGCATATTTCCTCTTAGTACATGTTTGCAAACAGAAATAATATTCTTTAAACAAACAGATTCAAAAGAGCAGGGGACAGAATAATAGGGAGACATATACACTTATGCATGAATATTTATACACACCAATACATATAAATACATGTATGTATATAAGTGTGCTGTTGTTGTTGATTTTTTACAGATGAAAAAACTGAGGCAAGCAAAGTTAAGTGCCTTGCCCAGGATTACACAGCTAGTAAGTATCTGAGGCCAGGTTTGAACTCAAGAAGATGAATGTTTCTGCCTCTAGTCCCAGCACTCTATCCACTATACCACCTAGCTTCCCATGCAAATTGTGTGTGTGTGTGTGTGTGTGTGTGTGTGTGTGTGTGTGTGTGTGTGTGTGTGTGTGTAACTTTTGCAAGGAATTAGGGAAATAGGTAACTAGGCTGTGGTCAAGGGACATAAGAACTACTCTTTAAAAGAGGAATTAGATTATTAAGAACTGTATGTGGAAGATTACTGCAAATGACTATTGGTCATAGAAATGCAAATCAAAACATTTCTGAAGTTTCATCTCACACTGCGCAAATTGGCAACAATGGCATAAGATGGAAAGAGTCTATATCAGAGTGGTTATGAAAAGATTAAGTAAACTGATACATTATTGGTGGAATTGTAAAATTGTCACATTCATTCCAGTAAGAAATTAGGAATTTATCGAAAAAATTATCGAAAAAGCCTCAGGGGTCCCCATGCTAGGTATATTCCCCTAGATTGAGCAAAGACAGAAAGAAAGGTGTCATTCACAAAAAATAATCATAGTGGTACTTTTTTTTCTAGTAGCAAAATTCAGAACCATTGCCTGGGAAATGGCTAAACAAACTGTGGCATATCAGTCTAATGAAACCTTACTGGGTCATAAGACAATGAAATTAATATGAAGACTACAGAGAAGCATAAGAAGATAATATAAATTGATGCAGTGAGAAAGGCTAAACTAGGAAAATATTATACACAGTGAAAATGGAAATAACAGCAACAACCAAAAAGTTGAATCCTGACTAATTATAACTAAATTTGTCCACAAAGCAGAAAGAAGAAAATACACCTGCATTTCATGACTGGAGGAGCTGGGAAATGTGTGTATGGAACAATGTATTCTCTTAAATTGAAATGGTGCATTGGCTAGTCTATGAACCTGTTTTCTTGTTTCCCTCTCTCTTTTTCACTCAAAAGCAATGACTTTCTTATAGAGGAGTGACATATTTAAATACTAATATATTTTTTAAGTAGGACAAATGAGTTCCAGACAAGTTTATGCTGTGTACATGATAGTTTGAGAGGGGATGATAAAGCTATAGTCTCAGAAGATCACCATTATTAATGCTTGAAGTTCAAATGTTTAAGAATTTCAGAAGTCTTTGTCAATAAATGACAAGGACTGTCTTTATCAGAGCAGAGATCAGTAAATCTTTTAATTCTAATTGAATTCATTCAGTCATTCTGATTGAATTAAATTCATTCATTTAATTCTTATTGAAGTTACTCCCCACACACACACACACACTCCATCTTTTAAGAAGAATTATGGGAGAAAGGACTATGCTGGGTAAAGAAGAATGCCCACAGAAATGCAGACCAAATGGAGAAAGGTCAGGAATAAATGCCACATAATGATTAGGTGAAGGAACTGGCTATATCTAGGCCAGGGGAAAGAAACCTTAGTGGTAGGAAGTCATTGAGTTACAGGCTTTCAGAGTCATTAGAGAAATGATTATTTTTCTCCCATATTAAAAGCTAATTATCAAAATTGGGGAGACCCCAGCTTTTTTCTCCCTGTCCTATTTCCTTCTCTAGTCCCTCAAGCAGTAGGCTGATGGAAGACAGAATTAACATTCTCCTCATTTAGGGTATTGCTACTCTACCCAACTAGATCAGACTTCTAATCTAAGGTAAAACATCTGACCCATAGTCTTCTGCTTAGGTTGGGGTGGGGGGGATATAGATTCCTTGTTTAGATTGATAAAGACTTGGGGGTTGTTGATTGTTGTTCATTTTGAGAGCAGACTATAACATCTGGAGGGTGATGCCATGACTTGCAAGTGAATTGGATTTAAGTGAGGTAGGGTTGTGCAAAGTCACCAACCTCATTGTCCAGTGGGAAGATATGCCATGACAACTGGAGATGGCCCTGGATGCAGTGGGAGACCCGTCTTTTTAAGCTAAGATCTTTCCCAAATCTCAGTTTATCTGAGACAATGACCATTCAGGGGTTAAGGCTAGACAAGAAATGAGACAAAGAATAACCTCTTTTACATAGTAAAAAAAATCAATCTGGGAGGGGAAGACCTCTGGGTTTTTGGTCAAAAGAGAAGCAATTTACACTCACTATTAGCCAAGACTGGGGGTAATAGAAGTAAATGGTATAATCAAATTTCATTAGAATAGGTCCAGCACCTCATTCCAATATCCATTCTCTCTTTACTTGTTAGTCAATCAGAGTTGATTGCTACCCCCTTGAACAACCACTTTTCCAAGGCCATATAATTTTTGAGTTCAATGCCATGAGGGGCTTTGGCTTTCAAGAGTGTTATTGACCTATTTTATTAAAATATTAGTATTATTAATAGAATGACATGTTACTTATAATTCATGTCTCTCAAATTTTTTTTAAATACCACAGTCAAAATATATCTCAAATGCCATCAAGTCCAAAAATCACCTCTAACACTTTCCCAAACATTGGCCATCCAGCTTTTGCTTAAATATCTCTGATAAAGGGGAACCCACTACCTTACAAAGTAGTCAATTCCATTTTGGAATAGATTTTCTTGTTAGGAAGTTCGTTCATATATTAAACCTCAAACTGTTTTCCTTCATTTTCTAATTGCAGTTTTGTGATCTGCTGTCTGTGACTAAAGAGAAGAAACTTTCTCACACTCAGAATTCCATTAGTGGATAGAAAATGGCCAAGACCTAAGTCCAATCTTGCCTGAGACATTTATCACCTATGTGACCCTGGGCAAATCTCTTAAACTTTCTGTGTTTCACTTTTTTCAGCTGTAAGATAAAGATATTATTAGCTCATACTTTGAATGTTGTGGGGATCTATTGACTTTACATAGCTAAAGTGCTTTGCCAATCTTCAAAGCACTATATGGATATTATTATTCTTCAAAATTGAAAACAATATCCCCTAACACCTCTCTTCTCTTGCCTAAATTTCCAGGGTTCATTTAAACTATCCCTGTCATCATAATAGCATGCATTCAAAACTTTATTTTTCTACTCTACATTTTTTCCTTTTCCTTCCTAAAATATATCATTTTTAACTCAATAAAGCATTTCAAGCATGGTAGGGTAAGGGTGAGGTAAAGTAAATTGAGACTATAGCTTTCTTTATTTCCAGACATGTGTCTGTCTTAATGAGACACAAGCTGATATTTATTTTGGGGATGGGTGACTAATACTGGGCTTGAAATAAGCATAGATGAACTGCTGTCTGACAATACCTACCTCATCTTATATTTAGGACATTGATTTTTTTGAACACATGTAAGACTTTACATTTATACCTTATTGAATTTCATTTATTTGCCTGGGTCCATTCTTCTAGTCTTTCAGGTTTCTTTTAGGTTCTGATGTTATTATACAAAGTGTTCTTTCTCTATCACAACTTTGTGTCATAGCACATTTATCACATAAAAAAGACATGCCTTGCTTCTACTTATGAAAATCAATATTGATATTAATTTATTAGTATTGGTTGTTAATGAAAAAATGGCATATAGCCCAGGACCAATCCCCTAGGGATCTCTCTCCAAACTGATAATGATCATTAGTGCCTATTCTTCATTCTTTGAATAGAGCCATTCCACTAGCACAGAGCCAAACTAACTGCACTATTTACCAGCATCTGGCTCTCCATCTTGTCCATAAGGGAAAAGAAGGGGGTCACGGGTGGTATTGCCACAAGTCTCTTTTGCTATCTTTAACCTAATAGCTTTCTTTGATATATTAAAGATCTATTGAATTAATTCATTATAAGGTTCTTGAGAGCAGGGACTGTCCTTTGCCTCTTTTTGTATCCTCAGAGCTTAACATAGTGCCTGACACATGGTAGAAACTTAATAAATGCTGACTGACTGAATAATTACTCTTTGGAAGACGGTCTTAGGAAAGGGAAATTCTCAATATGTTGTATGGTTCCAGACAGGAGAGCTGGTAAATGATGGGTACAATGTGAAGAGAGACAGATTTTAGTCCCAAATTAGAAATATATGAAAACAAACAGACAACTTCCTAGCAATGAAAGCTGCCTAAAAATAGAAGGAAGTGCTTAAGGAAGTAGTGAATTCTTTATCCTGGGATTTTTTTCAAGTAGAAACTAGAGGGTCAATTTCAGAATATAATATAGTAGAGTTGATTGGGGTAATTGGATGCCCTCTCAGGGTGCTTCTAACTCTGAGTTTCTTATGATTCTATAAATTCTGAACATTTCTGAACATGGCATATCTAAGTAGCTTTTCAGTTGCAGTTCTCATTAATCATTTCTGGTGGCTTTTCTGAAATGTGTCATTGCTACCTAATGTTCCCATGGTGGGGGGGGCAACATAAATCAGGACAGGGTTGTATTTGTTTTCTAAAGAATGAAGAGAAATTGATAAGTAACAGCACTTGCCTAACTGGCATGAGTACCTTACCCAACCTATCACCTTTCAAGCTAGTGTGGGCCTAGCTATATTCTAGGCACAGGATTCAGATGAAAGGACATTTCTTGGCTTCCCCATGAGGTAGGAAGTGTCCTATCCTTACTCCCTCCCCCCCCAAAAAGTTCTAATTTACTGTCTTGATGTAATAGCATAAACTGGACCTTGGAGACTATTGGTCAGGTATTCCCCAGGTATTCCTCATAAAAGGAAGTTAGCAGAATGTACATTGAAACAGTGGGACTTAATATGGTGTTGTTCAAAACAACTTGGCTGTTCAATTTCATGACATTTGGGGAATGGTAAGAAACTCAATGACATGTAGCTTTTGTAGGTCTTGAAGGTCTCGTATTCATCCAGAATCCTTAGCTTAGCCTGGTAGGATTGTTTTGGGCTTCTAATTTCAACCCCTAAACAGAAAGAAATTGTTAGAATTGGTTATTTCCTGCCCATGGTCTAAGAATATGATATTTTCATGACTGGTCAAAATGATTGATTAAAATGTACAGTTTGGATGACTTTGGATTTGAGATTTTCATGATTTCCCAACCCCCTTCTACAGAGATAGAAATTCCGAAGAAAATTCAGTGATGGCTATTTTCTCGGTGCACAGTATTTTTTCTGAGTCAGCTCAGAAGCCTGGGGTACCTCTTTATTCCACTTGCATCCAGACAGAGCACTGAGCACATCAGGTCTCTGGCATGGTATAAAAAGCACAAAGCTTGAGGTGAGAGGGCCTTATGCTGGAACCCTTCCTCCTTCAGTTACTGGTCCTGTGACTTTGATAAAGTTGACCAGTCATGATGATCTTTGACTTCCATGTTTGTTAGAAGAAAGGAGTGCTATTTCGATTCAATTCAGTCCAGTCCAGGGAGCACAGTTAAGATGTTTGTTTTTAAAAGGGGATCATCTTGCTTGCTCTCCTCCCCAAATTCCTCCAAGGATAAGCAGCTGCCCTGGGACTTAAGAATGATTCGTTGCCCTCCTCTGGTCTCTAGAACAACCAGTCAGTCAGTAAATAAACATTCACTATGTGCCAGGAGCTGAACTAATGTCTGGGGGACAACTCTTTACACACTATTTTAGAATAAATTGGAGGAGATGGATAAAGGGCAGGAGCTAAAATTAATGGGGACAAGGAAAGGCTTTTGTCGAAGGCAGTATTATAGCTGGTATTGAAGGAAAGCTAGGAGGCAGAGATGAAGACACCAGCTCCATTGAAAGCCTTTATGATCTGGGTCCAGGTTTCTTCTCTGGTGTCATTTCATATTGATCTTTCACTTATCCTATATTTGTGTCAAAACTACCAACTTGTGGTTCCTCCAACTTTTACCTTCATCTCCTGCCCCTTTGCTTTTGCATAGGCTGTGCTTCATGCCTGGAATACTTCACTCGACATTCTCTCCTCCACTTCACCTCTTAGAATCTCAAGCTTTCTTGTTGGAGTCCACCTGTTTCCTCTTTCCAGAGTACTATGTATATACTTATCTATGTGCCCGTTGTATCCCTTCTCCCCCATGCCCGTGTAAGTTCCTTGAAGGACAGTAGCTATTTTTTGTCACATCTCTGAATTCCTAGGCCAAACATAGTTCTTTGCTTTTGCATATTATACTTCTTTTTTTTTTTTTTTTTTTTTTTGCTTTTTGGAGGGGTAAGGGGAGTGCAATTGAGGTTAAGTGACTTGCCCAAGGTCACACGGCTAGTTTTGTTTTAAGTGTCTGAGGATGGACATATTACAATTCTTAACAAACCTCTTAATAAGTATTTATTGACTTGGAGCGGATTGAACCAAATTAGATTCATTGGATTGGACTGGTCTGGATTAGATTGAACTGGACTTGACTGAACTGCATTGGATTAGTTTGAATAAGCAAAATTATCTGCTCACCTGAGGAGAGAAAGGTGCTGTCATGGTAGGGATTGGCGGTGGAGGAATCGTTGGCTTTGCAGGTGGCTAAGGAAAAGACAGAGATGGAGTGAAGGTCATGGCTAAGGAGAGGGGTTAGAGGGAAGGAGACACCTTCAGAATGTAGAAGCCACCTCTCTCTGGGCTTTTGTTCTGCTGGAAATTAGTCACATTTATGGGGGTGGGTTCATGAACTGTGTTGACTAAACTTGAATTTGGAAATCCTCTGCCCATTTCAGCCTCTAGTCGATTTGCCTAATGTAGGAGTAGCTAACCCAGGAACCGCAAACTGAATAAGGCCCTTCAGAACTTCCAAAGAGGTGAGCTCTTGAATCCAGCATGAAGAAAAAAAGAAATCCCACAGTGAGGGACAGTGTGGTGCAATGGGAAAAAGCGTTCCTGTTGGAGGCTTGGGCTTGAACCCACATCTCATTTTTATGACCTTGGCCAGGTCACTTCTCCTTTCTGGGTCTCAGTTTCCTTCTTTGTAAAATTTGTGCTTTGGAATATTTGGCATCCAAATTCCTTTTTGGCTGTAGAGATTATGATCTAATTAATTTACTTCTATAATTTATGGTAATTATGTCCTGAATATGATACTCCAAGATGAAGGACACTTTAATATAAGACATAAAAATACTTTAAGCAATTATCAATAAAGAAAAAAGTAGATTATTATTTATAAAACAATCTATCTTTATTGTATAATTAGCAACAGATTGTATCTATCACTTGCCTAGGACTCTTTTTCAGTGACACTCTTGAGTTATAGCCTCTACCCTTGGGCCCTCTGATATTTATGAGTGCCTGGCAGAATCACGTTAGGACCGTTTGCATATTGCTATCACTAATTTGAGTCATTCTCTCTCTAGACATGGCTAGGAAATATCAATAAACAAACTATCAGTGTTTGATGAGCACCAAATGGGGACGGCATGCTTTAGGAAATTTGGCAACATTTTCCATGCACAACATACTTACCATTCTAACATTTTGGTTGGAGACTGGAGCTCCTCTGAATTCCTTGCCAGCTGATTTCTAAAGCAAATCAGTTAAATTGTATTAGACTCTATTGACCCATCATTGTCTCCACAAGTTCCTCTTTCCCTACCAAAAAACCATTCCTTCCCTACCAAAAAATTGACACCAACATAGGAAGGATAGAAGTTAGGCCTCAGTGGGAAATCTAAGAGATTAAATGGGATTCTTGTGCACAGATTAGTTATGGTAAACTGGGGGATAATCAGAGACTCCTTTCTTAGGACCAACTCTTATTGATTATGATTATTACATGTGTATGTGTGTGCGTGTGCATGTTCGTGTGTGTGTGTGCATTTGTGTGTTTGTGTGTGTGTTCTTTAATGACGATGATCTGATGAAGCGTTAAGCCTTTTTTGGATAGCTACAGCTCTTTGTGTCACTGTCTATAATTATGTAGTGAAATTGCCATTATCAAGAAAGAAAGATTTAACTCTGAAAGCCCAGGATTGAGGATTGAAATGTTCCTATGACTAATCTCCACTGATCTAATATCAAAAATGACAACAGCAGCAACAACAAACTAAGTCTGGTATGGGCTTGCTTTTTCCAAATGTCTGTTATTCATGAAATTGAATTCAGGAGAAAATTAATGAATTGTTCCAGTTGCCTGAGTTCAATCATTCCTGCCTTTGCTGCATCCCTAATGTGAACAGTGGGTAAACCTCTGGTTGTACATATTCTCCCTGAACTTTTGAAATCAATTGAGCCTGTATCCCTAATCCTTTGCTTTTTAGGATAGAATGGACACCTGGCCTTTACCCCTCTGTATGGATCTGGGTTTAAAAAAAAGAACCTCCCACTAAGGGAGTGTGAGGACATAGCAGAGGTACTAAGGAAAGACAAGGATAAAATTAATCCATGTTACAAACAGAAGAGGGAAGATGCTTACCATAGTAATATACTGTGGACTTGAATAACCAGCAGGGATATCATCCAAGGTTTCTGAATCATTTTGCTGATAGGAAAAAATGGTGGTGGGTAACCTCAGGTTACTGCGGACATTCAAGGCAATGTGAAAACTTTCCAAACCAACAAAATGAATTGCCTGACTTCAACCCCAAAATTCCCCTTAGAGAATTTGTAGATAATAAAATAAACTCAGGCAACATGCCTCTCCATTGTGTTCTCCCAGTTGGGCAATTGGATATGTGGAAATCTGGCTACGTTCTCAGTTCAAATACAGATCAAGTGAACTTGTGATACACACAATGCCCCCTGAGTGGCACTGACCAACCCATTGCACCATAGATGCTTTAACGATTCAATGACCTGCAGTTTTGTTGCTGGGCATTCCCTTCCCAAAATCGGAGCACAAGTACTTTGTGCCTTAGGAGAAAGTCTTGGAGAGCTACTGTGCCCCAAATTCCATTTTTTCTGTGACGAACCTGGTAAAGAGACTCCCTAAGCCCGGCTGGGCTGGCTGGTGGAGGGTGGGCACTGAGTCTGATGCTGGGTCCACATCAAGGCATTTCCAGCTCACCCTGAAAGGACTTCCTAGTGCTTCCATACTACTGGGAGAGTTTGCAAGCATCTTTGCTCTTTGGCTTCAGCAGCTTCCTTCTGGTCCCAGATAAAATTCCATCTTCTACAGAAACACTTTCTTGTTCTTTCTTCCCTCTGTTGGTGATTTCTAATTCATCCCATATATAGTTTGTTTGTATATAATTATCTGCTTGTTTCCTCCCTCATTAGACCAGGAGCTCCTTGAGGGCAGGGATTGACTTTAGCAGCCAGTGCTGGACACATAGTAAGCATGCAGGAAATGTCTATTGACTGACCATCTAGGGTCACCATCATGCCTTATGATATCATCTCATTTCATGTATATGTAGGTTTTTTTTTAACAATAACAATGATTGTTATAATCATAATAAGTAGCTAAAATTTATATAGTGTTTGCAAAGGCTCTTAAATGCATTATTTCATTCAATTGTCACAAGTCAAATAAGTTAGGAGTTCTTATTTTTTTTCCTTTTCCTAAATAAGTAACTGAAGTTTAGAATTTCCAAGGATCACATACTTACTAAATATCTGAGGTAACATCTAACAATAACAACAATAATGATGATAATTATCACTGCTAAAAGTCATACAGGACATCCCAAAAGTCTTAGTGCTGCTTTTGCATTTGGCACCTTGTGATTTTACTTAAGGATTTTACACATGTGCATATTTGTTTCTAATGGCAGATATCTCTAGGGTGGCAGAGGGAAAAGAGGAAAGAAGAAATTTTCATAACTTTATCATATATTTAAAAGGAATAGCAAGTTGTATGTAATAGATTGACAATTTCATGTGCAACCATCTTTTTATTATACTATGTTATAGGAAAGTTTGTTTTATTCTATAAGTTAAAAATAAAAATAAATAAAACTAAAAAAGAAAGGATTTAGTACCTTAAAGCTGCACTAAGGCTTGGGACATTCTGTATGGCACTTTAAGGTTGCCTGAGAACTGTACATATGTTACCTCATTGTATCCTTCCAACAACCCTGGGAAGTAGGTGATATTGTTATCCCCATTTACCAGAGGAGAGAACTAAGGCTGACAGTGGTTAAATGAAGTGACTAAGGTCACACAGTTGGGAAATGGTTGGAGTCAGGATTAGAAGTGAAGTTTTATCAAATGACAAGAATACCTGTCTTCCTGACACGAAGTCCAACATTCTATCCACTTCACAAAGGTGTTTCCTTAAGTACATTGGAATTCAACTAAGCCAAGGGAGTATAGAGGAATGAGAGCTGGTCTTGGGGTTAGATTTATACTAGCTCTGAGACTTTGGGATCTTATCCATTTAATGCTCTCATTCTTGGTTTCACCATCTGTAAAAATAATATCTACCTGATAAGTTGTTGTAAAGATCAATTCTAAATCCTGCTACCATACGTACTCCTACTTTTATCACTACTACTACTATCACCACCACTATTACTACTGAAATCACTACTAATTCTATCACCACCACTACTACTACTATCACCACCACCACCACTACTACTACTATCACCACCACCACCACCACTACTACTACTACCACCACCACCACTACTACCACCACCACTACTACTATTACTACTACTGCTACTTCTACTACTGCTATTACTACTACTACTGCTACTACTGCTACTACTACTATTACTACTACTACTGCTACTACTACTACTGCTGCTGCTACTACTACTACTACTGCTACTACTACTACTACTATTACTACTACTACTGCTACTTCTACTACTACTATTACTACTGCTACTACTACTACTACTATTACTACTACTAATGGTACTACTACTACTACTACTACTACTACTACTACTACTACTACTGCTACTACTACCATTACTATTAACAAGTCACAAATTTTCAGTGCCTCCCAGAAAGTTATAAAACAGTCAATTGTTTGGCACATACTAGGCATTTAATAAATGTTTGTTAATTGATGAATATATTGTGGAATTGGTGCTAATATCTTTTGGTAGAGGAAGTTTTCTTCTTGGGAGTTCTCTATACTTAATGAAATTAAGGGTTCAGATAAAACTCAAGGCAAATTAAAAATAACAAGAACACTAAATATCATAAGCTTCTTGTGGGAAAAGAATGCACATTTCACTAACTTTATACACCACAGCTCCTAGAACAGTGCTAGGCAATTGACATACTTAGAAATATTAACTAGTTGTCAGTGAATTCCTTACATCTTGGGAGCAAACCACTGGTTCAGGCCTGCTCTGCTGTTGTTCATCGCTTGAGTGTCCTTGATTGTCCACTGCAGGTGTGGTGGTGGGAGGGCTAGGGGAAGAAAGTGTTAGGTTTGTTCACTAAAGTCCTATGAACTCCCCCCTCTTTCCCATGCCTGGTGCCTTGTTTTACTGCAGACCCAGACACCCCTTCAATCCCATCTAAAAGAAGATTTCTTACCTATTAACTTGTTTCAGTTTACTGGCCTTTTGGTGATGAACAATCAACACAGCAACAACGACTGTGACCAGGACCACAGTCAGCACTCCAGCCACAATGGAGACATCTGCAACATGAAAGGCATGGGCAATAGTACTCTGCAAGAACTTGGAGATAACAGTTAACAAAGTAAGGCTTTGGCCCTGTCCAGCTTCTGTCCCTGACACTTCTTGTCTCAAGGGCTTTCATTTTGGAAATAGCTTTGCTTTATTACTAATGAAGCTACAGCCTGCACAAGACTTATCTCCATTAGGAGCTGGGTCTATGCCCACAGTTCCATTATGCCCAGAAGAAACACAATTCAAGCAAAATTTTGCTTGGCAGCAATTAACTGAGTATCATAAAACCCCTTTTATTGTGACTTCTCAAAGGACTGAAGCCAGTTAAAAGAATTATCCCAACAAGGAACACGAATTCTAAAACTTTTTTTTTTAATCTTGGTAGAAGAGGGGGAAGGGAAGGCTTCTTAGGTATAGGAGAGCAGTCTAGCTGACCAAGCATATGTATTCATGTTTAGAATCATAGAATGCTTGCTATCAAGGGACAACAGAGTTAGAGTTGGTAGGAACGTCATTTTTTCTCATGTGGGAACTAAGTCTCGGTGTGGAGGTAGTCAATGGCCCAGGGTTTCATAGATAATAAATGCTAGAATTGGCATTTGAACCCACAGTCTCTCTTCCAAATTCATTGTCTTTGTATTATGCCAACATCCCATCCTAGAAGGAACGATTAGAGATTAACATTAATATAATTTTAATTGTTTATTAAATATATAAAAATATTATGATGATTAATATAATTATTAAGTAACTAAATCAACATTACTAATATATTAATAATTACTGGAATTTATAGCACTTTAAGGTTTGCAAAAATGCTTTACAATTAGGAGTTCATCTTATCCTCATAACAGCTCTGAGGGGTAGGTATCCCCATTTTACAGATGAGGAAACTGAGGCAGAAGTTAAGTGATTTGTCCAGGGTCACATGCCTAGTGACTGTCTGAGGCAGGATTATAATTCAGATCATCCTTACTCTAAGCCCAGTGCCCTATTTATTGTGCCATCTAGCTAATTATGTTTAGTAAACCCTACCTTTCTTCCCACTATAATTCCTGCTCCCCACAATCACAAGTGAGAAATATCAGGAATGTACAGAAGCAGCAGTGGATCACATGAATGAAGGCCAATGTTAAAAAAGGTGAGCTTTTGGGTAGTGCTGATACATCATGAACCATGCCACTCACTGGTAGTAAATGTGGTTTCCTCACAGTTAGGATGGGCCAGCCCTTCTTCACATTGACACTGGAGTTCGTGATCACATACCTGGAGGAGCAGAGAGTCAAAGAAGAGTTCAAATGGCTAGGAAGCACTGTCAGATTTCCTTTAGACCTAAACAGAAGGCATTTGGGGAATCCTTTCTTAAAGAAAAACAGAACAGAACAAAACCAAAATCTTTTGCTTGGAAGTCTGATAGTTTATGGTCAAAGACAATACCCTAGCTACCTTAGGTAATGTTGATGTGGCAAAGAAGTGTGTCAAAGTTAAGCCTTTTCCAAAATAAAAGTGTTTGGTTTACTAAGTGGTCCTAAAAAGATGAGAGAGAGACAGAGAGAGAGA
>NW_027185697.1:15132416-15138861 GCF_028583685.1 Petaurus breviceps papuanus | reverse complement strand
CTTCATTGCAAAGATGTGCTATTACATCAAAGGTTTTGAAGAGAGGCTTTTTAACTCCCACCAGCATTCTCTATCAGCTAGTCTTCTGGTACTAGCATCAGAGACGCCAGCTAGACTGGTCCTGAGATGACAGACACACATTCCAAGTTCTAGTACCAGCCCAAACTTTTGCTTCTCTGATCTCTGACCTTGGCCTTGGCCTTAACCACAATTTAACACCTGATGAGGTCTCCGGTAAGGGCAATACATCATAGAATTGTAGACTTAGAGCTGGAAGAGATTATATAAACTATCTAGTTATTTTAACTTGGAAAAACTGGGGTCCATGATTTGTTCAAAGTCACAGAGCTGGGTAGCTCAGTGGATGGAGTAGTGTACCTAGAGTCAGGAAAATCTGAGTTCAAATCCAAGCTCAGATACTTATTAACTTTGTGACCTTTGGTAAGTCACTTCACCTTTGCCTCAGTGTCCTCGATTATAAAATGGGGTTAATAACAGCACCTTCCTTGGAGGGTTATTGTGAAGATTAGAAGAGATAATGTTTATAAATTGCTTAGTACAGTGCCTGAAACATAGTAGGCACTTAAATTATTTTCTCTCCCCCCACCTTTTCCCCCCACTACTTAAATACTAAATGAAAGAGTTAGGATTTGCATCTGTAAATTCTAGATCCCAAAGCCAGTGGTCATTCCATGAAACTTCTTAGTTTATTTATTTTGAACAGGACCTGTGGTTTTGTTGGTGTAGGGAAATCCTGATGAGCAAATTCCCTCTGCAAAACGAGATTAACACCTACTCTGACATTTACTGTCTTGGAGAATTGCCTGGGGATGCTGAGACATTAAGGGACTAGTCCAGGGTCACATGGCCAATATGTGTCAGAAGTGGGACTTGAGCACTTGCAACCTTTCCCTTTTCTTTCTAATCCCGGTTGCCTTCTTTCTTTGCATGGCAAGGGTAGTGAGGAGGAATGGTCAAAATGATGAGAATCTCCAAAGCCCATATCTTCCCAGCCTTTAGAAAACCCAAGACAGAAAAGAGTAATAGTGATTCCATTCTTCAAGGATTATGCTAGTTGCCTCTTACCATCCTTGAACAGCTCAGAACACTGACTGTCTCTCGTGGGGCACTTCCCCATGAAACAATAGCCTTTGGAGTTTTGGCACGGGAATCCATTCACTCGGAATCGATCCACAGGACACTTAGGGGAGAAGCCATCACACATCTCAGGAAGATCACACTCATCTTTGGCTGTTCTGCACAAAACCCCAGCTTTCTTAATCTACAGAAAGAAGAGGGAATCAAGACATACAACATGACCTTTATTCAGTGAGGCAAGACTCAGTGCTTGGGGAAAATGAGATGGTTTTGCTTCAGTGGATGGTGATAGAAATTAAGGACATTTTGGAGAATCACACTTCAGAACTGGAAGGTACCTCAGAGACCCTCTAGTCCAAATTATCCATGGGAAAAAAAGTCCAGTATAATAGCCACAAGTGACCATCCAGAATTCACTGAGTGACCACCAGCTGAAGTAATCAACAGTGGGAGGTCTTTCCCAGTCCCCACGGTTGCTGATGCCTTTCTCTCTAAGGTCACCTCCCATCTACTCTGTCTATAATTTGCACTTATCTATTTATATTTAATAGGCAGATAGGTGGCACAGTGAATCAAGCACTGAGTTTGGAATCAGGAAGATTCATTTTTGTAAGGCCAAATCCATCTTCAGACACTGACTAGCTGGATGACCCTGACCAAGTCACTTAACTTTTTGCCTCAGTTTCCTAATTTGTAAAATGAGCTGGAGAAGGAAATGACAAGTTACTCCAGTATTTTTGCCAAGAAAACTCCAAATGGGGTCACAAACAGTTGGACATGACTGAAACATTTTTTTAATGTTGTTTCTCTCATTAGAATTTACTTAAAATTAGACATTTACTGTCTTGGAGAATTGCCTGGGGACGCTGAGATATTAAGGGACTAGTCCAGGGTCACATGGCTTCTTGAAGATAGGACTTCTTTGTGTGTGTGTGTGTGTGTGTGTGTGAGTGTGAGTGTCCCAAGGTTTAGCAACTGTGGTTGGCTCCTAGTGGGCATTGAAATGTTTGCATTCTGAATTCTTAGAGTCAGGAGAAAGGCTTAGAATGTCTATACATTTGAGTTGTTTATTGATGGTGGTGTTTGTTTGCCTTGATGGGGGTTGCAATAGCATCTTATTCTGTCTCATCTAGTGTTGCCTATGCTATAGCTGCAATAGTGACAATAGCTAGCATTTAGAGTTTGCAAAGCACTTTCTATCTTCTGTTCTCTCCTTTGATCCTCATAACAACCCTCCAAGGTAAGTGCTATTATTATCCTACTGCACAGACCAAGAGAGTTACAATAACTAGCCCAGTGTCACAAAGTTAATAAGTGTCAGAAGGAAGGTTTCCAAGTTCAGAGCTCTCTCCATGGTACCTCCCAGCTGCTCCTTTGCACAATCAGGGGTCCACAGGTGTAGACCCTTCATATTATCATATCATTTTGATGCATTTATTGATTTTGCTGGTGTTTTCCCCCTCTTTTAAAAAAAAGCCCTTCTACCAGATGGCTCTCTGGTTGGGAGGAGGAAAACAATTGAAGCATGTTAAAAAGACAAAATATAACTAAAATCTATCTAAACAATCAAAAAAGCAAATACACATATTAGCATCCCATATTCAGTGAAGCAATGAGGGACAGGTACTGCTTTCTGACCTCACTTGCCTCTCTGGAATGAGCTGGGTGGAAGGGGACATCCTACCTTACAAGACTCACAGCATTCTCCCCCTGCACAGGCACTCCCAGGCTTCAGGATGCACTTTTCAGCCTCGCAGCAAATATTGGTGCAGTCCTTCACAACGATGGAAATGGGAAAAGGACAGCAGTTAGATCATACGATGGTCCCTGTTTGCACAGTTCAGTATCCCCCCCCCTTGTCCAATACATATTCAACATAACTGTAAAATAATTCTTTTAAAACACAAGTGGAAAGAGAATAAACATTTCTATTATGTTCACTATGTTCACTGTGCTAAGCAGTCTGGAAATGTATCATTTGATTCTCATAACCACTCTGGGAGGTAGGTGCTATTATCATCCCCATTTCAGAATTGAGGAAACTTGAGCAGATAGAGGTTCAGTGACTTGTGTAGGGTCACACAGCTAGTAAGAGTCTAAGGCTAGATTTGAACGCATCTTTCTCACCTCAGACCCTATGCAATGTGGAACCCCTTAGCTGCTTCTCACTAAGTCTCATTCTCAACTACCTCTCATTCAAAAATGATGAGAGTGCCTAGGGGTGGGTTAATCCAGGAATAACTCTTTTTTAAGCAATTGGAGTTAAGTAACTTACTCAAGGTTACAGGGCCAGTTATTTCTGGGTGTGACACTAAGTACCTGAGCCCGGATTTAATCCCCAGGTCATCCCAACACTGGAGCCAGTGCTCTTACTTGCTGAGCCACCTGGCCTCCCCAAGGAATAACTTTTTAAAATGACTGATGAGATCCCTTTATGTGGCAAGGGTGATTGTCAGAAGGATAAGGAAACAGCTCCCTTATATTGTGATCAATAGTAAACTACCATGGAGCTTGTTTTAATTAATGAACTTGCTAAGTTTTATTAATCTTTCTGTCAAAAATTTAGAAATATTATTGGTTCCCTCTAACATTTGACACCATGGGGCAAAGTCCCAGTTATCCCATCCTAGTTTATAAGATCACAGGTAGAAAGAACTTGATCCATTCTTATATAGCCTATCTTATCTGACCCTTCATTTTACAGAAGAGGAAACTCAGGCCTGGGGAGATTAAGTGATATAATTAAATTAAGTGATATATGAGATATAGCTATGCCAAGGGAAGGATCTGGAAGGGTCTCCTACCTGGTTTATGGACTCTTTTCACATATACATGTGCCCTTGGGCTATGGTGGGGAAAAGGACATCCTTCCTACAAAGGGACATTATAACAATTATGAAGGGAATGAGTTTGGATAACAGAATCAAAGGGTTAGAGCTGAGAACTCTCAAGGCCAAATCCTTTATTTTGTTGGTGACTTTATAGGTACTTGTTGGTCTGAGGAAATGCAAATACAGGGTCACATAGCTAGGAAGTATCTGGGGTAGATAGCAGAAGATAGTATCTGGGGATTAGAACCCAGGTCTTTCTGCCTCCAAGTTCCAAACCCTGTCATGGCAATACAATCCACTTTCTCCTTAGGACAGTTAAATGGGGAAAGGCCTCAAAACAAGGATATATGAGGACCTGGAACTGGGAATGTGTTGCCTAGAGAAGGATCAGAGTGGACATGATATTGACCTTAAATCCAGGGTATCCAAAAGTCTCAGTGCAGTGTTAAGCTCTACTCTGACTTTTGGGACACACAGTATTTAAATGAAATGGATGGTAGACTGAATTTACCTGTCCCCAAAGTGCCAATTCAGAGTAATTACGGGAGTGCAGAGCCAGATATTTTAGCTCAACCAAACAAGAAACATTTTAATGGCTAGAGCTGCTCAAGACTGGAAATAGCTGCTTTGGGAGGCCATTAAACTCCTGTCACAGAGAGTCATTTTCCATGTTCATCCCCCTCCCTTGCTATGCTTCTGATATACGGGCTATCACTGTCATGACTCAGAGGCCTTTGCACCTTGGTATCTCCCTGTGCTATGTCAATCCCTTCTCCTGCTGGTGTATTCCTTTCACGATCTCCAATTGAGGGATAAGCCCAGGCCCACCATGTTTAATTCTTCTTGCCATCTGTGCTTCCAACACTATGGACTTTGCCTTCATGCACCTTGTGTGTTTTGCTTTCCCCCATTAGAATATTAAGATCCTTGAAAGCAGTAACTGTCTCTTTCTGCCAGTATTTGCATTCTCGTGATTAGCACAGTGTCTGGCACGCAGCAGTTGTTCTCCTGACATGTGTCTGGAGCAGGGTTCCTGGCATCAGGCCAGAGGTTAGATGAGATGGTCTCTAAGATCCTTTCTTAGGAATCTGGAAACTGGAGTGCTTCTGGTCTGTAGAAAGCCCCGTTTGTATAAATCCTGATTCATGGATGACAACACAAGGCCCGACATGAACTCCTGGGAGTCTGAAGACTGCATTTTAATTTAATTGCCAACATTTGTTTGCTAACTTGTTAGGATTAATGAATTTCTGCCTTCCTTGTGAATCTGATCGTTAATAAACACCCACTCCTTGTAAGTACCTCCAAGCTGCCACAATCGCACTCCTCTCCCACTTCTAATATCTGGTTCCCACACTTTGGGAATGTGATTATGTCCTTGGAAGGTGGGATGTTAAGGATGCACATGGGCTTGTAATCCAGGAGATATTGACGATATTGGTTCCGGTTGCATTTGCTGAACCCTTGGGAGGGGATGCTGGGAATGAGAAAGGCAAAACGAGAGAAAGATTAGCCCTAAAGATGGGACGGTGCACCCCAGGGCTGATGCCATGCTCCAGAAGGATGCAGGCATCTCTAATACATGCTAACAGCCTTCTTATTCCTCCTGATCCAATGCATGGAGCTTCCCATCTGCGGTGCATTGAGATCCTTCTGAAAGAGAAAATGGTTTTTTGCCAAAAATCTCTCTTTCACATACAATATTGGAAATCAATCAATCATCAACATGCTCTTATTATGCACTTGCTATATGCCAGCCACTGTGGTAGGTCCTGGGGTTACAAGCACAAACAACAAAGCAATTCCTACTCATAATAAGTGTGCATTCTAATAGGAAAGGGGCTCAGTCTAAATTGATGTGTGTCTGCATGTGTGTATCTTTGTACATATGTATGTGTTTGCATATAAGTATGTATGCAGGTATTTGTGTGAGTATAAGAATGTGTATGTGTACATATGTATATGCATGTGTATGTATGTTATATTTGTATGTGTGCACATAGTTATATATCTATATCAATACAAATGTATACAAAGTAGTTAAATACAAGGTAGAGGGCATTAGCAGTTGTGGGGATCAGGAAGAACCTAAGGCAGAAAATGGTACCTGAGGTGTATCTTAAAGAGGGACAGGACTCCATGAAGCAGAGGCAAGGAGGAAGTATGTTCTAGGCATGGGGCACGGCCAGTGCAAAGGCATGGAGATGGGAAAGGGAGGTGTCTAGAACTGTAAGGATGAGAGAGATGGTCAATTCAGCTGGATGATAGAAGGCAGGAGGGTGAGGGATGTCTTCACTTTCCCCACATCCATCCAAGAAGATGCACTTTTCTGTCACAGGACTTAACTGAGAAGGTATTGATGTTTTCTACAGGTACTAAAATCATAGCAGTTTGCTGCTAAAGAGAATGAAATAAGTGGGTAGACAGACAGAAAGACAGACAGACAGACAGACAGACAGACAGACAGACAGATAGATAGATAGATAGATAGATAGATAGATAGATAGATAGATAGA
>NW_027185697.1:15125119-15132406 GCF_028583685.1 Petaurus breviceps papuanus | reverse complement strand
AGATAGATAGATAGATAGATAGATAGATAGATAGATAGATAGATAGATAGATAGATATGGACGGACAGATTGATTGATGAAGATAGATGGATAAATAGATAAATAAAACATAGATTAAATGCTTACTATGTTCCATTCCAATTAAGGTAATTACTAGAGATATAAATAAAAACAAGCAAAATCATCCCTACTGAGAAGATGATATTCTAATGACAAAGATCGTGCATGAAAGTGTGTGGTTGGGGCTGCTTTGAAAATGGCCAGCGAAAATGGTACCTTTATAGGCCTGAGCAATACAAGGCCAAATAGGACCTATCAGGGCCCAGGCTGGTTCCAGGTGTAGAGTCCAATGGAAAGGAGGTAGAGGGAGGAGTAGAGATAGAAGGGAGAGATGGCCTAAGGCAGCTAGGTGGTGTGGAGGTAAGAGCAGTGGACTTGAAATCAAGAAGACCTGGCTTTGAATTCTGCCTAAGACACTTAACCATTGTATGTCCCTGTACAAGTCAGTTACCTTTTCTCAGCCTTAGTTTCCCTTTCAATAAAATTAGAAGAGTAATGGCACCCACCTCCCAGGGTTTTGGAGATCCAGTGAGATAACACACATAAAGGGCTTTGCAAATCTTCAAATGCTGAACAAATATTAGCAACAGTGACTACCACTATTGCTACTGCTGCTGCTGCTGCTTCTCCTCCTTTCCTCCCTGGGAACTTTGTGCAGACTTGCATTCTCAGTCAGCAGGAAAAGGGAGCTCTGCTCCAGCATGACCATGAGCCAGCACCCAGTCTTTGGTTGAAGACTTCCAATGAGGCATTAGCTTGGGAGGTAACCAATCCCATTTGGAGGTAATTCTAACGATAGAAAGGGAAAGTAGAAAGTGCCTAGGACACGTCAGGGAGTTTAGAAGGGACCAGATTCTGAAGGGTTTTAAATGCTAGAAAACTTTACTTTTGCTTTTGGAAGTAACCATAGCTGGAGATGAATGAGTAGGAGGGTATCACAGCAAGACCTACACATTAGGAAAATCACTTTGCCCACTGAGAGGAAGGGAGATTAGTAACATGAAGAGCAATGAGAAGACTTTTACTATAGTCCAAGAAAGAAGTGACAAGATTCAGAATCCCCATGGTACCTAGGTTGGTAGACAGGAAGAGATTTTTAAAAGAGATGTGGTGGAGGGAGAAATGGCAAGGCTAGTCAAAGAATTGACTTTGCAAGGTAAGAGTGAACAGTTAAAACTTCAAGTCTGAGTGGCTGTGATGGTGGCATGCTTTGTTAGCAAGACCTGGGCAGAAAGTTCTGGATAGAATGTTTTGTTCTGCAAATGCTGATTTTAGATGCCTACAGGATAACCAGTTTAAGAAGATCAAAAGGCAATTAGTGAGAGGAAGCTAGATCTCATACAGAGACTAGAAGACTGAATCTAAAGATGAAAATCCTCTGAGCACAATGATAATTTAATCCATGAGAACGAGGACAATCACAAAGTAAGATATTGTGTGTGTATAAAGAGATTATATTATGTTTGTATATATGTGTGTAAACATATATACATACACACACACATATATATACATATACATATATATACATATATGCCAATCCTCTTCTATATCATGGGTTCAAGGTCCTTCCTCATCCTGGTTCTGCTCCTCTGGATACCCTCTGGATACCATCATGCCTGCCCAAACGGGGGCCCCGAATGGAAAGGTAATACTCTCAGTGTGTCTGGCTCCATCCTCTTCTCTGTTGGCCCTACTCTTGCTATCCTTTGGGGTACAGGACAGGTCTTACTTCCTTCCATAAAGTCTCCTCCAGTCTTTTACATCCATATGAATCTTCCTTTCCTGAATTTCTAAAGCACTTATTATCTGTACTCCAGGAAGAAGCAGCGTGGTGTAGTGTATAGAGACTTAGAGCGAGGAAGACCCTGGTTCAAGTCTTGCCTCTAACACACATTTGCTGTGTGACCCTGAACAAGTCACTCACCCTCTGTGTGATCCTCTACAATGATCAGCTGCAGAGAAGGTGACCCACATTTATAGAAAATGTCTTTATTTGAGAGTTACTCTTCCTCTCTTACAAATTAGCTTTCAGTTGTGTTCTGCCATATTTGTCTCTGTTTACTTCTAGGACAGAATATAAACTATGCCCAACCACACATCTTCCAGTCCCCCTTCCTGCACTCTTTTTGTCATTAGAACACAATCTCCTTCTCAGTAGGGACAATTTTGCTCATTTTTATTTATATCTCTAGCAATTAACTTCATTTCTGGCATGTAGCCAACTGGCACATGGCAAATTCATATTCAATACCCTTCCAAACCTCTTCCTATTTGACCTTTCCAACCCAATTCCCTATTACTCCCCATCATACTCCCCATATGCTCCATTTGTACAAGTCTGGCCTTCATACAATTCCTCACGTCCAACCTTCCCTCTCTCATTTCTATGACTGCACAGACTGTCATCCATGACAGAAACATGTACCCTTCTCCTCTTCATGTCTTTAGCATCCCTTATCTCCTTCAAGACCCAGCTTCAATGTTACCTTCCTCATGAGAATTGCCCCTCCCAGCTGATAGCATTCTCCCCTCTTCAAACTACCTGACATGTCTTTTGTGACTACCTCAATATATGTATGGTGCCTTCCCTACAGAATGGAAGCAGCCTGAGAGAAGGAGCTACTTCTTAACCTATTTATTCATGAATAGAACATACATTGGGGTGTAGGGATACAAGAGACATTCTCTTACTTATGACAGCAATATAGATGTTCTAAATAGAATTGGGATCTGAAGCTACTGAGAGAAATTTCACATTTGTTCCTCTCCTTCCCCCCAAAAGCAAAAGTCCCACCTTCCTCCTCCATCCATCACACATCGTCCATAGGTACAGGTGCAGGGATAGGTGTCATGCTGCATTCCAAGGCTATGAGCCAGCTCGTGGGCCATTTTGTCAGCTACCATGTTGGTGTCATGTAAGTGATCCTGGTGCAATAAATGTGTGTTAGTGGCATCTAGCACACAATGAGGAAGAGAAGCAAGACACCTGGCCTAGAAGGCAGGGGGCATGGGCCATTTTTCTGGATCTGTCACTTACTGAACAGTGATCTTGGGCAACCAAATTCCTCTGGTCTTCCATTTCCTCCTTTTTGAAATGAGGAGCATTGACTAGGTCATTTCTAAGATTCTCTTCAGAATTTCACACTTCAAGGTCACTCCTAGTCTTGAAATGGTGTGTTCTAAGGTCATTCCCAGCTCATATATTCTCAGCACTTCCAATTTTTACATTCTTTGTTCTAGATCCCTCCCAGTTCTATAAATTTTTACTTTAAGAACTCTCCCAGTTCTGGCCTTTTATGTTCTAGGTTCTCATATATCCTTTCAAGCTCTGGAATTCTCTGGCTTAAGGTCTTTCCAAGTCCTAACATTTTTTTTGCACTAAGCTCCCAGCTCTAACATTCTCTGTTCCAAGGTCTCTTCTAGCTCAGACATTCTTGGTTCAAAGGTACCTCCACACTCTGACATTCTTTATTCTAAAGTCCCTTTCACTTCTAATACTCTGTGAATCCCTGACCTACCTTCATGTCCTCAAACAAAGTATTTAGTGTCACTTCCTTTTCTGTAAAATGAGGGTGTAGGACCAGATTTCTTAAACATATATTAGCTCTCTTCTGTGCTCTAAAATCTTTTCCAAAGTTTTATCCTGTGTTCTAATGTCTCTCTCAACTCTTGCAGTCTCTATTCCATGGTCCCTCCAAATTCTGGCATCCTATGTTCTGGGGACTTTCTAGCTCTTGACATTCAGTGATGTTATACTTTGGCCACTCGGTATAATACTGGCATTCATTTGAATTCATAAAGCTCTGTTACGTCAACTAGCTCACTGATTTCTTTTTATCTTTATAACTGATTTGGACAAATATATTCTTTGCCCTTTTTATGTGCAAGATATTATGGAGTTTAGAAAGATAAATAAGGCACAATCCTCTCCTGATATGGGCATTCTCTTCACTGAATCATAACTCAACCCATATATGACTTGGTAGATAAGTCTTGGGCAGCTTTCTGAGTAACATACAGGTCAGGTCACATGGCTAGGTACTGGTTAACAAATGTCCAAGAATGGAATTCACGTATATCTGCTTTAACATACAGAGATGGATCTCAAGTAGGATACCTAGTGGCCCTAGTGTCGGTCCCTTGATTCTACTGCCTTAGAGGAAAGTGCTGCAGTCTGGTCTGTGGATGCCACACCATTATGTGATTAGTCTACATGTCATAGAGACAACAGTATGGGCTCTGTCATCCTACGTCTATGATGCAAACATTTCATTAACAAAATGTCATGGTGATAAAAAAAATAAATAATACCATGAACCCTTCACATGACTGTATACTGGACATCCTCATTTGGAAAGGCCAAGTCAAAAGGAGCCAAGATAGTATAACTGGCCCTGGGAAGTGGCTTACAGTCACTTTCCCCATGTTTATTTTCTCTAGGTATCCATGTGGTAAAGTTGGAGAGTGGAGATTTTCCACAGTTCACTTGCCAAAATATGAGGTTCAAGTCATAAAAGGTACTTTGGTTGGGAAGAAGTAGGAGCAAGCAAGATCCCCCAAGAATAAGACAGAGATTCTGCAGGGCTGAGGCTTTCTGGAAAGTTTCTAGATGGATGTCTGAGCATGATGTATGAAGTTGTTTACACTGTATTTTCTCATCAGAAAGAAGGACGGCTTCTCTCTTTGCTGCATCAGCGATCAAGTCCCATATAAAGCACTTATAAATAATTACCATTTATGGGCATGCAGCATTTTATAATCCTGACATTTTGCCTTTATGGATCATTTCTTTATTTTTCTTTTAATTTTGAACAGTCCTTATTCTAACTGCTTTTGATTGCCCCCCCCCTTAGTAAAATTAACTATAAAACTTTCAATCCATATTTGCCAAGGAAGAAAAGGACAGGATTGGCTCTACTTTGGGGAATATTTAAAAGACTGAGCTGGAAGAAACCACAAAGGCCATTTACTATACCCCATACCTGATAAATAACCCTCCTATATCTGCTTCAAAACTTTTAATCATGGGATTCTCACTTCCTCCTGTGGCCCACCCAATGCACTTTGTCTTAATTCTAATAGTTAGCATTCTCTTTTATTTTCTTTTTTTTTCTTTTTGGAAGGGCAACTGGGCTTAAGTGACTTGCCCTAGGTCACATGGCTAGTTTTTGTGTTAAGTGTCTGAGGCTGGATTTCAACTCAAGTCCTCCTGACTCCAGCACCAGTGCTCTATTCACTGAACCACTTGGCCGCCCCCAGAATTTTATTTTCAACAGCATATTTGGATAAAACATTTAGAATGGAATGATATTTAAAGATCATCAAGTCCAACTCCCTCATTTTATAGAAGAAAAACTAAGATTCAGATACATTAGATCATTTGCCTAAGGTTAAACAAGTGCCTAAAGGAGCGAGGTAGCTCCATCTTGCACAGAGAGCCAGGCCTGGAGTTAGGAGGACCTGAGTTCAAACTCATGCTCAGACACTGACTAGCTATGTGACCCATACAAGTCATTTAACCCCATTTGCCTCAGTTTCCTCATCTGTACAATTTTGTTGGAGAGGGAAATGGCAAATCACTCCAGTATTGTGCCAAGAAAATCCCAAATGGGGTCATGAAGAGTCAGACATGACTGAAAATGACTGAACAACAAAAGTGTCTGAGGCATGATTCAAACCCAGGTCATTTCTGACTCCAAACCTATGCTCTATTTACTAATTGATGCCACCTTCCTTTTCTGATTTCCAGTCCACATCTGCCTCTATAATTAGATCCATTAATTGCCCTTAGTTCAGTCCACTAGGAAGAAGTGCCCGAATATATGCCATGCCTCTTCCTGAGAGGATTCCCTACAAAATAGAAAAGGCACCTTTGGTCCAAACCACCCTTCATCATTTTACATAGAACCCACCTTCACAATACTGGAGGAGTGGTAGGGCACACACATTCCCCAGGAGTAGGCTGTTCCTTGAGGAGTCTGTGAGAGCCAGTTGCCACTGTAACCAAGAGAAAAATGTATTCTTCAATATGAAAAGACTTGAGCCATTTCCTGAACACTGTTATTGTTGATGTGAAAATAATGATAATAACAGATATTTTCATAGTATGTTGTTTTACACATCCCTTTACATGCTTCATGGGACGTGATCATCACAATGACCCTGTGAAGTTGGGGTGCTAATGAGCCCTACTTCTAGCCCAGCTGCCTGACTTACCATTCCCTATGAAGGACATACCATCTCCTTCATACATCATGCCTGGAATATATTTCTTCCTTAACTCTGCCCTTCCTTTTAAGAGAGTGGTGAGAATAATAGCTTTGGAGTCCATAGATCTGTCTTCAAATTCTCTATTTTGATACTGAACTAACTATCTGTGTGACCTTGGATAAATCCTGTACACTCTCAGCCTGAGGTCCTTTATTTGCATGATGAGTTTTGATTGGATGATCTCTAAGAAACCATCCAGATCTGATAATCTCTGGTTCCTGGGCACTGGAGAGGGGAACCTAATTGGGGACAGGTCATGGGGACCCTGATGTTTAGAGAATGAGCACAGGTCACAGTAACATCAGTGGAAAGAGGAGAGGTATTGAGAGAGACATAAAGGAAATTCAGAGCCATTTTTTTTCCTGTGGCCAAAATAAAAAAAAAAATTCCAATGTCAGCTTCATTTTATCTATTATTCATCAGAATTGGGAAGGAAAAAAAAAAATACTTTCCTAAAAATAACAAGAGAGAACATTGGGAAATTTACTGTGACTCAATGCACTGTGTTAAACCAATACAATCCTCCCATCCTCACAAATCCAAATAGATTTCCTCCCAGATGCATTTGTCTGCAGAGATGAGAGGAAAGTCTCCTGGCCGATGGCTTTTCTGGCCAATGAGAGAGAAGAGGAGGATAGCCTACCTGAGTAGTTGAGCATGATCATACTTCTTTCTTTTTTTCAAAGTTGTTTCCTGCCAGCCACCAAAGTAAAGGAGGGTAGTACCCAGCTTTGAATTGACTTCTATTTTATCTCCATTTGTCCACATTTCAAGACCAACCAAGATCACTTGAATATTCAAGGTTTTATAAAGCTGTCCAAAGTAAAACAAAACAAAATAAAACACTTTTGCACCTTCCCTCCCTCCCTCCTTCCTTCTTTTCTCCATTCCTTCCTTCCCTCCTCCTTCCTTCCTTCCTTCCTTCCTTCCTTCCTTCCTTCCTTCCTTCCTTCC
>NW_027185697.1:15113543-15125109 GCF_028583685.1 Petaurus breviceps papuanus | reverse complement strand
TCCTTCCTTCCTTCCTTCCTTCCTTCCTTCCTTCCTTCCTTCCTTCCCTTCCTCCCTCCTCTCTTCCTTCCTCAATCCCTTCCTTCTTTTGACATTTATTAATTTCCTTCAATCATTAAGCTAGATATTAAGGACCTAAAAATAATATTATTTTGGAATTAAAGAGGTTTTCAGGAAAAGAAAACCCCTAGTTATCAATTTTGGTGTTCTCTTATGCTTTCACCAGGAACTGCAGACTTCTTGTGGGATATCTCTATACCACACTGCTTTGGAATCAAGCCCCTCTCCCCCCTTTCAGCTCCACTTTATGGGTTGTCTTTTCCCATTAGAATGTAATCTCCTTGTGTGTAGGTACTATCCTACATGTTTGCTATGTTTTATCCCTAGAGCTTAGCACAGTATCCTGCATATAGTATGATGTTATGTGAAAAAGCTTTAATTAAATATTTCTTGGGTTTCAGACACTGTGCTAAGTGCTAAGGATACACATATAGACATGCAAGGCAGTCCCAGCCTCAAGGAGCTTACTTTATAATGGGAAGAGATAATCTATCTCTTTCTGTCTCTCTTTCTCTCTATCTCTGTCTCTGTCTCTGTATCTCTGTCTCTGTCTCTCTCTGTATCTCTCTCTCTTTCCTTCTCTCTCTTTCTCTCTGTCTCTCTCTCTTTCTCTCTCTTTCCTTCTCTCTCTCTTTCTCTCTGTCTCTCTCTTTCTCTCTCTCTCCTTCTCTCTCTCTCTCTCTCTCCCGCTCTCTCCCGCTCTCTTTCTATATACATACACATACACATAGACCTGTATACACATGTGCATACATACGCATAGTCATATGTCTCTACACACATCACCCACTATACTCCAAGCACTAGGAATACAAAGATGGGCAAAAATAGTGTCTGCCCTAGAGGAGCTTATAGGGTACCTGGGGGCACCATCTTGCAAAGAGCATTGACCCTGGAGTCAGAAAAACTCATCTTTAAATCCAGCCTCAGACACTTACTAGCTGTGTGACCCTGGGTAAGTCACTTAACCCTATTTCCTTCAGTTTCCTCATCTGTCAAATGAGCTGGAGAAGGAAATGGCAAACCCTCCAGTATCTTTGCCAAGAAAACCCCAAATGGGGTCAAGAAAGGTTGAACATGACTGAAACAACTGAATGACAACAAATAAAAAGCTCATAGTCTAATGAGGGAGGCCACATGAAAACAGCTCTGAATGAACAAGCTATGGATTGGATACACTGGAGATAATCACTAGAGGGAAGATGCATGGAATTACAGGGGCCTGGGAGGGACTTCCTGTAGGGCAGCATTATATGGGGGACTTGAGGGAAGCCAATAGTGGGGATGGAGAGGGAGAGCATTCCACAGTAGATCAAGCACCCTTTTGAGGAATAGGAGAGAAGCCAAAGAGAAGGTGTGAATGTGTTTGGATGGGGAGAGGGCAGAAGGGTTAAGAAGATTGGAGATGGGCCTGGGAGTGAGAGAGCCAAGGGGGTCTTTGACCCCCAAAAAGGAGTTTTTCTACTTATATCCTGGGAGAGAAAGTGAGAGTGTGTGTGCATATGTGTGTGCGAGTGTGAGAGACAGACAGACAGAGACAGAGACAGAAAACTATTGCAATTGATTGAGTAGGTGTGTGACAGTATCGGACCTAAGTTTTAGGAAGGTCACTGTGACAGCTGAGGGAGGATAGACTGCAGTGAGGAAAGACTCATGTCAGGGAGTTGCAATAGTCTAGCCATGAGGTAATAAGGGCTTGCACCAGGGTGGTGGTGATGTCAAAACAGAAAAGGAGGTGCATTCAAGAGATGTTATAAAGGTAAAATCACCAGACCTCAGCTATAGGTTGAATGTCGGGTGGGGGTGGGGTTGAGAGAGTGAGGATCTGAGGATGGCACTGAGAATTGCAAGCCTGGGTGACTGGGAAGATGGGGGTGCCCTCAAGAGTAATAGGGACATTAGTATGAGGGGAAGGCTTTGCCAGAAAGACCAGTTTATTTTTGTACTATTTGAGTTTCAGACGCCTACAAGGCTTGCAGTTCAATATGTCCAATAAACAGCTGGAGATGTGAAATCAGAGGACAGGAGGAAGATTAGGGCTGGACAAATTGATTTAAGAATCATCAGTGCAGAGGTGTTTATTGAATCCATGGGAGGGAAGCTGTAGGGGGCCTGGCTTGCACAGTTCAGCTCCTTTCTGAAGAACCTGAATAGAAAAAGAGGAGGAAGATGGTAGAATACACAGGGCTTCATTTTGACAAAAGATGAGTGGCAATAGAGCAAAGGGACAAGAGATTCAAGAGTAAAGAAGAGTGTTCATTGGGACCAATTCACTAAGGGATAAAGAATGGGGAGGGGTAAGAGTGTAGACAAAGCAGTAATTGAGGCTGGGGGTAGCTGTTGGTCAGTTGTATCTGACTCTTTGGACCCTGTTTGGGTGCTTCTTGACAAAGATCCTGGGGTGCTTTGCCATTTTATTCTATAGCTGATTCTACAGATGAGGAAACAAAGGTTAAACAGAATAAAGCGACTGGCCTAGAGTCACACAGCTAATAAGTGTCTAAGACCAGATTTGAACTCAGGAAGATGAGACTGTAAGCCTGGTGCTCTATGGACTATGGTGCCACGTAGCTGCCCCTTTGAGGGTAGAGTAGGGAACTGTTCACTGGAAGTACTTGAAGTCAGATTCAAAGGGCCGCACTTGAGGGCCTAGAGGGCCACATGTGACCTTGAGGCTTCAGGTTCCCCACCCCTGAGTTTGCATGAACATGGACTTGGAAGACTTAGGTTCAAACCATACCTTAAACACGTGCTACCTATGTGACCTGCCTCATTTTCATCACCCCTAAAAGGAGGAGGCTGGAGAGGATCCTCTCTCGGGCCCCTTCGGCTCTAAATCTATGATACCATGATGCTTCCCTCTAGGATGCTTTTCTTTTCTCCTGTATATAGTCATATATGAGAGACAGCATGGTGCAGTGACCAGGAACTGATCACAAAACCAGAGAAACCTGGCTTTGGGTCCTGATTCTCCTGTGTATTGATTGTGAGACCCTGGGCAAGTCACTACACCTGTCAGTGAGCCAGGAAACTCTTGAAAACTGGATGTTGCAGAGGATGTGACAACAGCACTGGGAAAGGAGTTTTCTCTGCCTGAGACTTCCCTCCACATCAGTGAAATCACAAATCTAGTCCTTATTCTCCTTGAACTGATATAGGTATATGCTCTCTCTCCTACTAGAATTTAAGTTTTGTTATGGCAAACACTGGTCATGTGTGTGTGTGTGTGTGTGTGTGTGTGTATGTGTGTGTGACAATGCCTGGTACATAGTAGGTGCTCAAGATATGCTTAATGATAAATTGTGAATCAAAGGGATATATTCTTCATACTTAATAATCACTTGTTGATCAATTGGTTGAGCCATAATTTCCTCATCCGTAAAATTCAGTTAGGAAGTTAGTTAAGAGTTAGGAAAATGTGAGTTCAAATCTGTCCTCAGACACTTACTATGTGACCCTGGGCAAGTCATTTGACCTTATTTGCCTCAATTTCCTCCTAGGAAAAATGAGCTGGAGAAGGACATGGTAAATGATTCCAGTATCTTTGCTAAGATAACCCCAAGGGGGACACAAAGAGACTGAAATGACTGAACAACAACAAAAGTAAGATAATCATACTTGTGATACCTTATGTTGTGAGGACTGGACTTGGCAAACTGTTCTAAATCAGCATGTCTTTGTTTATGTATGGAAAAAAGGGAGAATTTGATTTTGGAAGCCTGGGAACTCGTGCATGGAAGATTTGTCTATTGAAGCCATTTGTAACCTATCTGCTCCTAGAGAGTTGCCTAAGGTAACTATGATAAGTAATTTATGAAAAAATAACAAGCGGAATTTGTCTTGCAGGTGTGAGGTTCATGCTCCTTCCTCAGCACTGTTCGAGAAAACCCAGGACCTTTCCTGAAAGGTCTGTCCAGTGGAACTTGAACTTCAGTCAGAATGCAATGGATCTCCCATACCATGTTGACAAAATTGACCATGCCAAAAATCCGGGTACGCAGCCATTTCTGCAGGTAGTTGTGCCTTCGGTACTAGAAAAACAATTTTGGGAAACCTCTGTTAGACACAAAGAGGAAAGCTCCAGAAAATAGCTTCTACATTGTGAGATGACCCTAGCCAGCCTGGTGTCTCTAGGATCTTATCAAGGTGGGTGTTTCCTCCATTGAGAAGGTAGCCATTCAAGCCTATAGCCAATAAAAGATTCAATAACAATAATGGAAGGAAAAAGGTCTTTTTCGTGCTCCTATTGTGATTTTTAGTCAATTCTCCAAAAAAGTCTAGCCCTAGAGTCAGGAATAGAAGAGTCGGTGGTCTCTAAAACATCATATAGTGCAATGTATATTTGAAAAAGAATCCTTCTACAACATGGATTTTAAGTTATTTAAATTCTAGTTTATATCCCTGGGTCCGCTAGATGGCGCCATAGTGCATAGAGTGCCTGGAGTCAGACAAACTTCTTAAGTTCAAATCTGATCTGAGACTAGCTGTGTGACCCTGGATAAGTTCTATTGCCTCAGTTTCCTCATCTATAAAATGAGCTGGAGAAGTAAATGGCAAACCACTCCAATATCTTTGCCAAGAAACCCTAAATGGCATTACAGAGAGTTGAACGTGAGTGAACAACAAAAGAAGTGTTAGGAAGATATTCCTGATACCAAGACTAAATTGCCCTCTTTGCAACTTCCACCCTTTACTTCTGCCTTCTGGGGTCAAACATAACTAGTCTAATTCCTCCTTAAAATGGCAGACTTTTAATTCTTGAATACAGTTCTCAAGTCTTCCCGTGCTCCCTTCTCTTCTGCACATGATAATAGCTCAGCACCCTTCATGAGTGGGGTTGTCCATCTCAGTTACTCCCTAGCTTTTCAGAAATTGTTTTCAACTGTAGTGCCTATCTGAACACAGAGTTCCAGAGGAGATTTAATGAAGGCAGAATATGGGGAAACTATCACTTCCTTATCCCTGGAAGATATCCCTCACTGGTGCATTGTCAATGAACAATTAATAGTTCCAGTGTGAGTACAGTCATACAACCAGTTTTTAATCCATTCAGTTTTATTATCTAGTCAACATCTTTCCATCTTGTTGATAAGAATGATAGAAAATATAAAAAATTGTTAAAATCCAAGTAAACTATATTCACTAAATTCTCTTCATTTACTGGCCTAGAAACTTGCCAAAAAAAGGAAATATTGTTAGTCTGACATGACTAGATTGTGATGAAACCATTCTGGCTCTTGTAATTACTGTTTCCCTTTCTAAATGTTTAGCAAGCATCCCTTTAAAATAAAAGCAATCCCATTCTATAAATCTCAAAGGAATCAAAGCCAACTTCACTGTTCTATGCTTTGTAAACCCTCTTTTCTTCTCCTTTCTGAAAATTAGGAAAACATTTGCCATTTAGCTAAAAAGGACCTTGTCGTTGGGTTATTTTAGTCATGTCTGACTCTCTGTGACCACATTTAGGGGTTTCTTAGTAAAGATACTGAAATGGTTTGCCATTTCCTTCTCCAGCTTATTTTACCTATAAAGAACTGAGACAAACCGGGTTGTGCCTGACCAAGGTCACACAGTTGGTAAGTGTCTGAGGTTGAATTTTAACTCAGTTCCTCTAGACTCCAGGGTTGGCACTAGCTGCCCAGAAAGGACTTTAGAGAGTACATAATTCATTCCCTTATTTCTCAGAAAACCTAATAGAGATGTAAACAAAGGGCGTCATTCTTCTCAAAGTCACAGAGTGTGATTATGGCAAAGCAGGGAGTAGAGTTCAGGACTCCTGACTCTCTGCAGTACCCTTTATGCTAATATCCTTCTAACTATGAGTCAGAGGATCTTAGAGACACAAAGGATGAGGAAGCAATATTGAAGTGACTTGACTTACTTACGAAGGTCTCTGAGGTCAGAACCTCTCTGGGTCTATTTCCTCATCCATTACATGAAAATGCCTACTTTACTAACATGCAAGATTCTGGGTATGTTGAAAGGAAGTAGTAAATGAGGGGAAAGGGAATACATATTTTTGAAGCACCTATCAGGTGTCAAGCACTGGCTAAGTGTTTTACAAATATGATGTCATTTGTTCTGAATAGCAACTCTGTGAAGTAGCAATCATCATTGTCCCCATTTTACAGTTAAGAAAACTGAGGCAGACAGAGGTAAAATGACTTGCCCAGGGTCACGCAGGTAATAAATATCAGAGGCTGGATATGAAAGCAGGTTTTACTGGCTCCTGGAACAACACCCTGTCCTCTGTACCATGTCTACTGAGGCAAATGAGATTAGCAAATTGAAACCCAGGAAAAGATCAAATTAATAGCTCTTTTGAGATCTGCTATTACAAGCCCTCCCTTTCCCTCCACTTTTTCTAATTTCTCCTACATTTTTTATATTCACTTTTGGTTTATTAAATTGCTTACTTCTACTTTCTTTTTAACTTCCCAGTCCTTTTTTTTAACTCTTATTAATGTGCATTTAGGGATGTGTCATTGCCTTTCCTGATCACAAAAGACAATGTCACAGAGGATAGAGAGCCAGCCTGAGGGTCAGGAAGACTTGTGTTCAAATCCAACTTCAGACAAATACTAGCCATATGTTCATCCAAACTTTTAATGCCTAAGGCAGGCCTCTAAGCCTAGTTGTTGATAGTTTCTGTATTTACATCATACTTATTTCTGGAAATATTCCATACTCCTTTCCCCAATGAACAAAGATCCCCTTTCGTTGAAGGAGTTTCCTGATGGAGTGACTCCCTATTATAGGAAACATACAAGTCTGATTTTAAAAAGAATACAGATCACAGACATAAAGCTGAAAGATTTGATTGTGAGCTCTTTTTGGGGCAGGGACTATCTTTTGCCTTTTCTTACATCCCTAGTCCTTAGCACAGTGCCTGACACATAGCAGACACCTAATAAATGAATGTTTCTTGGTTGATTGGAAGATAGCTTAGAAGTCACCTAGTTTTTGACCTACCCATTTTACAGATGAGGAAACTGAAGCCCAGATTATCAATGGATTTTCACACAATTGGTATTGAGCATAGTTGGGCTTTAACTTCAGATCTCAGACTGCAAATAGACTGCTTATCCAACCACACCAGGCTGCCTCATCTGCATCCCGTACTTTTTGATGTGGCACATTTCTATCATCTATTTTTTATAAAAGTTGTTATTGTTTCTGTAATGTGATCTTGAATTGCAAACATTATTCTACAAGTCATTTAAGCCTCCCAATAATTATGAAAAGCTATCTATGTGGTAATAGATAAAAAAGCATCAGATGCTGAGAACTAAGAACTAGAACCACGTGCTGTCCCCCTCCCCTCTATAGCTGTGTTTATCTAGTGTCTCAGTGCAGTCATTGGTGAACCTGTTCTGTCCTTCCTTCTCAGAGAACTTAAGGTATTTGAAAGCAGGGAGTGTTTCATTTCTGCAATGCACTAAAAAAAAGATTTGTGGGTGTTATATATGATATTATAAAACAGTAGAGAAAGAATAGATTAAGAGTTCTGTAAGAGCAGGGACTGTCTTTTGCCTTTTTTTGTATACCCAGCATGTCCAGTGTCTGGCATATAGTAAATGCTTAATAAATGTTTATTGGCTCACTATTTAATTATTTTTAAGTATCCAGAAAATTTGTGGTAGCAAAGTGAAAAAAATATAATCAGGTCCAAATATATATATATATTTATATATATATATATATGTGTGTGTGTGTGTGTGTGTGTGTGTGTGTGTGTGTGTAATATGTATGTAACTGAGACGTTAAGTGACTTTTCCAAGGTCACACAGTCAGTATGTGTCAAAGGCAGAACTTGGACCCAGGGCTTTCTGGATCCAAGATTGTTGGAGAACTCTCCATTTGATGCACTACGTTACCTCTCACCTCATAAACCATGTAAAAGTCTATATAGGATATATACATAGATATATTGTATAAATGTTTTATGTGCATGTATGTATATATAGCACCACATGCATTATACACAAATATACATACGGTTTTTAGGGAGAAGAAAAAGATACACAAAGTGAGAGATGAATGCAGTAATGTGGAAAGGCTCTGTTTTGAATGTGTATCAGAATTTATAGCTATTATGACTATAGCTTTAAAAATCAAAGAGAAGGCAGGTGGAATGACGAAGAAACACAGAGTTTGGACAATTTACAAGCTTTCAGAAAATGGCTTGTTTTGAAGTGACTTGTTCCAGTGGAATTGACTAGAAGGTGTGGTCTTTGATTGTTACCCATGGGAATGCCATTTAGAGAGGTCAGAGAGAATAGAAAATGAGGATGAACTTCTTACTTGTACGATTGACAAGTGTTACTTTATGAGAGAATCCTAAAAAGATAAATGTATAAAAAGTCTATCTAAAGCATGAGATAAGTTGAAAGACTATTTCCTGTCTTTATTATTGAAAGCAAGACAAAGAGAAGACTGGTTTTTAGGAAGACCATAAAGAAAATACTCAAAAGACTTTCGTTAGTATCTGGAGTGATTGAATAAAGTAAGAGCTTCAAGAGAAGTGAAAAGGAGTCATCTGCTATTATAATGAAGGTTTCAGGGGACTCTGGTGGTGATGCTGGTTATAGCAAAAATATTGCATATAACTGCAGATGTCTTCATGTTATTAATGCCTTTCTTCACTTATAATTGCCTTGCCAAGTAACTTTAATGTTTAATTATGTACAAACAAGAGTACATTTGGGAAAAGTTTCTCCATTTTATTAAATGATTAATATTTTATGAATTTGAGTTGAGACTTGATCTAATTAATGTGATTACAAGATTATTACTAAGAAATAAATTATCACATCATACTCCTACATTACTATAGCTCTTCAGAGGATAAAATGAAATATGCAGCAAAAATTCAATGGAAAAGCTGAAGTTGGGTGACTTAAAATAATGAGTATTGGCAGACTTCTATAATCTGATTAATACATATATATATATATATATACATACCCAATACATATATGCCCCACTACAAACAAGGAGTCATGAGATTACATCTAACACACACATATGCGCATGCATACACACACACCCATCAGTATGAAAAAAAGGGTCATGGGATCACATCTAACCTTCTAGGTAGATTGATAGATGGATGGATAAATAGAAAGATTCTAAATGTGCTGAATGATACAAATAGAAAAATCATATGAAATCAAAGATATTGAAAGGTCCATCCCAATTAAGGAGAATTGGAAAATTCTAAAATATACAAATCAAATCAAAACTATAGAATGGATTAATTTTAGTATATAAAATATTTTTCACAATAAAAAGAATGCATCTAGAAAGTTTTTAGGAAAGAAATGAGTTAAAATCATTGTTACAAACATCCATGAGAAATATCTGATACAGAAAATCTTTAAAGAACTGATGCAAATAAATGATAATGATAATATTGCTGATAATTAGCATTTATATAGTACTTTAACATTTGCAAGGCATTTTATTAATATTATGTCATTTGATCCTCACAATAAACTTGAGAATGGATTGCCATTATCATCCATATTTTAAAGAAGAGGAAACTATACTGAGAGGTTATTGACTTGCTCAGGGCCATATAGCTAGTAGATGCCTTGCGACCAGATTTGAACTCAGGCCTTCCCAACTTTGGGTCCAGCCTTCTATTTGATGTCCTAACTTCCCAAAAACAAAAGAATGAGATTCATTTGCTTATAGATAAATATCAGAGAACACAAATAGGTAGTTCTCAAAAGAAGGCAAACCTGGAATAATAATATAAACCTTGGAATGAGAAAGACCCAAGTTTGATTCCTGCTTCTGACACTTCCAAGTTTCCATGGGAAAATCATTTAACCTCCAGATGATTTTTAGAGGTTAAATCTATAAAATCATCTGTAAAATGGGGATAGCAATATATCCAGTAAATCTGTTTAGGTTATTGTTAGACTTAAGAGAGTTAATAGATGAAAAAAGCATTAAAAATTAAGGAATTCACAATGTACATAGTCCAGAGTATTTGTTTCAGTATTTCTCTCCTAAACCTACTTTCACCTTTACTGATTAACAGAAGACTTAAATTCAGCAACAGGAACTATCACTATGAATTGCCTCTTCTCCCCAAATTTATACCTTAATCCTCTCAGAAGACCATAGTCCTTGCTAAAGCTAACTCCTCTATTGAAAGAAAAATATTTCGATGTCCTTTGTATTTACATCACCTCTATTTCTGCAAACACTCCAATATCCTCTTCCCCACTGAACAAAGAAAAAAAAACAAGCACAAATACCTGATTCAGTTACCTATTCTGACAATATACTATATTCTGCAAACAGAAATTTTTCCCCTTACATTCTTTCAAGTTATCTTCCTACACCTCTCCTCCCTTTCATAGCAAAGCCGGGGGGGGGGGGGGCGGGAAGAGTGGGACTATTTGTTTACAGTTTCTTACCTCCTTCATCCTTCCCAACCTTGTGCAATGGAATTTCTGGCCTTATTACTGACCAAAATTATTTCCCTCTGAGTCAACATTGTTCACCAGGGTTGTAAGAGCACTTTGTAAAACTTACAATCCTCCACAAGTATAAGTTGTTATTTTCATGATTGTTCTAGCTCTTAATCCTGCAGTCCTACAGAACCCTAAAAACAGATTAAACAACCATTGCAGAGACCCTCCCAGTGGAGCTCAGGTTGGAGCCCTTCAGACAAAGTGCCAAGATAACCTCTCCAAGACCCTGTACAATCTCCAAGAGGTACAATTCATTTTTTGAACTGTTGGATGACCATTAGGCCATTCCTCTGAAAACTTACCAAGGCATGATCTGCAACAAGGAAAAGTTCAATATACTTCTTTTCTTTTAGGTACATCTGCATCTTCAGGGTAGATTAAAAGGAGACAACTGTCAACAAATCCCTTCTTGCCAATGGTTTCTCTCTCTGTTTTTCTCTGTCTCTCTCTCCCCCTCCCCATCTTCCCTCCTCCTTCCCTCTCCCCCTCCCCCTGTTCCTCCCTCTCTTCCTCTCCAATTCTACCCTATTTCTCTGGATTGAATTATAAAAAATGTGTAATATTTTTTCCCCAATGAAAGCTGCTAACAACCAATTATTTAGTGTCTCCTATGTGCCCGGTACCATACTATGTGCTGTGAATTAACAAAACAAACAAAGAAACAAAAAGCTAAAGAACCCTTACTTCTAAACTGATGCCTGCCCTGGAGACCTGAGTGATGGCCTCTGTCTTGGAGAAGTTGTACAGCACACAGCTGCCATTGCTCGGGTCTTGGGCCTTCCGGTCGTATTTGAAGATGGCATGCTCTCCCTGATCAGTGTTCTCCAAGGGTTCTATGAGGTACCTTTGGTCATGCTTCCTGAAGTATCCCCTGTGGAGCGTGAGTATTGTGGACAGCTGGTGATATTCTACTCCCAGAACTTTGACTACTTCAACTTGAAAAAAATGATGTGTAATAGCCTGCGGGGGGCCAGACTTCTGCCTATGAAAACTCAGAAAAAAACTGATTCTTAGCA
>NW_027185697.1:15071173-15113443 GCF_028583685.1 Petaurus breviceps papuanus | reverse complement strand
AGATGGAGTTGGTGAGTGGGGGAGATGTGGGAAACATGCTTTTTTTTTAATGAGGCAACTGGGGGTAAATGACTTGCCCAGAGTCATACAGCTAGTGTCTGTGATCACATTTGAACTCAGGCCCTCCTGACTGCAGGTGTTGGTGCCACCTAAATGCCCCAGAAATATGTTCTTCTTACAAAACTGTTAACTCCCAGTCAGGCCTGGATGCTAAGAATCAGTTTTTTTCTGAGTTTTCATAGGCAGAAGTCTGGCTGCCACCCCTAATTTTGTCTTTTCTCTAGGCACAACATGGAATAACCACAGAAGAACAAAAGGAAATCCCAAATGTCCAGCCCTAACTTCCTGCTGCTCGTAGGCACGTGCATTTAGAGTTAGGAAGAATTTATTTGGAAGATCATGTCATCTAACCCTGTCACTTTTCAAATGAGGAAACTGAGGCTCAGAGTGGCCAATATCTTCCTGAAGGTCGCATGGGTCACTACCCTTTCCATAATATCATATTCCTCTCTTACGATCTCTTTTAGAATCTTCTTTCCCCATACCTACTAGTGCCTTGGTTCTATATGACAAACCCTTAAAAAGCCATGTGGATGTTTAGGGCCCACATAGCAAAGGCAAAGACATTTGAAAGTTGAATTCAGTGTGCCCTTTAATAAGGAGCTGTGAGGTAATATGTATAGGGGAAATAGTGCTGGATGGGGAGTCAGAAGCATTTTGTCTGAGTCCCAGCTAAGCCTCTATTCATCATGGTTTCTTGGGTGAGACACTTCCCTTCCATAGATCTAGGGTTCCTTATAAATCTTTCGTATCTCTTCTAGCTCTGAGGATCTACGGCTTCTTGCTGCAAAACTTTTTTATCTTTTTTCCCTTGAACTTTGTTTTCTCAGGTTTTACAAAGCCTGGCCTTTCTCATTACCTCTACAGCATCAGCCTTTCACTTTCATGGATTGGTGAATAAAGAAGGTCCATGAATCATTCCTGCAGTGCTGGTAGGGGGCCAAGGAAAGACATGTCGATGTATTGACTTATTTTTCCTGAAATAACTGTATTTCCACGAATCACAAAAGAGACCAGAAATCCCACCCCCACAATTGAAGTTGTTCTATTCTAACTGGATATTGAACATGCACAGGTCCATCAGACGTCAAACAGATTCACTATTTGTTGTTAATTATGCTTAGTCATGAGAGGGAGTATTGAAGATCTGGTTCTTACCTCAAGCCATCACAGGTACTAATGCTAGCAGCAGAGTCCTTTTCATTAAGAATATGCCCTTGGTAATAACAGTGATCCTACAGGAGGAGAGAGAGACAGAGACAGAGAGAGACAGAGACAGAGACAGAGAGAGACAGAAAGACAGAGACAGACAGAGACAGAGAGAGACAGAGACACAGAGACAGAGATGGAGAGAAAGAAAGAGATTGAGAGAGACAGACGGAGACAGAGAAACAGACAAAGAGAGACAGAGAGACAGAGAGAGAGAGAGAGAAGGAGAGGGAGAAGGGAGGGACAGACAGAGCAGAAAAACAGAGAGGAGAGAGAAGAAAGAGAGAGACAGAGGTGGAGAAATATTATTATATTATGTGCATTTTTTTATTGGTAAACTTTCAACTTAACTCTACTCAATAGCAACCATAGTCACAAATTCCTGTTCATTTTACACATAGCATAAACTATCCTTAAATTCTTAACTTGCCTTATTTGTGATTGCAATTTTACAGGATCATAGATTTCAATTTGGAAAAAAAAAAACTTTTAAAAGTCATATTGTCCAATTCCTTTATTTAACAGATGAGGAAACAGACCCAAATGACTTGGCCAAGGTCATACCAGAAATAAAGTTCAGGGGTGGAATTTTAACCCAAATCATGGGACTATGGATCCAGAGCTAGAGAAGGGAAAGCAGAGGATAGATGAGCAAACTGAGACCCAGAAATAGGAAGAACTGCCTCAAGGTCGCACAGATAATCAGCATCATAGGCAGAGACTGAATCTGGGTCCTGTGACTCTGGTGTCAGGGTTCTTTCCCTGCGCTGGGGCTGCCTGCCTGGAGTATCTGCTCCAAAATCCTTCTTTTAGAGATGAGGATGAGCAGTGGAGTTTGGTCCTTTCAAGTGATTGTACAGGATGGTAACATTCTAGATAAAGCATTTGTGTTCACAGGAAATAACCTTAAGGTGGCATCTGGGGCTGATGACTTCACAGAAGAACCAGTGGAAATGTCCACTTGCTACCTTAATATTATTAACCAAGCACGTTTCTTTAATTACTAACTCTGCATATTTTATAACTTTGAATATTACAAAGAATTTGTTACATAAAACTCAAGAGAATAGAAGGTCCTTGAAGGCAAGGACCCCTTTCCTTTGTATCCTGGGCATTTAGCACTGTGGCGCTCATTTGGCAATTAATTTCTTGGTGCCTAACTGAAGTAAGCAGGACAGTTAATTATGGTCTACCCTTTTCCGATGCAGAAATTAAACATCTTTTAGAATAATTTTCTTGTCTGAGAAAACAAAATATTAACTCTGTATTTTATATATGATTCCATTTTGCAATGGATTTTATTCGATTACCTTATTCTGTATTTTATATAAAATCCAAGCCTTTTCTTTGGCCCTGAGTGAAGAAGCTTATGAGTTCAAAAGTTGCCTTCCTCTTTCATAGTTAGATCTCAAAGTTTATTTTTCCTGTCAATGACTTTTAATTAAAGAAAAGCTCTGAGCTAAATTTAGAGGTTCAATACTCTCATAAAAACACTTTAATTCTAAGGGAATTGTTACCTCAGCAGTACCTGTAAATCACCTTGTGCCAAGGAAACTTGTTATCCCTCAGAATTCCATGTCCCAAGAAATTCCATGACGTTCATACATTATCCTTGAGAGCATACAAGCTGACTTGCTCCCATCTCTGTTTCTCCTTGTCCCATTAAAGGTGGTTTTAGTTCATTCCCAGACACAGGTGAGTTCACTATTCTTGAGCAGCGTCAGGATGCTGCTGGGTCTTATAAATCCATAAAGCATTCCTCTAAGACAGAGAGGGGTGGTCTTGGTCCCACAAGTGAGTGTAAATGCCTTCCTTTAAAATAACTAATCATGCTGTCCTTACCCCCATGATTCTGCCAACCCTAAATTGATACCCTCTTCTGTTTTTTTCTCTATGTTTATAAAAAGGAGGTACATCTACAATTTTTTGTCTTAAAACTGAGGCAGCCATCAACCTCCTTTATTGATGTTTGTGCCCCATTAAAAACTATAATACTGCTTGGAGTAAATTGCCTTAATCTACCTTTGTTGAATTTCACCTGGACATGCCCAGAAGTGACAAAGCTGCTAAATATCAGAGGTGAGATTCAAAGCCACCAGGTCCAATATAAAACCCACTACCTCCACGCTGTGTCTCCTACCGTGATCTGAGGATTTGTGGTGATCTCCTCCCCTACTGGGGAGTAATGTGTCTCACTGTAGTTTGGGGATACAAGATCTCTGGAAAGAGAACAAAAAGATAATAACTCATCATCATTACACCAACAAAAAAGGTTTTCATGGGAGGATTCCCCCAACTGTTCTCAACTTTGTGGAGTCCTTTTTCTTCCTATCATAGAGGATGCTGAAATTCACATGTTTTAAGAGCAGTTTAAGTAGAGAGAAATCTTAACAAGAGATGAAAACATAATTAATTGGCTGAGTAGCCTGTCATTTATGGATATCATTGGATAAGAAATATCATCATGGAACCTCAGTTTTTAAAATGGGCATAATAATGCCTGAATATGGTCCAATGAAGAGTTCTAATTTACAACATATAAGAAGATAATGCAAGTATCAGGGGAACATTCCATTTCCAGCAGAACTAACAAGGAAACCTACTGGTATGGGGAGACAATTAGAGTAATTCAATCCATAGAATGTGTTTCAAGAGCTCATGATAGGCTGGTGATCATGGGAGTGGAAAAGAGTGGACAGATAAAAGGGATGTAGAAAGGGAAGCATTGACCGGATATGGAAGATGAGGGACAGACAAAAATGATGCATAGCAAGAGGTTTTACATATATGTTCCTGGAAGGAGGGTGGTGGCTACAACAAGAAGGGGCAAGGTTGTAAGTGGGGGTGCAGAATTATGGAGGGAAGATTTATCCGCAGCTAGGTGAAACAGCAGACAGAACACTGGGCCTAGAGTCTGGAAGACATAAGTTCAAATCCAGTCTCAGATACTTACTACCTGTGTGACCTTGCATAAGTCACTTAACTTCTATTTGCTTTAGCTTCCTCTTATATAAAATGGGCAATATAATAACACCTACCTCCTAGGGTTATTATGAGGATCAAATGAGATGTTTGTAAAGTGCCTGGCACATAATAGGCCATATATAAATGTTAGCTATTATTAAGAGGATAAGTTCAGCTTGGGATGTGTGGATACAAAGTGCACCTGCAGCCTGGGGTGGGAGGCTTATTTTTCAGTAGATACTTTTTGATTGGCCAATGGGTCAACAAGGTTGTTACATTCTCTGAGCCAGGAGAAGGCTGTATAAGTCCTGATGTGTAGCTTTGTTTTGGGACTCACTTTGAGAAGTGTTCTGTGATTTGATCAGATGAGACTCTGGGAAGCCATTGTTGAGAGTCCCCCGGCTTTGAAAAACCCAGATGTTGAAACCCAGATGTTGATTTGGTATGGATGTAATGGTTGGACAGTTTGGAAACTGTCTACTTGATCTGTTTCTCTGTCTTGATAACTCTGTCTGTGTATTCTGAAGTTCAGGGTGCTGACCTTTTTCCCCTGAACTAGGTAAATGATACATATTTGACTGATTATAGTAAGCTTGTCAACCCATTTTGAGTTGCTTTCCTTTATCAAAGCAGATCTAAGAACCTGTGTGAGCAGGCACCCTGGGGACGCTGGGGTGCTTGCTGTTACACTCTCTGTCTCTCTCTGTTTCTGTCTCTCTCCCTCTCCTCTCTCTCTGTCTCTCTGTCTGTCTCTCTCTTCCTCTCTCTCCTTCTTTCTCTCTCCTCTTCTCCCTCTCTCCCCCTCTCTCTCTGTCTCTCTGACTCTCTGTGTCTCTCTCTGTCTCTGTCTCTTTCTCTCTGTCTCTCTCATACCATAGGCTCTAGTCAATCTAAGCTGCTTTCTTTCATGGGAACATAAATTACATTCTCTCCTCTTCTTTACTTATACACTAGACTTGGAGTTAGGAAAAATGGGTTCAAATACTGCCTTGTACACTTGTAAGTAATTGAACTCCCTGAGCCTCAGTTTCCTCACCTCTAAAATGATGGAAATAGACACGTGATCCTCAATGAATTTTCTAGAACTATGATCCAGATGTGATCCCTCCTTTGGGTATATGCTCATTCTCCCTTTGCTATTAAATCCCTGCCTGTTATTTACCCAACCCAATCACCTCCTCTGGAAAGTCCTCCTGCCTCTACCCATCAGTAATCACTCTGACCCTGACCCAGAACTTTCCAGAACATTGGAATTCCAGAACTCTCAAGTGCTCTTTCTATGTAAGATGTTGCCTTGTTCTCATCTGTGTGTCTCCTAGAACATGTGGTGCAAGGCACATGACTCTCCTCCTCCTAACCTCTTCTCTCAAGTGATATCTATAAAGCACACATCTGACCAACTCACTCCCCTGCTCTAAAACCTTCCATACCTCCCTATTGCTTTTAGAGTCAAACCTAACCTCTCTGACTGACATCCCAAACCCTTCATACCCTGGTTTTGGCCTCCCTCACTAGGCATATTATGCTTTACCACTTGGCCCTCATTCTAGGTTTTAGTCAAACTGGTCTGTCCATCATTCATGACATCTGATCTTTTCTCCTGTCTTTGTACGGGTTTTCCCCCCGTATCTGGAACATCTTCTTCTCCTCAGCCTTTCAGAATCCCCAGATGCCTTCAAAACTTACCTCTAGAGTCACTTCCTTGTTGACACCTTTCCAGACTCACCCAGATGCTGGCATCCTCCCTATCACTTTGTATACAGTCTATTTATTTCTATGTGTACATATCATTTCTCCCAGTTCAATGAATGCAGCTGATTGAGGGAAGGGGATGTTACTTTTTTTCTTTGTGTGTTTTTTTATCAGTGCCACATAGTAGGTACTTAAAGGGGCCTTGTGGCATGGGGCATAGAGTACTGGGCTTCTAGTCAGAAGGACCTAGTTGTAAATGCTGCCTTAGCTGTACAACCTTGGTTAGACACTGAAGTCTCCTGCAGATCCAGCGTAGATGGGATTGAGTGACCCCTAAGCCCAGGATCAATGACTTTATGATCTCTAATCCTATGAAATGCTTCTTGATTGATTAATTGGTCTTAGAAGGAAGAAATAAAAGCAATGGCAGTTGATGGGGGGAGAAAGTGGGAACATCAAAGATGGAAATTGACCCTTAATGCCAGGAAATCCTTTCTATGAATTAGAAAACTCCAGAAATACAATTGGCTGCTATAGGACCTAGCAGCTACCTTGTTTCCTGCAACTTCTGAGGTTTTCAAGTATGGCCTGTACTGATATAGGGCCTAAGTTTGATCAGATACAGGTCAGACTAGATAACTTGGTACTGTGAGATTCTACAAACCTATCAATCAACTGCAAAGAAATCTTCCTAATAGGCAGGAGGATTTGGGATATTTGTTAGCCAGAAAGACATTAAGCAAAATGTGGATAATTCCATGGAAGTTTCTTTATAATCTTAAAACTGTGCCACTCACTCTGTCCTCCTCAGGTGAAGCACCATTTGTTTACCATGAAGAATCATCTCATAGAGGACCTCAGCATCATATTTTTCCTGGAAGAAAAATATACATTCCAATTAGTTCAAGATAATTAGGACAATCTACATTTACCCTGTGACTTCAAATGGTAGGCATGTAATCAATATTGTTGCTTTTCTTTTTGAATTAATTCAATTTCCTTGTTTCTTTTCTTTCTCTTCCATAACTATATATAAGGCATTTGAGACCAAATGCTACTCAAAGTTCAGGGGATGAATTCTCTAAGATAAGTATTATAGAAAGGAAAGAGACATTTAAGTCTTCTCATAGAACACATGAGGATACCACGGAAGATCTGTTAGGCAATGATGGTGAGGAAAGGAAGAGTTGGTAGCAAAGCTGTCCCAAGCTCACAGAATAGCCTGCATGCCAAATTCTCTTACATGACAAAAGCCTTTGATACAGCTTCAGTGAGTGGTCTGTAACCTCTCTGGCTCTTCCCCTGACAATCCAGAAAAGAGTGTTTGCTGTGAAAGGGCAGAGTAGTGTGACCATTTCCTTTTACAAGCACAGAGTTCACAATGCTCAAACATGACTTTAGTAGGAATGTGGTGAATTAGAAGAAAGTGTTGGATTTTTATTAGAGGACCCAGACTTTGTGACTTATTACCTGTGTGCTATGTGATCTTGGATAAATTAATCCATCTGGGCCTCAATTTCACCATCTATAGTAGATACTTAGTGGCTACAAAGTAACTTTAAAGATCTAAATCTGTGGCAGCTTCACAGCATAATGAATAGAGCCATAGTGACTAGACTCAGGAAACCTGAATTCAAATCCAGCCTCAGACACTTAATAGCTGTGTGATCCTGGGCAAGTCACTTAACCTCTCTCAGCCTAAATTCCCTCATCTGAATTCATTTAGTTACATCACTGATAAAATCAGTCTCAATCAGTTATTCAATAGGCCTTTCTTATACTCCCACTGTGTATCAGGCACTGTGCTTAGCCCAGGGAATACAAAGAAAGATAAAGGAGAACCACTGCTTTCAACAAGTTCATAATCTAGTGGGGATAGATAATATGAAACCCAATATGTACAAACAAGCTACATGCAAGACAAAATGGAAATAATCAATGGAGGGGAGGTACTAGCATTGAGTGTATTGGGAACAGTTCCCTGTAGAAGGTGGGATTTAGCTGGGACCTGAAGGAAGCCAGGGGAGTCCAGAGGTAGAGAGCATCCTAAGAATTCAGGACAGCCACTGAAAATGCCCAGAATCTGGACATAGAATGTCTCAAGAAAGGAACGACAAGGAGGTCTGTCTAATACATTTACTTTTTTCTAGTTAGAGGACATTGTTTAAGATAATAAAATCATGTAGCAAGAAAAATAGTAACAAATTCCCCCTCTTCTCTTTCACACCATAAAATTGGGGTACCCTTTTTCACAAAAATATATGATGTAAGTCACAACAAAAGAAATGCTTAGGGAATATCAATAAAGGATCTAACACATAGGGAAGATGTGACTGGGTATGAGGATGACAAAACTGGAAAACTTCAGCCAAGTCAAACTTACATCACAAAGGAATGCCCTCTATTACCTATCTGATAAGTGATCATCTAGGCCCTACTCAAAAAACATCAAAGGAGGGGGGCAGCTAGGTGGTCCAGTGACTAGAACACCAGCCCTGGAGTCAGGAGCGCCTGAGTTCAAATCCAACCTCAGACACTCAACACAAAAAAACTAGCCATGTGACCTTGGGCAAGTCATTTCACCCCAATTGCCCTGCTTTCCCTCCAAAAAAAAAAAACAAAAGAGGGAGAAGTCCACACCTCTCCAGGCAACACATTCTACATCTGGACAGCTCTAAATATTGGGGCATCTTCCCCAACATCTAGACTAAGTCTGCCTCTTCACAATTTCTTCCCATTGCTCTGGGGAGGCAAGAAATCCCTCGAGCCCAAGCACAGAAAAGGAAGACATTTTTCAGGTATTTAAAGATAACCACTATGGGGGGCAGAGCCAAGATGGCAGCATAAAAACAGGACTTTCACCTGGATCCAGCTCCCACCACCTCCAATACCTGTTAAAAAATGACTCTAAACAAATTATGGAGCTACAAAACCTACAAAGTGACAAAGAGAAATAAATCTCCCACTGAAGGCAGCCTGGAAGGCCGACAGAAATGGTCCATCACACCAAGCTGGGAGCTGAGCTTAGTCCCCCGTGAGCTGTGGTTCTGGCCCCAGGGAGGCCCCAACCAGCAGAGGCAAGAGCAGACTTCAGGAGAGTGAATCACCAGCAGACTTCTCAACCCATAAACACCAAAAAGAAAGTAGTGGAACTCTGCTGAAACTATGTGGAGAAGAGTGCAGCCCAGCCCCTGCCCCTGGGGTGAGAAGTGACAGAGGTGGGGTAGCCGCAGTTGCTGCCACGTGGCTGCTTCCAGAGCTTCTAGTCTACAGATAGGGGATCAAGCAACTATTCAGAGGGTAATGGCTTTTGCACTAACCTCCTTGAATCTGGATCCTGGTCTTGAGTGGTGGTTCTGGTGTGTGTGCCAGAGCTTGTGGGGGCTTCAGGGAGGGCACCCTCCTAATAGCTCCAGCAGCTGCCAAAATCCCAGCAATTTGAGACAAAGCTCCCTCAATTCTGGAAGCAGAGTTCTACTGTGGCAAAGAGCTCAAAAGTCACGTAATTGGCTGGCAATATGAGCAGGCAGAGGAAGAACAAACGGACCACATGATCCTTTTTGGCAGACAAATAGGATCAAGGCATGGAGTAGAAAGAAGACAGTGAAGTCAGAATTCCTGCATCAAAAGCCTCCTAGATAAATAAGAACTGTTTACAGGCCATGGAGGAGCTCAAGAAGGATTTAGAAAATCAAGTAGGAGAAGAGGAGGAAAAATTCAGAAGAAAATCATGAAAATAGAGTCAACAGCCTGTTAAAGGAGATCCAAAAAATACTAAAGAAAATAACACCTTAAAAAATTGAATAACCCAAATTATTGAGAGCGCTGAGGGAGGTGTTGAGGCGAAGCGTCCCTTAAAAAGTAGTGTTTACCAAATTCAAAAGGAATTTCAAAAACTGACTGAAGAGAATAATTCCTTCAAAATTAGATTGGAGAAAATGGAAGCTAATGACTTTAAGAGAAATCAAGATAATATAAAACAGATGCAAACAAATGAAAAAAAAATAGAAGGCATTATGAAATATCTCATTGGAAAAACCACTGACCTGGAAAATAGATTCAGGAGAGATAGTTTTAAAATTATTGGACTACCTGAAAGCCATGATAAAAAAAAAAAAAAGTCTGGAGAACATAAATATAAAATAAATATATATATATATTGCAACATTCACGTTTTATTAATTTGGGTGGTAGTTCTGTTTTGTTTTGGGGTTTTGGGGGGTGAGACAATCGGAATTGTGACTTGCCCAGGGTCACATAGCTAGGTTGTGTCAAATGTCTGTGGGCAAATTTGAACTCGGGTCCTCCTAAACCACAGCGACTGCCAGCCGCCCCATGCGGTCATTCATCACGTCACTGCAGGTTATTTTCCCCAATTTGCTTCCTTCACTCTGCGTCAAGGCGAGAGCGTGGAGCCGCTTCGGCACACGCCAGTCTATGGGCAGCAGCCTTTCTGCCAGCACTGACTTTCTCCGGCAGCTTCCACAGCCCGACGACGCCAGGCCCGTGTCCGGGCAGCTCGGCCAAGAACAGGGGGGCGGCCAGTGGACAGCGAGCCCAGGCCCAAGAGCGCGGAGGGAAGGGGCGAGGGGCAGCCCCCCAGCACGGGGAAGAGACGGGGAGAATCCTGGGACAGAAGGGTAAGAAGCCCACAGAGGACGTGCGCGTGCCCGTCTACCCTAGCGTCAGTACGTTTGTAGACCCACCCTTGCGTGCCTACTCTGCAAGTGCTGCGTGCACACGTCCCGCCCGCAAACCGGAAGTCATTGAGCAATCCGGGCCGCCCCCTGGGGCTTTGCGCCTGCGCTCTCGCGGCTCCCGAGGCCCCGCCCCTGCCACCCCGCCTCGCCTGATTGGCCAGCCCGGCCAGTGTCTCGGTGCCCCGCCCCGGCTTCAGTGAGGGGGGCGGAGCACCGAGGGGCCGGCCGGGCTGACAGGGTTCCGCATTGGGCGTAGCTGCGGTAGGCGCTCAAGCTGTCCTGGATGGCAATGACAGCGGCGAGGCTGGACCCGTTTCCGAGGGGTTCGGTGTGAGCTCTCCGCCGGAGTTCGAGTCGGAGTCGGAGTCGGAGTTGGTGTTGGCGTCTTCGGAGTCGTGGGAGCAGGCAAAGGAACTCGGCTGGAGCGGAAGCGGGTGGTGCCCGGCATCATATGCCTGGGGCATATCCCACCGTGCTTCCGGCCCCTGCACGTGCGCAACCTGCTTAGCGTCCACGGTGAGAGCTGGACAACATCTTCCAAGAAATTATCAAGCAAAATTGCCTTGATATTCTAGGACCAGAGGGCAAAATAGAAATTTAAATCCTTCACCAATTACCTCTTGAAAAAAATCCAAAAAAGAAAACTCCTAGGAATATTATAGCCAAATTCCAGAGTTCCCAGGTCAAGGAGAAAATACTGCAAGCAATCAGGAAGAAACAGTTTAAGTATTGTGGAAATGCAATCAGGATAACACAAGACCTAGCAGCTTCTACATTAAGGGATCCAAGGGCTTGGAATGTGATATTCTGGAGGTCAAAGGAGCTAGGATTAAAGCCAAGAATAACTTATCCAGGAAAACTGAGTATAATGCTTCAGGGGGAAATATGATCATTCAATGAAATAGAGGATTTTCAAGCATTCTTGACAAAAAGCCAGAGCTGAAGAGAAAATTTTACTTTCAAATATAAGAAGCAAGAGAAGCATGAGGAGGTAAACCGGAAAAAGAAATCATAAGGAACTTATTAAAGTTGAACTATTTATATTCCTACACAGAAAAATGACAATTGTAACTCATAAGACTTTTCTCTGTATGAGGATAGTTGAAGGAAATAGATATGTATGTATATGAGGGTGTATATGTGTATAAATAAATATATAAGTGTGCATGTGTATGTATATGTATACATAGAGGGCACGGGAGGAGTGAATATGAAGGGATGATATAAAAAATGAAAAAGTGAGAGAAATATATTGGGAGAAGGAGAAAGGGAGAGATAAATTAGGGTAAATTATCTCATATAAAAGATGCAAGAGAACATTTTTACAATGGAGGGGAAGAGCAGGAAGGTCTAAGGGAATGGGCCAACTTTACTCTCATTGAATTTGGCTTAAGGAGGGAATAACATACATACTCAATTTGGTTTCTTACCCTACAGGAAAATAGAGGGAAGGGGATAAGAGGGGGGATGATAGAAGGGAGGGAAGAATAGTTAGGAGTAAACACTTTTGAAAATGGACAGGGTCAAAGGAGAAAATTAGAATAAATGGGGTGTGGGATAGGATGGAGGGAATTATAGCTAGTCTTTCACAGTAGAACTACTATGGAAATGTTTTGGGTATCTACACATGTACACAAACCTATATTGAATTGCTTATCTTCCCAGTGGGGGTGGGTGAGGAGGGAAGAAGGGGGGAAATCTGGTACTCAAAGTTTAAAAACAAATGTTTAAAAAAATTGTTTTTTACATGCAAGTGGGAAATAAGATATACAGGCACTGGGGTTTAGAAATCCATCTTGCCCTACTAGAAAGTTAGTGGGGGATGAGGGAGGACATAAGATGAAACAGATTGGGGGAAGGGGAATTCAGTAGGTTTGCTCTTTTGTGGTGTGGGGTAGGGGAAAGATGGGGAGAAAAATTTGTAACTGAAAATCTTGTGGAAATGTTGAAAACTAAAAGCAAATAAATGAATTGGAAAAAAAAGACAATTACCATGTCAGACTGGAGTCTTCCCCAGGGTAAATCTTTCCAGCTTCTTCAGATCTTGTCATATGCCATGGAGTTAATGCACTTCACCATGATGGTTGAACCATATAGATCATCTCAGTCTAGAGAATGTCTTTATTAAATGCCAGTCTCTTTCTTAAACCCTGGCACCCACAAGTCAATACAATATTCCAATACCCAGGCTTGTCCTATCGCTGTCCATGATCCCATTTCAGCTGCCAACTTACACCATATGCTACTGATTTAAATTGAAATTGCCATCCTACTCATAGAGGGGCACACATGTGGTGAGCAGGTATGGCCAATGATGAAACACACCCGTGTAGACAATGCTTGTGCTTCCAGTCCTGCACAGTTGCTGAAATCATTATATATTGACATTGGACTGCTTCTTCTTGTTGGTCCTGCCAGGCCTCTTCACCACCAGTTTACTATTGTAAATCTCTAGAAGGAGACAATCTCAGCTGTGCATGATGTATCTGCCCACATGGGGGTGGTACACGACATCTTGTAGGGCCCTCTTCCCAGGTTATGTTGAGCAAATACAAGCCAGGGTTGTTCCATTTTCTGCCTCCTCAGTCCCAGGCCTCCCAAACCTCTTATACTTGAATAGGAAAAGGTGCTAGCCAGGCCCCATCCAGAGACAGAAGGTCCAAATGAAGCAAATGTCATGGCGTGACTCATTTTCTATGTTGGTGCTCATTTACCATTTCTTCCTCCTACTGCAACACTACCCCTCCCTCCCAACAGCCCCTTCCCAGTAGGAAAGACTCCAAATCTACAGTTCGGGGCCTTACTTCACAATGGTGGTGAGCAGCACCTCTCCAAGAGCTCTGTCCAGAGGAATGGACAAAACTGTTCACATGAGTTGGATGACCTGGGAGTTACCAACTGGAATGCTTTCAGGAGATCATAGGGTCCTAAAATCTAGCCTTCTGCTTTATCCTCCATAGTCAGTATGAATTGTATTAGGGAGATTCTGAAGATCACCAGGCAAGATAAAATACCAAACACTGGGTAATTTGCTTAGCTGAACTACCAAGCATTCAAACTCTCCTGCAGAGAATGTGGCTCCAATGGGCTGGCCATGTTGTCTGAATGCCAGACATACCAAATGCATATTTACCTAAAAGATCATTTTCCAGAGAACCCACACAGGGAAAGTGCTCACATAGAGATCAGAAGTGATATGGAGACATTCTTAAGGTCTCATTGGAGAACTTTGATTTCAAATGGGAGACGTGGCAGACACTGTCACAGGACATTTAGCATAGTATGCCCATATCAAAGAAGGCACTGTGTTTTATGAGCAAAGCAGAATTGCAATAGCTCAAAAGAAACGTGAGATGCACAAATTTAGAGAAAGTTCTATCCCAAATATTCACAACAACTACTTGTTCCAGATCTGTGGTAGAGCTCATATTGGTCTGATCAGTCTCGGACATACTGTACCTTAACCTCAACATAGTGATGGCATCTTGATCCTCTTTGAGTACAAAGTACAACAGTCTAGCATAATTCTTGGCAACAATTTATCATCTACCAATTACAAATAGCTAGCAAGACACAACCTGATGACCAGACTTTCTTGTCAAGCAGAGCTTTCTTTCATAACATATAAGACAAATCCATGTCTATACATATACACCTCAATATGTCCTTGAGAACCCAACATATAAACTCTACTGAAGCCAGAGAATCATCACAGACAAAGATGTCACCTGCAATCACCCAGGAATAATATTGGAACGTTAAAATTTAATATCAATATTTTTAATACGTGTTACCATAGCAAAAGGTCACAGCCTACAAAGATGTGGAATAAAAAAGGCTCTAAATATAGAAACCTAGCAGAAAAACATCAAACCCATGTGGGAGTCAGATGAAGTACATATCATCCCTATGGCTCTAACTGCTATGAGAATTGTCCCCAAGATGCTTTTATTGAGCTGAAGAAAGATGAGTTCACATTGATACCATTATTGAAATTTAAAATAGTCCTTTTATCCACATGTGCAATAATCTGAAGAATTTTAAATTTAAAGAAACAAGAATGGTGACTTGTCCTAGAACATTTTCTCAGTGCATCATTGAAAAGGCAGAAAAGATGAAATGATAATCAATTACAAAATTGCTAGAAAGCAATCATTGTATCTATCTGCATAATATTCCACAGGACATTAAAATAGAGAAGAAAAACAGAATATTGATTCATCCCTAGGCTCCTTCTAACTGTTAAAGAACATGAGAATGAGATGATAATAATCCTACAGTGTCTTCTAGGCAAGATGCATTGAACATAATCACCAAAGAGAAAAGTGTGACTAAATATTGAATCCCATTGGCATCGTGAAATCAAAGCTCAATGGGAAGAACTTACTTAAAACACTTAGGAGCACCAGCCTAGAGTCAAGAGAACCTGCGTTCAAATCCAGCCTCAGACACTCACTGGGTCTATGACCCTTAGCAAATCACTTAACCTCAATAGCCTCAAAAAATACTTTAAAAATATGATTATGATCTACCAGTCTAGACAGATACTTTCAGAATGAGAAAATGAATACTAATAGATTTAGAATATGTCTTAAAATTTGTATGTTTTAAAAATAAATTGTACTGGTATCTCTTATTTTTTTAATCATTTAAATTGTATTGAACTACTCCCAGAGAATCATTCCTTATCAGAAAGAATAAAAAGAGAGAAGATGCAAAGCTAATTACTTCTTAATTAGCCTTAGTGATTATTGCAAAATGTGGAGGAACTTTTGAAGCAAAATCTAATTTCAAGCCTGATACAAGTGTCTGTTGTAATTATTATTATGAAAGCAAATGAGACTGCGGTAGAAGATTTGAATCATGGGAATTGAGTGACCAGCAGATTGCTAAGAGGTCTTTTGAGGCTTGCTTGGTGGAAAGTCACAAGAGAAAATGATCCTGGCAGAATTCACGGCTATAGATGTTTCTGGGGTTCTGTGTGACAGAGTTGGCTTCCCAGAGCAGCGCTTTTCTGTGACCCTAAGTCTGTTTCCAGGCCTAGCCTACTCTCAGTGAATAGGTCACAGACATCTCTGTTCTTTTACTCAGGGACCGGTGTGGGCTTTTGTACTGGAAGTACAGGGCATCTCTATCAGTGACTCACAAAAGCAATTAATATCTATCTGGGCATTTTCTCTGATTGTTCTACATGTCTGGAACACTCTCCCTCTTCTCTGACTACTGACCTTCCTGCCTCCCTTTAAATCCCAACTACAGAAAACTTTTCCTACCCTCTCCTAATTCTAGTGTCTTCCCTCTGCTAATTATTTCCTATTCATCCTCGCTTTGCTTTGTATGTATCTTTTATATGCTGCCTCCCCCACTAGATTGTAAGCTCTTAGAAGGCAGGGATCGTCTTGTGCCTCCTTTTGTGCCCCCAGAATTTAGCCGAGTATCTGGCACATAGTAGACACTCAATAAATGTTGATTGATTGATTGAAGAGAAGTCCTACCTGTGGGTCATGCTTTTGGTTTATCTCAGTATCTCTTTTATGAAGCACAGGGCGCTTTCGAGGGTAGACCACTTCATAGGCGTCTTTCCTGAGGCCTTCAGCTGCTAGAGGAGAAAAGAGGAAAGAAAACATTTAACATCCACAATGTCTCCCCAGCAATAAATGATGAGCAGACATAGGTGCCTGTCACATCCTTGGGATTATTTGTGAGAATACCAGAAACCTTGAGGAAAATGGTAAAAATGGATGAAATATATTCAGGCCTTTTCTCAGTTGTTATCCTCCATTGATACTGATGATCATTCTCTTATCTGACACTCTTTTCTCTCTAGATTTTCATGCCACTGCTATCTCCTGGTGTTTCCCTACCTGCTTCCCCTACATATCCTTTTTCTTTGCTAGATCTCTATCCAGGTCATGCTTGTAATTCTGGGTGTCCCCCAGGACTCTCTTCTTTTCTCGCTTTAGACCATTCCCTATGATGACCTCATTAACACCCATGATTCAATGCTCATCTTTATGCTGCTCATTCTCAAACTTATTTATCCAGACCTTGACCTCTTTGTTGACCTCTAAATTCACATCTCCAACTGCCTATTGGGCATCCCAAACCAGATGTCCCATAGACCTTCTTAATATATCCAAACTTTGGAAATGTCATAATTTTCCCCATAACCTTCTCCTCTTCCTAATGTCCTTATTACTGTCAAAGGCACTGCCACCCTCCCAGTCCCCTAGGTTGCCAACCTTGATGTATCCTTGAATGTTGCCTGTCACTCACACTTCATAACCAATTTCTTGTTAAGCCTTGTACATGTTACCTTCATACCATCTCTTGCATGTGCCCCTTTCTCTTCTATTATTGTCCCCATGCTGGTCTTCATGCCTGGACTATTACAATAACTTCTTGGTTGGGCTTTTATAATATCTTGTTGGTTGATCTCTTTGCTATAGATCTCTCCCCTGTACCTACCATTCATCCTTCATTCAACTTTTAAAGTGATTTTCATAAAGCACAAGTCTGACCATATCATCCATCACCCTACTCAATAAACTCCAATGTCTCTCCATCACCTCCAGTTCAAATATAAAACCCAATGTTTGGCATTCAAAGCCTTTCATAAGTTGCTCCCGATCCCCCCACCTCCACATTTCCAGTCTTATAATATTTTACAGTTCCCACATATACTCTAGGATTCAGTGACACGGTCCTTTCTGTTCTTCAAATAAGTCACATCATCTAGGGACTCTGGGAATCTTCATAGGCTGTCCCCCATGCCTAGAATTCTCTCCTTCCTTAAATCTTCATTATCCCTTTCTTCCTCAAAGTCCACCCCTCTGCATTCAAGTGCCTTCCCTCTGGACTGTTTTCCATATATACTCTAGGTAGCTTACTTGTAGATCATTGTGTGTATTGTCTCCCCCTCATCGGATAGTAAACTCGTTAAGGGCAGAAACTTTGCCTTTCTGCTAAATAGACATTTATTAACTGATTCCTGCCCCTGCACCCCCTTCACTTCCCCGCAAAATCTCTCTTTTCTTCATAGCTCTTTAGGAGTCTGAGATTGGTGATGAGGTATGGACTCTGGGAGCCCCTTGAGCTCTCCTTGAATCTTTGAGGTACAGGCTCTGAGAACCCCCCTTGAACTCTGATTAAATTGTCCCATTTGATGAGGCATTTGCATGAGGCCATAAGCCTTATATTTTGGCTGGGCCCAAACCTCTCTTACTAGACTTCACACCCTTGAGCCTATCAAAATATCAATCCACTCTTGAACTGGCCTAGTCCACCATTGTCTGCAATCTCCAGGTTGCCTCCATCAACTTCTCACCCTTAATCACTCATTGACCTCATCTGACTTCTCCTGAAGACCCTCCCCAAACTCCTCCTCTAGACCACACCTAGATTCCTCCCACAAACTTCTGTATATACCGGTAAGACCCCATCTTGTCCCCATGTGTGTGAGAGCATCATTGAATGACCTAGCACAGACTTACTACTCTGTGTCCAATACAAGTGAACTTTGAGTAAACTACTTTTCTTTGGCTAAGAAGACTTGAGTCCAATTCATTCAGCAGGACCCAGCGTGTTGGTATTTTGGGGTCCCCAGAGCAACCCTAGCCCTCCTTTATGGGTAACCGCTTCAATTGGTACTACATTCTGAGAATGATCTTTGAAACCAAGTCTCCCTTGATTGCTGGTAGAGTATGTTTTGGCGTTTCTTTGTCTTTTTGGAGGGGGGAAGACAGGGCAATTGGTGTTAAGTGACTTCCCCTAGGTCACATAGCTAGTAAGTGTTAAGTGTCTGAGGTTTCATTGGAACTCAGGTCCTCCTGATTCCAGGGCTGGTGCTCTATTCACTGCACCACCTAGCTGTTCCTGGTACAGTACTTTTTATCACCATGCCTTGGATGGATCTCCTTATCAAGTAAACTACTTCTCTTAGATTATGCTCCTGTCTAAGAACCTGCTCTTACAGAAAGATCAAATATCAGTCATTGACATTTTAGTGTGAATAGACAGCATATTGACCCCCTTAGAGAGAGATTTATATTTGAAATCTGCCTTGAGTTTGGGTGAAAGGAAGCAAGATTAGTGGGATGAGAGCTAGTCTGTAAGTCAGGAAGAACTGAATTAAACTTCTGCCTCCAGCAAGTACCGACTGTGTAACCCTGGACAAGTTCCTTGACCTTTCTGATCCTAGCAATCAGTGAAACAACAAGCATTTATCAAGTACCAAGTGCTTATTTTTTGTTGTTATTCAATAATTTTTTAGAAACCTCCCTTGTAGTTTACTTGGAAAAGATGCAGGAGTGATTTTCCATTTCCTTCTCCAGCTCATTTTACAGATGAGGAAACTGAGGCAAACAAGATAAAGTGACTCGTGAAGAGTCACACAGCTAGTAAGTGTCTGAGGCCAGATTTGAACTCAAGATGAGTCCTCCTGACTGCAGGCCCAGTGCTCTGTCTGCTGCACAACCTAGCTGCCCAAGTGCTTACCACAAAGACAGAAAGGCGAACCATGGTCAGTAATCTCAAGGAATTAACATTCTAATAGTGCAAGCATCATGCATATAACTGTGTATATAGGGAAAAAATCGATCTCTCTCTTTCTCTCTCTGTCTATCTATCGTCTCTGTCTGTATATGTATCTATATATTAATCCGTGTACCTATCTATCTAAATATGCATGTGTAAACATATCTGTATAACTGCATACATGCATGCATATATACACAAGCATACATGTACATACATACTATACACATACTATATAAAGTTATATATTCCTGTTGTTTAGCCATAGCTCTTCATGATTCCATTTGGTGTTTTCTTGCTAAAGACCATTTCCTTCTCAAGCTCATTTTAAATATGAGGAAACTGAGGCAAATAGGGTGAAGTGACTTGCGCAAGGTCACACAGCCAGCAAGATGAATCTTCTTGCCTTCAGTCCTGGCATTCTATCTACTGTCCCACTTAGCTGCCCCCACCACACACATATGTATACATAGAAGTATGCATGTATGTATATTATATATGTGTATATATATTTATAATTTAAGTAGATAGTGATCTCAGAGGGAATGTACAGAGTGGGTAGCTGGAAAAGCCTCTTGCAGAAGACAGGAAATGGACTAAGCCATATTTTGCAGAAGAAGTGCCACTTTCCAAGGATAGAAGAAATATTCTCATCTGGAAGTCCCCTATAATGATGAAACACCAGGCTGGGTTTCTAGCTGTATCCTGAAAGGTTTCACAGGTTGAATGAACAAAGGAAAGAGGCTCCAGGTGCTCCCTGCACTCTCTCACTTAGCACCTTCATTAGTGTCTGTGGTTTTTATTCATCATTTCTATATAGATGACCCTTAGCCCAAATGTCTTTCCTGAGCTCAAACTCACATCACAAACTTTTTGGGGGCATTTTGAATCAGATGATCCAAAGGTATCTCAAACTCGGCATGTTTAACATAGTACTGGTCATCTCTGCCCCAGCCCTCCCCTCTTACCAGCTTCCCTTCCCTCTTTCTAGGGAAACATCATTTTCTCCATTACCCAGGTTTTGCTTGCCTCCCCACCCCACATTTCCCATCACTTATCTCATCTTATTTATTTTCTTATTTATTTATTTCCATAGCATGTCTCATAAATGTCCCATCTTCACTACCTCTCCCACTCCAGTCCAGAATTGTAGCAGCAAGCACCCCAAGCGCGTCCTCAGGGTTTGCCGCTCACACAGGTTCTTGGATCTGCTTTGTTAAAGGAAAGCAACTCAAAATGGGTTAACAAGCTTACTTTAATCAGTCAGACATATATCGTTTACCTTGTTCAGGGGAAAAGGTCAGCACCCCGAACTTCAGAATACACAGACAGAATTATCAAGTCAGAGAAACAGATCAAGTAGACAGATTTCCAAACTGTCCAACCATTACATCCATACCAAATCAGCATCTGGGTTTTTCAAAACTGGGGGACTCTCAACAACGGCTTCCCAGGATTCAGATCAAATCACAGAACACTTCTCAAAGTGAGTCCCAAAACAAAGCTACACATCAGGGCTTATATAGCCTTCTCCTGGCTCAGAGAATGTAACAACCTTATTGACTCACTGGCCAATCAAGAAGTATCTACTGAAAAACAAGCCTCCCTCCCCAGGCTTCAGATGCATTTTAGCCTAGGGGCAGAGAAGATCTTCCAAATTTGCATTCCCATTACAAGAATTTAAGTTCTTATCACTCTCTTTTATCTGGACTCTTTAGACAACCACCTTCCACATGAAGTCTTTCCTGGTCCTATCAGTACAATGACTAGTGTCTTCCCCTCCCAGGATTATATTATATTTCCTACATATATCTGTATATAAACACATGCATACATAATAATATATGTATATGAATGAATGCATGTATGCAGGTTTTATTTTGTCTCTGTGGTTATCATGTAAACCCACTGAGACTTAAGTGAGGGTCTCAAAGAGTCGGACACAACTAAAAAATGACTGAATAACAACAAAAGTAAGAGGAACTTGTTTCGGTCTGTGTTTGTATCCCTGGCCCCTAACACAGTGCCTAAAACACAGTAGGTGTGTAACAAATGATTTTTGACTGATTGATTGAAGTCTGAAGTCAGTGCGTCTGGATTTGAATATTGGTTCTCATATGTAATAACATAACTCCCTTCCCACTGTTACCATATTGCTTCTGAGCTGTTTGGATTAAATGATCTCAAAAGTTCCTTTCTTTTTATTTCTAACATGCTGTGAGTTCATCATTACCAAGTTGTATTTATATCAAGGGAACAAAGATGATAAATAATAGGGAAACAATCAACATAATGAATTGTATGTTTAAAATCCACAAAACACAAGATAATAGGTACAGAACAAGCCTTTGATAAAGTATATCATCCCTTTATTCTAAAATCCTGTGAAACATAAGCCTGAATGGAACTTTTTAATATCTTTATATCTAACTACATACCTATTTCTATTTATCTATCCAACACCAAGTATCATATACTATAGGGAAACACTAGAAACTTCCCCAATAAATACAGTAATAACTAACAATGTACTCTATCCATAACATTATTTGATATAATTCTAAAAATGCCATAAATCATAATAAGACCACAAAAAAGCAAAGGCATAAAGAAAGGAGAGATGTGTCAATAAAATTAAAATATGACAAAAAGTAATTTACAGTTTTAATGTTATATTATTCAAATTATCAAAGGGATAATTGAAAGAACTTAATAAAATATCAAACATTAATTACAAAATTAATTTGGAGAAACAAAAGACAGTGTATCAAAGGAAATCATTTTTAAAATGAAGGGGAAAACCTCTTCCAGACCTCAAAATGTATTATAAAATAGGAATTATCAAAGTGATTTTTTGCTCATTCAAAAAAAAATAGAATAATGAAACAAGTTAGATAAGACAGAATTAAGAACTCAAAAGAGTTATGAAATAGAACCCATTAGTTCAGTGTTTAATAAATGCCAAATCATAAATTACATAGGAAACAATTTGATTTTTAATGAGAAGTTCTGGGAATACTGGAAAGCAGACAAGTAGAAATTAGATTTAAACTAGTAAGCCACTCTGATAGGTGTGAGGTAGTATGTCAGAGTTGTTAATATGACAAAAAAAAATAAGAAGGAAAATGATGGATGTTGGAGGGGATATGGAAAACTGTGTTACTAATGCACTGTTGGTGGAGTTGTGAACTGATCCAACCATTCTGGAAAGCAATTTGGAATTATGTCCAAAAGGCTATAAATCTGTGTATTCCCTTTGACCTAGAAATACCATTGCTAGGTCTATATCCCAAAGCATCCCCCCCCCCAAAGGACTTATTTGTACAAAAATTTTTATAGCAGATCTTTTTTTTGTGGTTACTAAGAACTGGAAATCAAAGGGTTGCCCATCAATTGGGGAATGCTAAACAAGTTGTGGTATAAGATTATAATATAATATTATTGTTTTATAACAGATGATAAGCAGGCAAATTTTAGAAAAACCTGCAAAGACTTACATGAACTGATGCAGAATGAAAGTGAGCAGAACCAGGAGAACATTGCACACAATAGCAGCAATATTGTTTGATGAAGAATTGTGAATGACTTACCTATTCTCAGCGATACAATGATCCAAGACAATTCCAAAGGATTAAATTACCCCAAAACTATGTCTCTCAAACCTTTTTAAACATCACAGTTTAAATTATTTTCTTGGTGTATATATAATTATTGTGTAATCCCTAGTGCTAGAGTATGGGTATATTAATTACTTTACCTGCATAATTCCATATTGCTTTCCAAAATTATAATGATTTACAGGTGACTTGACCAGGACCACACAATTAATTGTGTGAGGCTGGATTTGAACTCAGGTCTTCCTGACTCCAGGCCCCATGCTCTATTCATTGTTCCACCTTACTGCCCATGTGGAATACTATGATGTAAAAAATTGTGAATATGATGTATTCAGAGAAGCATGAAAGACTTATATGTATGGATGCAAAGTGAAGCAGAGCCAAGAAAACAGTAGTGACGATTACTACAATATAAACAAAAAAAAATAGTTAAAAAATCCAAAGCCAAAGTTTCACCTAATAACATTATTACTTTATTGATTCCTGCCCCACCCCCACACATTGTTAGTGCTGATTCCCTCTTGAAATTACTTTGTATCTAATTTATGTTCATTTTTGAATTTGTTTTGATATGTACATGCTTTCCTACCAGTAGAATGGAAACTCCTTGAAGAGAGGGATTATTTCACCTTTGTCTATGTATCCAAAGCATTCAGAATAATGTATAACATGGAATAGATGCTTAGTAACTGTGAAAGAAATGATTATTTCTCTCTTATATTAACAAATTATTGAATTAGGAAAAGGATTTTTTCAGAAGTCTGGAGGTTGTTCAGTGTCAGAATCCCAGGGGTTGATCCTGGGTGGGAATTGCTGTCCCACTCAACTAGAAAACCTTACAAAGAATTTAATATGAATTCATTCCATTGTGCTCCACTCAGCTTGGTCTGGGCTAGATTGCTTTAGGCAGGTAGACTGGGTAAGAGATGAGTGTCTTTGTCCAGGACTGAGTGATCAGAGTCATGTTCCCAGCTCCTCTTTAGAACAGGTCTGCCTCTTTTTATAATATTCATTCTTCTCATTAATTGTTAACCAATCAGAGTTCATTACCATCCTTAGGAATACCCACTCTTCCAAGAGCATATAAGCATTGAATGGGTTCCATGAAGGGTCTTTGGCATTTGAGACTGTCACTGACCCCTTTTGTTAGTTATTGTAGCATGATTAATAAAATAATTACCCAGAAACTATATCTCTATAATTTTGTATCTGTCACAAAAGTTTATCAAATTAAGTTGAATTATTTAAGTAGAAGAAAAAAAGATAAAGGAAATAGATTGGGTAGATTTGATTGTCAGCCTAAATAGCAAGTTGTTTCAGTTTCAAGGAGCAATAGAATATATCTTAGAGGTTGCCTTGCCCAATTCCTTCATATTATAGGTGAGGAAATTAGGACCCAAAAAAATAAAGTGAATCGCTCAAAGTCATATTGTTAGCTAAAGGACAAAACTGCATTGGAATATGTCATTATGCCAGGAATGCATTTTAGCCCTTTAGAAATGCTGCTTCCATGATACAAATCACAACAGGAATTTTTTATATTCCACGTGGAGCTGTTCCCATTTCTCCAGTGTCAAAAAATACATGAATCCTAGGATGCCTTTGGGCTCAGTAGATCAGTGTGTTAAAGAGGAGCTACTAGACGTGTCCTTTTCCAGGCATGAGTCAATCAATGGAAGCCTGTAAAGGTTAGCACCTGGGCTCGATCCTCTTCAGGGATTGCACCCAAGGAGGGTGGGGTGGCTTTTGAACTCTGTGGTATGCTGGCTCACTGCCTCCAGAAAGGGCTTCTGCAGTGCATGGGAGGCTGGACTAGGTTCATTCAACATAAAAGCATTTATTGAGCACTTGCGACAGACAGCTTTGTACTGGACATCTAGAGAGATATAAAGCTTAGATAAGACCAGCCTCTTCATGGAGTTCAATACAAGCACAGAACAACATAAGATATATTATTAATGCATGAGGAATTCATGAAGGAGATATAGAAAAAAAATGCTACAGTAAGCCCAAGGGTAAAGCTTGAGTGGGGCTTCAGCCCCTTAGCACTTTGGCCAAGTCACTTAAATTCTATTAACCCCAGTTTCCTTATCTGTTAAATGAGGTCTCCCAGGTACATTTAAATTCCAGATATGTGATGGTATGATCAGGTGGCATGGCGAATAGTGCTCTGGCCTGGAATCAGGAAGACCTGAGCTCTAACCCAGCCTCAGACACTAATTGTGTGTTCCAGGCCAAGTCACTTAACCCTGTTTGCCTCAGTTTCCTCATCTGTAAAATGATATGGAGTCAGAAATGATAAACTATTCCAGTATCTTTGCCAAGAAAACCCCAAGTCATGACATCTTCTTCCTGATGTCATGGTTCTCTTTAAGAAAGAAAGACAAACAACAAAGCCAAACACAACTGAACAACTGGGATTGTTTTATGAGGGCATTATGTTGCTCTTTATAAACAAAAAGAAACTGAGACTTGGAGAGGCTTAGTGACCTAAACACAGCTAGCAAGCATCTAAGGCAGGATTTGAACCCAAGTCTAATGTTTTATCCATTATATCGACTGCTTCCTAAGTGAGCTAACCCATTAGACATAATTATAATACCTTGAAGCTTGGACTGATGCCTCAAGGGTTTTCTGTTTAACTTCAGATGGTTAGAAAATTAAATTCACAAGCCTCTGCTTTACCAAAGTTGGTCTGCACATTCTTCATCCTGTAGGTATATTTTATTTTGCCTTTTTTTAAACTTCCTTAAGTGTCAACCATAATCATCATTTATATACAAGGTCCTGTTTAACACTTGAATGATTTCAGGTTGTTGTTTTGTTAAGTGGTCATTCTTTGTCTTTATTCCCACATCAACCTTGAAGTTTATGTTCAATTCAGCTAAATTGAGACTTCTGCCATAGCTCTGATGAACAGAGACAGCTGGCAAGGTTACTGAAGTTGCTTATACAAGGCCAGGCACGACCTAGCTAGAAGGAGCTGCCAGGAGCTTCCCTCCCTCAGAAAAACCTCCTGTTTACTTCACATGTATTTTGTAACTACCAATCTATCCATGCATTTTATCTTATGCTAGAGCATAAGCTCTTTGAGGGCAGGACCTGTCTCATTGCTGGCTTTGTGCTTCCAGTGCCTAGTACAGTGCCTGGCATGTAAGAGACACCTGAATGCTTGCCGACTGGTTGATTATTTGGTTCCTTGAATAGTTGATTCCCAAAACCTTGAGACCCCAATATGAGCCATCTGTCCAAAGGCATATGCAGAAACCACTGATAAAGAGCTGAAATCCTACCTTCGATCTGAGAAATGAGCAGAAATATCCACAGGAGAAAACCCAAGAGCATGATGGATGGTTCTGGTGCAGGAAGGGAGGCTGAGAGAATCTGGAGAAGGGCTGTGTGTCCTCTGGCCTTTGGCTTACCTTGGATTGTGAGCCAAGGTGGGGGTGGGTGGTGGGAGAAAAATCAGAAAGATATGTGATGTTCCTGTCTGGGCACACGGAAGTGTTCCCTGAGTTATTATACAACTTTCTAAGCAGCTGTCCTGACATGACTGGCCAGAGCCTTTGCCTTCGGGCTTCCAAGCACTAAACTACCAATCTTTCAGTATGTTTTTATTTTTACAGAATTTGTCTCAAACATTCTCTCCAAGGCTAAGAGGATTCTCATCTTCTAGGGAAGTAAGAAAATCAAGTTTTGATTTGTTTCAGAACATGGAACACAAATGCTGTGGACTGAGCAAACTTCTTTCACAATGTTATTCTTTCTTCCTTTTTGCCTTCTCTTAACTGGTATATAAACTTAGGTCTGGAAGAGAAGGAATGAAAGGGAACAAATATACAGTCATCTAACTGAGACCGGAATCCAAAGCCTTAGACCATTAAGGGAATTACTGATAGAGCTAAGACTAGACCCAGGCATTGTGACTCACTAGCCTGAGCACTCTGTCTGTCGGCCTCTGTCTCTCATTTTTTTTTATATACCTATCAATGTAAAGGACATCAAGAGGCTCTAAAGAGATATCCTGGGACCCAGAAAAACTTGCATTCAAGTTCTGCCCCTTATACATACTGGCTTTATGACTCTGGGCCATTCACTTAACTTCTTTGTACTCATGGAAATTCTAAAACTGTAGGTTGCAATGAAGGTGCTAACCTACATTTGTTGAGGAAATTTCCTCTTCTAGTAATACCCTAAATCAATTGAATCACAGGTTCAGTCATTATTCCTACTTGTATACATATAAGGGAAAGAACATCACTTTCAAGCAAATTGCTTTTTGGTTTCAATTGCCACTTAATATTTTATCATCATTACCATCATTATTGCCATTGACACAGTCACCATCATCATCTTCATCATCACCATCATCATCATCATCATCCTAAAATGTTTACTTTACCTTGTGAACCCAAACTGACATTTTGTGTTCCCCAAACTTGATACCTGATCTCCTGCCTCCAGCCTTTGCATATACTGTATACCATGCCTGGAATTCACTTCTTTTTTCCCTTTCTCCCTCTTAAATTCCCTGACTTTCTTCAAGGTCCAACTCACATATCTCCTCCTCTGGGGATCCTTCCCTTATACCTCTAGTTGTTAGTGCTTGCCCCTCTCTAATTTTAATGGATATACTTATCTGTTAATATCTTGTATGCTCCAATCCCCAGTAGACTAGAAAGTCCTTGAAGAAAGTTTAATTTTACAGCGTGTTCTTGCGTCTGTCCTCAGGATCTCTCATAACGCCTTGCACGTTCATAGGCCTTTCATGAATTCTCATTGCATTAGACCACAGAATGCTGGATTGGTTGTAGGCCTAGCCCTATGAATCATAAGGAATCTTAGAGCTGAAAAAGACCTTAGACATAGTCCAATTGAATCCTTTCATTTTCCAGAGAAAACTGAGCCCCAAGGAAAGTAAATTCAACCTAAGACCACACGGTGAGCCAGGATGATAGCTGGACTACAGTTTGTGTCTCTTGACGCATGACCATATGCTCTGACTACTGCCATCACCTCCTTATTGATGTCCTTGGATGAAGGCTCCCCCCATTCCAATGTATCTTCCATACATTAGGAAAAGTGATATTTCTAAATGTCATGTCTGTCTATGTTTCTACTCTACTTATAAACACCAGGATCTGTGTTACATCCAGTACAAAACAGAAACATCTCTGTCATTTAAAGCTTTTTCACAGTCTTATTCTAGCCTTTCTTCCTGATATAGACTAGTTTACTTTCTCTAAGTAGAAAAGGGGCATAATTGGTAATTAGCATCCATAGAGTATGCCAGTTGTAATGGTAAGGTGATTTTGGAGATATTTCCTTCCCCCTTAAGAGGCCTAGGGAATTTGAAGACCTTTCTTGCCCCTAATGGACCTCACTTGGAGTCTGACAAGAGAAGTTTGTTTAGGGGAGGCTTGTTTTGTTTTCAGGAAGCCCCACACATTTTGGTACTTGGTAAGCAGGCAGTGAGTCACAAAGGGTTTGATGTCCTCTGACCCTGGAGAAGGCAGTACATACTCCCTGAGGTGAGGTTTTGCTTTGGGGCTCACTTATGGGAAGAGTTGTGTGATCTGGCCAGATGAGACACTGGGCAGTCATTGAGCCCCCTGGCTTTGAAAACCCAGATATTGGTGCTTCTCTCATTGTGCTTGATTCCTGGAATGCTCTCTGTCCTCTGTTCTGCCTCTTAGAACCCCTAGCTTCCCTCAAGGCTCAGCTCAAGTACCTCTTTTTTATTCCATGAAGTCCTCCATCATCCAACTTATGGTGCCTTCCCGTTTACCCTTCTCCTTGCAATCACTTTGTACTGACTGTGTATATATATGTATATGTGTGTGTGTATGCATGCATGTATGTATGTATGTGTGTATGTATGTGTATATATATATATATATATATATATATATATTTGCTTTTTGGAGGGTAGTTGGGGTTAAGTGACTTGCCCAAGGTCACACGCCTAGTTTTTGTGTTGTGACTGAGGCCGGATTTGAACTCAGGTCCTCCTGACTCCCTGGCCAGTGCTCTATGCCACTAGCCACCCCTTAACTGTATATTTATCTATATTAATGCATATATATGTTGTTTCCTCCAGTAGGAGGCGAACTATATGAGGGTAAAGACTGTCATTTTGGTTTTTGCCTTTCCAGTGCCTAACATGGAACCTGTCACTGATTTGATGCTTAATAATCTCTTGTTTATTAATTGATTGCCAAAGTAATAACAAAGTTAGTTCTGCTGCCATAGTCACATGAGCCAAGTTGGACTGGATCTAAACACAGCTATGATCTGAGGGTAACTTTGGGGGGATTCTGGGGAAGGAAGAGTCACAAGCAGAGTTAAAAAGAAACCCCCTCACATACCTGAGTGGTGACACTGGAGTGGGGGGGGGGAAGCCTATACCAAGCACCCCCACCCCCATCGTTTCTCCCCTATGTAAATGTTTTCTTCTCCATTAGAACTGAAGTTTCTTGAGGGCAGGGATTGGGATATTTTTTTTCTTTTTCATTGCATCCTTAGTTCTTAGCACAGTACCTGGCACTCTAATTATAATGTATATACTTAATGTAAATATCTAATAAATGCTTGTTGATTGATTGATAGATTACAGGCACCCTTCCTAATCCTAATCTTCATTACCCAGTTTGTCCAAAGAAATGGAGCCTCTTCTCCATTTCTGTATTTCCATTTATTTTCCACTAATATCCATTTCATTATTACCGTCTAGGTCTAGGGCAGAAACCTTCAGAAAATCACTGAATTCCAACATGCAGAGGGTTAGTGGTTGTCTTTCCTTCTTAAAGAGGACCAAAGTGACATCACTTTGCTAGAGTAAAGTTTCAGTATGTCCGACTGTGGTTGGTCAGACTAATACACGTTCGAAATGCTCTACCACAGGTGGGATACAAGTAGTCCGTGTGAACATTTGGGGCCAATTCTCCAAATTTGCACATCCTGTGTTTCCTTTGAGCTATTTCAATTCTACTTTGCTCATAGAGCATGGCATCTTCTCTGATGTGGGAATGCCATGCTGACTGGTCCTGTACTAGTGTCTCCCGTGTCACACAGTAAATTTCAAAGTTCTTAAGAGAGAACTTGAGAATGTCCTCACATTGCTTCTTCTGACCTCGCTGTGAATGTTTGCCCTGTGTGAGTTCTCTTTTTGGCAAATGTATGTTTTGCGTTCAAATAAAGTGGCCAGCCCATCAGTGCTGCACTCTCTGCAGTAGAGTTTGAATGCTTGGCAATTGAGTTCCAGTAAGGACCCCAGTGTCTGGTACCTTATCATCAGGTGATCTTCAGAATCTTCCTAAGACAATTCAAATGGAAACAATTCAGTTTCCTGGCTGGTGCTGGTAAACTGTCCGTGATTCACAGGCATACAGCAATGAGGTCAGCACCACAGCTCTGTAAACCTTCGGTTTGGTAGTCAGTCTAATAGCGCTTCTCTCTAGTACTTTCATTCAGAGCCTCCCAAACACTGAGCCAGTTCTGCCAATGTTTGAGTCAACCTCATTATCGATGTGTATCCCTGGAAAGTAGCCTCCCAATATAATGAACTTATCCTCAGCATTCAAACTTCTCCATTTGCTGTAATCAATGGTTCTACTTATGGATGGTGAGGTGGCTGATGGAGCACCTGGGTTTTCTTGGGATTAATTGTTAGTCCAAAATTAGCTCAAACCGAAGTGAATTGATCCATACTTTGTTGCATCTCAGCTTCAGAGGCTGCAAACAGATAATCATGCAACAATACTTCCTCCACTTTGGTCATGGTCTTTTCAACTTATAGAATTTACCATCCGTGCAGGAGTTGACTTAATGCTGTATTCAACCTCACCGAAAACAATTGGACAACGTGGCTGCAAATCTCATGCTAACAAGCATGGCAGCAAGCCCACAACATTGTCTCACTCGACTGATGACGGGGAAAGCATAAGAGCATCATCCATTATCTGGAACCCGGGCAGGAGGGCCATCATGACATTGAAGCAAGTGCTGATGAACTTCCTGGGTAACCAAACTTTGGTGTAATTTTCCATAAGCCCTCATGACTGACAGTGTCCAAGGCCTTGGTCAGATCTACAACGGTGTGTACAGACCTCTGTTGTGTTACTGACATTGCTCCTGGAGTGTCAGGTAGCAAACACCATATTGACTGTGCCTCCATTATTCCTCTCCGGGCTTCCAAACTCTTTGGACTTCTTCTCCTCCATATAACCAAGTGGATGCTCCCCTCCCTCACACACAAACATTTCTACATAATTTCAACCTCATTATAATGGAACTTCCTCTAGGATAGGCAGGGACTGACTCTTCTTTTTGCTTTATTCTTATCCCCTATGCCTGGACAATAGTAGGTACTTAATGAATACCTGGTGATTGTACTTGATTCATCAAATATTTAAAGATCTATCATATATAAGAGAGATTGAACTAATTCTGCTTGATCTCAAAAGGTAGAATGAGAATCATGAGCAGAAGTTGTTGAAAGATCAATTTAGCTCTCTTCCTAAAAATTAGAGATATCCCATAATGGGCTTCTTGGAAATGTAGTGGCTTTCCCTCACTGGAACTCTTCAAGGAGAAGCTGAATCACCATGTAGTGGTTATGCTGCAAAGAAGATTCTGGGCAATATATAGGTTCAATCAAAAGGGTTCCAATGTCTCTTTAGATTCTGCAAAAAGTTGATCCTACATTTCTTTGGTCCTGCATTGTTGTCCTAATGAGTCTCCTTCCTTCCTGTATATCTACTGTCACCATTTCATCTTTTGCATGACCTCCAAAGAGTCTAATGTAAAGGTGAAAGGGTCATAATGATGAAAGCTCAAAAGGTCCTTTGAAATCATTTGAGCTAATTATCTTCATTTTATGGGTGAGGAAATTGAGACCCACAGAGATAAAATTACTTGTCCAAGCAAACAAAAATTGACTGGTTTGTCTGACACATTTACTGAAAAACTTTCAGCAGCTTACAGCATGAATTCATCAATATTGTCCACCATTTCTGTCTAGCAGAATCCTTTTCTTCTTCCAAGATACCATATGATCTCTTCCTGATCCCTGCAAAGCAGCATGGTCTAATGGTGTAGTTTTCAAAATTTCCAGGGACCTGTTGGGGTATCTAAGGTGCTTTCATGGGATCAATGAGGTCAAAATTATTTTTATAACAATACTATTGTTTTAATTTTTAATACAGGAAATGATAATAGATATAATTCACAGAAACAAAACTCTTTTGGTGGAGAGGGTCCTCAAAATTTTTAAGAGTTCAAAGGGATCTGGAGACCAAACTCTTCGAGAGTGACTGGTTTAGAGGATAGAGCATTGGAACTAGAGTCAGAAAAATCTGGTTTTCAGTCCCACCTCAGGGACTTACTAATGTGACTCAAGGCAGGTCACCTAAGCTCTCTGGAACTTGGTTGCCTGGTCTTTAAAATTAAAGGATTGAACTTAATTGTCTTTGATATCTATGTATGCACATATGTATGTGGGTATATATGCATGTATACATACACATGTGTATATATCTATGTGTATATGCATATGTGTGTATATATCTGTTTGATATAAACATAAATGTGCATACATACATACATATACATACATATCACATATGCATATCATGTGCTTAGTTACATTTCATGTGCACCCCAGAGAAGTTGGCATGGGAGATCAGTTGCAAATTACTAGTATGTATATAGAAGGCAGAGAGAGAAGTCAATAAACACTTAAGTGCCTACTATATGCCATACATCATAGAGACAATCCTTGCCCTCAAGGAGCTTACAGTTTAATAGGGGAAAACAGAACACAGAATAAGACTGGATGTTGGGGGTGGAGAAAAGTCCACAAATAGTGGTAGGGGGCATGGCAGAGTCTAGTCCAAGTACACCTGATGGGAAAGGAAGAATTGCCTGGTCTAGAGCCCTCCATAAGTAGAGGTTTTTGGAGTTCTTTCCTACATCCCCCAGCCCTCCAATCAAAGCAGCAGAGGATACTGAGTACTAAAGATTAGTGAGTGCCACTGCTGATGAAATCACATGGGTGATGAGTTTAGTGGGAGTTTAGTTGGGAGAATGAGGATATTTGTTGTTATTTGTCATTCATGTTTAAAAAAGACCATGGTATCGGGAAGGTGGTGCCATGGCTTGCAAATCAATTGGAATTAAGTGAGGTAGGGCTTTGCAAAGTCACCAGACTCACTTAAGTCTCTGAAGCTATCTGGGTCCAGTGGCCAGATATAGATCAAGATGACTAGAGATAGGGGCAGCCAGGTAGCACAGCGAGTAAGAGCACTGGCTCCAGTGTTGAGAAGACCTGGAGATCGAATCCCGGGCTCAGATACTTAGCACCCACCCAGAAACACCTGGCCGTGTAACCTTGAGCAAGTTACTTAACCCCAATTGCTTAGGGGCAATTGTATATATCTGTATATATCTGTTTGATATAAACATAAATATGCATACATACATACATATACATACATATCACATATACATATCATGTGCTTAGTTACAGGTAGCACAGCGAGTAAGAGAACTGGCTCCAGTGTTGAGAAGATCTGGAGATCGAATCCCGGGCTCAGATTCTCAGCACCACACCCAGAAATAACTGGCCGTGTAACCTTGAGCAAGTTACTTAACCCCGATTGCTTAAAAAAAAAAAAAAGATGAGTAGAGATGGCTCTGATGAGGATAGTAGAGTACAAGTCTAAAAGAGCCTGGATGGTGGGAAATGAAGTGACTTACCTAAGGCCACACAGCCAATACCAGAGACAGCATTCAGATGAAGGTCATCTTCTTTTTTTTTTTTTGCTTTTTGGAGGGCAATTGGGGTTAAGTAACTTGCCCAAGGTCACATGGCTAGTTTTTGTGTTAAATGTCTGAGGCCGGATTTGAACTCCAATCCTCCTAACTCCAGGGCTGGTGCTCTATTCACTGCACCATCTAGCCTCCCAAGATGAAGGTCTTCTTGAATTCAAGGCCAGTGCTGTATCCACTTCCCCACCAAGCTCTTTAAGACAGTGTTCTGCCTTAAAGAATGGCTAGGACTTTAATGTGTGAAGATTATTGAAGGTTAACTCTTCCAGATGGAGAGAATGATATTAGCAAAGGTGTACAGCAAAGGTAAAGGAGGGGATTTTAAAGTTTGGGTTTGGGGAAGATTAGCTGGAATAGCTAATGGAATAGATGGGGCATGAGTGGGAGCAGGGGATGTTAGAACATGAGCCATATGTGGGAGTCAGATTATAAAATGTATTTTCATTTTATTTTATATTTATACCCAATTACACACATGTATGGGGGTGTATGCACATATACATATATAGATACTATATATATTCCTACACAGAGTGTTCCAAAAGTCTTAATGTAACTTTAAAATTTTTGTTGGTCAGTCATTTTTTCGGTTGTGTTGGACTCCTTGTGACCCCATTTAGGATTTTCTTGGCAAAGATACTAGAGCGGTTTGCCATTTCCCTCTCTAGCTCATTTGGTAGATGAGGAAACTGAGGCAAACAGGGTTAAGTGACTTGCTCAGGGTTATATAAATAGTAAGTGTCTGAGTCTGGATTTGAATTCAAGAAGGTGAGTCATCCTGACTCCAGTCCCAGGAGTCTACCTACTGCTCTGTCTAGATTTAAGCTATTTTTGTGCAATTAAAAAATTTTTATAAGTGATTAAAGCTCAATGTGCACTGTAATTCTGATGGGCTGGCCACCTTGTTCAAATGCCAAACATACACTTGCCTAAAAGACTGTTTTATGGAGAATTCAACAAGGCAAGCACGCAAATGGTCAGGTGAATCTACATGAGGAAATTCTCAAGTTCCCTCTGAAGAAATTTGGAATTGATTGTGTGACATGGGAGATGCTGACAAAGAACCACTCAGCATAGCATACATACCTACATCAAAGAAGGTGCTGTGCCCTATGCGCAAAGCAGAATTGAAGCAGCTTAAAGAAACCCAAGGTGTTCAAAATTAGAGAATCCACCTCAAATGTTCATGTGGACTATTTGTGCCAGCCCTGGGATAGAGCATTGCAAGCTTGTACTGGTCTGGTCAGCCGTAGCTTAACATACTGTGATTTGACTCTAACATAGAGATATCATTTGGTCCTCCTCGAGAATGGAAGGACAACAGCTATCCAACCAATTGTGGGTAGGCAGACAGTGATCAAACAGACACAGAGACAAATGAACATATGGATAGTTGGAGAGATCCTATGGAAATGTGATTTTGTGGATAGAAAGGCAGTCTTAGAGATGGGAAAGCCTGGCTTCAAGACTCATATTGGCTATTTGACCTTGGACCTTAATCTTCCCAGGTCTCAGTTTCTTCTTCTGTACAATGGGGAAACAATAATAATCTGTGAAATACTTGTACCTATTACACCCTTTTCCCATCAGTGAGGTGAATTCTTCCTGCAACCTCATTCTTTTTGTTTTCTTAGTATTTTATTCATCCTTAATTACACATAACAAAAAATTTTATTATTCTATTTAAAAATTTGAGTTCCAAATTATTTCCCTCCCCTGTCCCCATCCCTCTCACTGAGCAGGAAAGCAATTTGATAGGTTATACATGTGTAGTTATGCTAAATATATTTCCATATAGTCACATTGTGAAAGAAAGCAGACCAAAAGAAAACCTCAAGAAAAATTAAGAAAGTAAAAAAAAAAAACCTTCAATCTGTATTCAGATACCATCAGTTTTTTCTCTGGCCATGAGTAAAGTTTTTTATCATAAGTCCTTCAGTTTTCTTGGATTATTGCATTGCTGAGAACAGCTAAGTCATTCACAGCTGCTCATCTTACAATATTGCTGGTACTTTGGACACAACATGGTTCACTTTGCATCAGTTCATGTAAGTCTTTTCAGGTTTTTTTTCCTCTGACAGCATCTTATAGTGCAAGAGTATTCCATCACAATCACATGACACAATTTGTTCAGCCATTCCCCAATGGTTGGGTATCCATCCCTTCAGTTTCCAGTTCTTTGCCACCAGAAAAGAACTGCTATAAATATTCTTGTACATATAGGTCCTTTTCCTTTTTATAAAATCTCTTTTTGGCTAAAGACCTACAAGTATTATTGATAGGTCAAAGGGTGCACATTGTTTTATAGCCCTGTGGGCATAATTGGAACCTTGTTCTTGAGGAAGGGCCAAGACCAACCCATTCTTCATTCTGTCCAGTTTCCTGCTAACCTCCCTTTGATTCTTAGTTTTCCTTTATAGCATTATCTCCTTGCATTAGAGTGTAATCTCTTTAAGGGCAGACATTAATTTTCTTTTTACATATCTGGATCCCCAGCAATTAGCAAAGTATGTAAATGACATATATAAATGCTTACCAAATACTTGTTGACTGACTCATAGGGCTATTTCAGGATCAGATGGCATGATATATTCAAAGGGTCTCACAAAATTTGAAGTACTTTATAAAAATCATTTGTTGCAATGAATAACTTATGGAGTGGCCATGACTTGCCTAGTAGAGAAGAGAGCCACACTAATGAAACACATTTTAGAGAAATATGAAAATCCACTTATTTTTAAATCATAATTAAAATACATTGCCTCGTCCCACACAACATAGACAAATGAGATTCTCTGATTTTGGAAATAATTCATTTTGGGATGAGAGCTGTGAAAAATTTCGAATGGTTAGTTTGATCTTTAAAAAAAAATCCCCTCAGTTTCATCATTTCAAGAGCCAAGCTTCTGATGGCTAAAAACTGGCCTCACCCAGGTTGGGAATCCAAGCCCTTCCGCAAGAGAATTTTCATCTGTTTGACCAGCTCTTAGTGGAAGGTCAGAGGTTTGCTAAAATGCACTAGCTGACTCTCATTCTCTGGAATAAGATGTGCTTTTAGAAAAAAAAAAATGAACTTTGCCTCTGATTTCAATATCAAAGTGGCCGGGAAGGGGGGAACCATCAAACCAAAGGCTGATTTCGGAGAGAGATTAGTCAGAGAAGAAGATGTCCAGTGCCTTTGTTCTCTGCTCCTTCCTCTGCAGTGGACAGATGGCAACTCCTTCCATGGTAGCTTTGCTTACAGATCTGAGCTGCATTTTCCTGAGGCTGTTAAGCCCCTCGAGGTCTGTGTGTCATCTGCCTGGGAATGCCCTAGGCAGAATCAGGAGGTCATCTCTTAACAACTCACCTTTCTATCGGATTTTGAAGTGGGTAGAGTCTTTTACAGGTAGTATCCTATCTGAGTTTCAGTCTTCCCACTGAATCTCTTAACTGTGAGCTTTAAAGTCTCCATTTCACAGATGAGGAGACTGAGTTTCAGAAGCAGAATTTGAATCCAGTTCTTTCTGACACCAAGTCCAAATTCCATGCATCGTGACACTGCCATGGAATCCGACAATGGTCACTAAAGTGCTCTGAAGCCAGAGGGGACTATATCAGTGTAGGTGTGCACAATGCCTTTATGCCCTCCTATTCAGTACTGACAGCCCCTGCTGTATCATTCTCTGATTCACCAGGCCTTACTCTCTGCCCCATGACTATTTTGCCTTATCTGACTTCTGACCTGCCCCTGCAATCTGGGCTCCCCTGGGTTTTGCCATATGTCCTGTAGCTCAAGGTAGCTATCAACGGATAGCACTCTATGCCTGGAGTCAGAAAGACCTGAGTTCAAATCCAGATTCTGACTCTTTCTAAATGGTGTGATCTCAGGCAAGTCAATTGAACTTCATCTGCCTCAGTTTCCCCATTTAAAGCAATAGGGATAACAACAGCACCTACATCCCAAAACTGGAATGAGTCAAATGAGACAATATCCATAAAGCACTTAGTACAGTGTCTGGCACAGTACGTACCGAAAAACTATCTGTTTTCCTCCTTTCTGAAGCTTCACCATGAAGACTACCAAACCCTTCCTTCTGCCCTGCAGTGGAACTGTCTCCTTATGTTGCTGACCCTGATTAGACTGTGAGCTCTTTGAAAACAGGGACCATCTTTCTTTCTCTTTGTACCACAGTGCTTAGCATAGTCTTTGGTGCATGGTAGGTCCTTAATAGATACTTTTTTATACATTCATTCAGCCCATCCCTTCCTAGAGAAGTTGTGACACCTGGTACATAGTAGGTGTTCAATAACTGTTTATTGACTGACTGGAAATCCTTTCTCTCTGTCCCCACACATCTAAGTTTGCCTATATGCTATTTTTAATTATACATATTGCATATTTATTTAAGTCCTATTTTTCTCCTATGAGTACTTGGGCATTCATTTTTTTTTCTTTAAATATCTAAGGATGTATAACATTTTCAAAGGATATAGACCTAGAGCTAGAAAAGACCCAGTACCGGTTATGTTCTAATTTAATCTCCTCATTTAATCAATCATTAAGTAACATTTAGTTATTTTGTTTCTTTAAAAAATGTTTTTCTTTGAGGGAAAGAAATCAGTGTTAAGTGACTTGCCCAGGGTCCTACCTGGTTATAGTATATGACTTTATTGTAATGTCTTTAAATATCTAATTTAAATATATGCAAAATGAAATCTGTAAATAGCTAATTTACTTTTTTTGCATCAATGTTCATTAAGAAACCTGATTTATAGTTTTCTTTTTCTGTTTATTTTTTTCTTTCCCTGGTTTAGGTATCAGTCATATTTGTGTCATAAAAGGAATTTGGTAGGACTCATTTACTTTTTTCCCCCAAATGGTTTAGATAGTATCAAGATTAATTGTTCCTTAAAAGTTTGGTAGAATTCATTTGTAAGTCTTCCTGGTCCTGGGGACCTTTTTTTAGGGAGCTCATTGATGTTGGTTCAATTAATTTTTTCTAAGACAGTGTTATTTAAGTATTCTATTTTCTCTTCTGTTAATCTCAGAAATTTATGTCTTTTAAAAATATTCTTCCAATGCACTTAGATTTAGTCACTTTCATTGGCATATAATTGGGCAAAATAATTCATAATAATTGCTTTGATTATTTATTTTCACTCTCCCTTTTAATTTTTGATAATAATTTGGTTTTCTTTCTTTTTAAAAAGGCAAATTAATCAATTACTTATCCATTTTATTGTTTTTTAATAAAGTTCTTAGTTTTATTTATTGATTTAATGATATTTCTACTTCATATTTGTGGATCTCTACTTTGATCTTCAGGATTTCCAGTTTGGTGCTTAGTAAAGGATTTTGAATTTGCTCTTTTCAAGTTTGATTTTGCTTTTATTTGAATATCCAGTTAATTGATTTGTTCTTTCTCTTTTTTATTCGTATACACATTTAGAGATATACATTTCCCCCCAAATAATGATAGAATTTTTAGAAGATATATATATATATATATATACACATGGGGAGGTAAACAGTTTAACCTTATTCAATTCTTTATGATTTCTCTTTCATGTTTACCTTTTTAGGCTTCTATTGAGTTGTATAATTGAAAGTCAAATTTTCTATTCAGCTCTGGTCTTTTCATCAGGAATACATGAAAATGCTCTATTTCATTAAATATCTATTTTTTTTTCCTTGAAGGACTATATTCACTTTTGCTGGGTATGTTATTCTTGATTGTAATACCAGCTCTTTTGCCTCCTCAAGTACTGTATTTTAAGCCCTCTGATCCTTTAATTTGGTAGTTGCTAAATCTTGTGTGATCCTGACTCTTATCCCACAGTATTTGATTGATTTCTTTTTAGCTGATTGAAGTATTTTCTCTTTGACTTGAAAACTTTGGAATTTGACTATAATATTCCTTGGAATTTACATTTTAGAATCTCTTTCAGGTGGGGATTGGTGAATTCATTCCGTTTCTATTTTGCCTTCTGATTTGAGGATATGTGGGCAGTTTTCCTTGATGATTTCTCAAAATATGATGTCCACACCCTTTCTTTGACCATGGCTTTCAGCTAATCCAATAATTTTTTTTCCCTCCAAACTATTTTCCAGTTCAGTTTTTAATGGGGTATTTCACATTTTCTTCAATTTAATTTTAAAATTCTTTTGACTTTGTTTCTTAATGTCTCATGGAGTCATTAGCTTTCACTTGATCAATTCTAATTTTTAAGGAATAATTTTCTCCAGATAGCTTTTGTACCTCTTTGTATACTTGGAAAATGTGCTTTTAAAGGAGATATTTTCACCAGTGAATTTTGGTACCTCTTTTTTTTTTTACCCACTTGGTCAATTCTGTTTTTTAAGATGTTATTTTCTTTAGTACTTTTTGTGCCTCTCTTACTAAGCTTTTCATTGTATTTTTATAATTTTCTTCCTTTGTTTCCTTTTCTGTCTACTTTCTCCTTGACCACTCTTATTTGATTTTGAAAATAATTTTTTAGCTCTTGCAAAATTTGTACTGGGCTTGTATCCAATTCCCTTTTTACTTTGAGACTTTTCTTGTAGCTATTTTGACTTAATTGTTTTCTTCTGAGCTTGTGGCTTGATCTTCCTTGTCACTATAGTAGGTTTTTATGATCAGCTTCTTTTTGTTGTTGTTGTTCGCTCATTTTCCACATTATTTCTTGATTTGGAACTTTGTGTTAATGTTGGACTCTATTCCTAGGAGGATAGAGGGGGTGCTGTCTCAAAGCTTCAGGCATTTTCAAACTGCTGTTTTCAGAGCTAGTTCTGGAATTTAGGATAGGAAAAAAAGAGAAAATTGTATGCTCCTATCTGCATTCAGACATCATAGTTCTTTCTCTAACTGTGGATAACAATTTTCATCATGAGTCTTTTGAAATTGTCTTAGATCATTGTATTGCTGAGAAGAGCTAAGTCTATCAAAGCTGGTCATCGCACAATGTTGCTGTGTACACAATAGTGTACAATGTTCTCCTGGTTCGGCTCACTTCACTCAACATCAGTTCATATAAGTCTTTCCAGGTTTTTTCTGAAATCCACCTGCTCATCATTTCTTATGGCACAATAGTATTCCATTACATTTATACACCACAACTTGTTCAGTAATTCCCCAATTTATGTCCATCCCCTCAATTTCCAAGTCTTTGTCACCACTAGGGAACTATTCTAAATATTTTTGTACATGATTGCCCCCTTTTTTGTGGTCTCTTTGGGATACAGACCTAGCACTGGTACTTCTGGATCAAAGGGTATGTGCATTTTTATAGCCCTTTGGGCATAGTTCTAGAGTGCTCTCTAGAATGGTTACATCACTTCACAACTCCACCAAAGTATAATTTATTAAGCACATGTTATATGTTAGGCACTGTGCTAAGGAAGAAGCTGAGGCCCAGGAAGGTTTAGTGACATAGAATTCTGGTCTTGGAGTCATGAATATCTAAGTTCAAATCTAGTCACAGACACTTTTTAACTGTGTGTGACACTGAGCAAGTCACTTGACCTCTGTTTGCCTTAAGTTCTCCATCTGTAAAATGTAGATAATAAGCACCCTGACTCCCCAGGATTGTTGTCAGCATCAAATGAAATCATGATTTTAAGTGCTTAGCACATTACCTAGAATATAGTAAGTACTAATATAAACTGTAGGTGTTATTAGGATTATAGACTCAAAGCCCCATAAATGGCAGGTATGTCAAAGGACATATAGTCCAACTCCTTCAGCTTTCATAGGAAGGCACTAGAGCCCACTGAGGTGAAGTGACTTGTCCAAAGTCACACAGGTGGTCCAAATTCCATCAAATGTGGGAATGAGCCTAAGTCCCGTGGCTGTATTTTTGCCATTTTACTGCCAGATTTGTCTTCTACATCAAAGTGGAGGTTTCCAGCAGCAGCCAAAACCAATGAATGTCCAAGGAATGGAATTTACCCCAGCCATCAAGCTAATTTCCCATCCTTTTTTACGTAGTTTCAGCACATTATTTGAAAAGAAAAGAAAACCCATCAGCAGTAACATGACTCTGCCATGGTCCTTTTTTTCTTCCAATTGAGCCACAGGGGTTGAACTTGGGGGCCCTGGTGCCTCCTGGTGCTTTCATCAAACACACCTGTGAAAGAGTGCCCTTCCAGCCTCCTCTCCTTTAATCTTCCCACGCCAGAGCCATCACCTTTTCATCAGGGTTGACTGAGCAGTACTCGGAGGACATATGCCAATCCTTTGTTCTGAAACTAGTTTGTTACTTCCAAACCCCTTCACCTCCTACCCTAAATCAAATTGAAGCTGAATGCTCTCCCTACTTCAAAAAAAGAGAAAAAAACACTCCCCTACCCTGTATCCAACTCCTGCCCAAACCTCGGAGGTTCAATTTAAGTCCCAGGTGCTTTTTGTTGAGAAGAAGGGGAAGGACCCCCTGGCCCTCAAATTCTGTGACCACATGGGAGTTTTTGTCTTCCTTGTTCCTACAACTCATCTCATCAGGCTCCTTGATGATTATATAATGCATTTGTGAAGGATAGCTGCTAAGACCCCAAGTAAATAGACCATGCTGTCACTTTCTGAGGCAGTTAGTATAGTCCTGATCATGGAATTACTAGTACTACTACTACTACTTCTACTACTACTACTACTACTACTACTACTACTACTACTACTACTACTACT
>NW_027185697.1:15039543-15071163 GCF_028583685.1 Petaurus breviceps papuanus | reverse complement strand
CTACTACTACTACTACTACTACTGCTACTACTGCTACTACTACTACTACTATTGCTGCTGCTACTACTGCTCCTCCTACAACTACTACCATTTATATAGTGTAAATAACTTTACATATTTTATTTAGTCTTCCCCCAAATACTGTGAAATAGGTGTTATTATTGTCTCTATTCTGCAGATGAGGCTGAAAGAGGTCGAGACTTGTCCATAGGTCAGCCACCTAGGAAGTATCTTAGATAGGATTTGAACTCAGTTCTTCTTTACTCCAAGACCAATACTATCCCCTGCACCATCTAATTCCATCAACAAAACTTTATTAACAAGCTACTATGTGCCAAGGCTCTCAGAAGCTGCAAGGTATTCAAAGATGAAGAAAGGCATATCATCTGGAAGTCCAAGCTGTGCTTATTATGCAAAGAATATTTTGACCTTATTTTGTGTCTCTTCACAAGCTCACAGGGCCCTTTGAAATACTTTCTCGTGGATCTACTAAGACTTCTCAGGGATGGGAATAAGGAGGTTTTCACCTGTTGGCATTGTTATTATTTTTTGGTGATTTGACCCAACAACATTCCATCAATTATAAAACAGAGGTCCATATGGGGCCCTAATTCCTGGCAAATACTGTAATAGACCACCATTTCCATGTGTCAAAAGACTTCCCTTAGTCCCTACAAAATATGGAGATCATTTCTCAATAGATAACTAGTAAAAGGACACAAACAGGTAGTTTTCAAAGGGAGAAATCAAAGTTATCAACAAACATATGGAAAAAATGTAAATCACTAGTATAGTTGGAGAATTGCAAATTGAGGCAGTTGTATTATTCCATCTGACAGCCATCACACTGGCAAGGACTACAAAAAAGGAAAATTACAGATCTTGGAGGGGTTGTAGGAAACAGGTGCATTTGTCCATTGTTAGCAGAGTTGTGAATTAGGCCAATCACCTTGAAAAGCAATTTGTAACTCTTCCCACAAAGTTAGTAACTTTGCATAGTCTTAGATCTAGGATAACCCCTACTAGGTCTATACCTCAAAGAGCTCAAAGAAAGAGAAAACCAATATGTACAAACTATTTATCATTGTTCCTTTCATAGTGGACAAAAATTAGAAACTAAAGGGTGTCCTATTGAATAACAACTAAATAAATTGTATTTTGTGAATGTAATGGCATTATTATTCCGAATTATTCCAAAAGAAATGGTGAAATGCACAGTTTCAGGAAAAAAACAACGGGGAAACCATTCTGAAATATTGCATTGTGAAGTGAGCATCACAAGGACAATTTATGTAATCTTAACAACATTCTCAAGAAAACAACTTTGAAGCACCTTATTACTGTGCTCAGTGCATTGATCAAGTACAAGTCTAGAAGATGGAAGATGAAACACGGCACTCACCTTCTTCCTGAGGGGATGCCCTTAAAATGCATAAGCATACACTGGCAAGGACAGCCAATGTGGGAATTTGTTTTGCTCAACTATATATGTTTAAGTTGAGGTCTTTTTTTTTCTTTTTCTTTGCTGTTATAATTCAATGAGGAGGGGGCAGAGGAAGTGACAGTTTATAAATATATATGAATAATTTTATTTTCAAAATATTATTTTATAATAAATTTCAACCACTGTAGAGGAGTGGGAAAGAGATAATTCTGGTCCCAGAGTTCCCTGTTTTCTAACCCTTATGGTAGGACCCAGAAGGCTAAGCATTAGCCGTATAAGAAGCCTCAGAATGCCAACGGCTACACTATAGAATCAAGAATGCGAAGAACAGAGGACTCTTAATTTGTATATGGTCCAATTACCTCATTTTTCAGAAGCTGAATTCCATGAAATTTAAGGTACTTGTAGAAGGTCACATGGGTCATGTGGTACAGTGGAATGAGCAATGCTGCTGCAGTCAGAAGACCCAGGTTCAAATTTTATCAGTATGACTTTGGGCAAGACTTAAGACTCCCTGTACCTCAGTTTCCTCCTCTGTAAAAAGCAGAAGTAATCCAAAAGGCTTTTGAGATTCTTCCCCTCCCTCAAGCTCTCAACTTCTGATACTATTCTTTAATGTTTAAGACTGACAAAGTATTCTCCTCTCCACAACCTGGTGAGAGAGAGAGAGTTCAGAACACAGGGCCTTAGTTCATTCATCTGCATAATGAGCAAGCTGTGTTAGGTGTCCTTGGAGTTCCCTTCAAGGTCTCAATCTTTGATCATTCCTCACTTCTGAGGATTTTGTTGAGGTGGAATTCTCTCTCATAATACCCCTTTAGGAAGAGAGATAGGAGATTTTCCTCAATTTCAATGGTTCTTTGTATTTTTATCATGTTTTTCCCCAGAATGTCACCAACACTAAGAATAGAGTAGTATCTATTGAATAAAAAAAATTCATAATGTCAAAAACTACTGTGAATTCAGGAATATTGTAATCCTTTTATCCATACCTACATCTATATAACATTTGAAAAGCTGTCATACATATAGATGTATGAGGTATTATTTATTATACAGAGGAGATGTTAGTTTATTCATTAAACAGAGTAATTATCTTATAGTTGGAGACTTTGTTTTTCTCAACTATATGTTTATATAAGCTATCAATTTACATAAAATTAAATATATAAACCAAATTATTTTTATAAAACACTTTTTATAGGCTGGAGAAGCAATGGGTCTGTTGCTTATTTCCCCAACTTTTAACAGCAAATGCTTTCCAAGCAGATGGTTTTGTTCGTTTTTCTAAGATAGGGAACACACCACTAAGGTGAAAACCTAATCCCATATATGCCTCCCATAGATATAGTATATAGTATAGTTGGCCAAATCCAAAAGTAATAGGAAGGAAGGTCATGAAACTGAACTATCTTTTAGGTCTCTTTTAGGCATGGGATATGTGTTGAGATCTTCACAGGAATCATAAGTTTCTATATTTATGGAAGGCAGGCTTGGGGAGCTGAGAACCAAGTGAGAACCAAGTTCTTCTGTTATTCATGCAAAACTACCTTCTTCATCCTGATATGTAACCAGAATCTAGATGGTTCAGAATGCTGAACCAAGAATCATGAAAACTTGAGTTCAAATCCAGTCTCAGGTACTCACTTGCTGCATTATCCTGGGCAAGTTACTTAACCCTTTTGCCTCAGTTTCCTCATCTGCAGAAGGAAATGGCAAACCACTCCAGTATTTTTGCCAAGAAAATGCCAAAGAGGGTCATGAGGAGTCTGACACAACTGAAACAACTGACCAAGAAAGTAACCATCAAAGTATTATCTTTTAAAACGTACCTCAGGGGTTTGGGGTTACTACTATCTTCAAGTGACCAAATTATTGATTGGCTCTTCTGGGCTGCCTAGTATATAACACAACACAATTTTGAATGTAGCCTACTTGAATAGCCATGAAATAACTTAATGGTTAACTCACTGTGGGCAGCTGGCCAGAACAAAGTGTCCTAACAATTTAAGAAAGTAGCATTGGAGAAGGTCATTTATCCTGGTGTAGGCAGTTTACATGGTGAGGCTACTCCCAAACCTCACGATTTGTATAGGTAGAGAAAAATAATAAAACGATTATTTTAGAGAGTGAGAAAGTTATAATTTGTCTAAATATATGGATGCAGTTTATATACATATGCTAGATTAAAAAAAAAGTGGAGAAAAATGGTGATGCATCTCTTATTGTACCTTGAAATCTCTTTTACGGGGGCATGCTTCTTGTAGTTCCTAAATATGTATAAATAAAGTTGTCTAATCCTGAAAGGCTAAGTGAAGTCCTAGAGTCATACAGTTGTTCCAGTGCTTTTACTTAATTTTCTCCACCCAGCAGGAAAAGAACTCAGGGCAGTTAAATAGCCAACCTCTTCCCCTAATCCTGCACAGTCCACATAGCTCACAGTACCTGTGAAAGGCATGTTTAGGGTTCATTCTTCCTTTCATTGGCCCTCTGACTTCTTGCTGCTGCTCATCTATGGTTCCCACATTTCTGGACTGAATCAGCTTTTCAGTTTGGTCTGTGAATGATTTTTCTTTCTTTTATTTTGTTGTTTTTTTCATTTCTTTCTTGTTGTGCAGGAGCGCTCTGTTTTTCCAACTTCTCTACTGCACTGTTTCATGATGCAATCTACAGATAAAGCAGGGAAACAAAACAAAACAAAAAGAAAAAGAAAATCCATTTACAAACATGTAGAGTCAAGCAAGCTCAATTCTCAAATTGACTTTGTCTAAAAATTCCTTCCTTGACTTTAATACTTTCTCAGAACTAGGTAAGCCTAGGCAGGTAGCAACTATGATCACCCCTTCTAAGATAAAGTGGAAAGTCCTTAATTAGATAGTAATAATCATTGTTAAGTACACCAAATCAAATAAAGGGGCACGCCAGATGGGCCCTGATGTACTCAAGAACTGGAAATAACTCCAAACACAATCAGCTGAAATCAGCCTCCACCTCCCAAAATATATACTGTTTGCAGGGGGACTTTTGGAGAGGTCTGACCCTGGAATGGCCAGTGACATTCTTTCTGAATCCCTATCAGTTAACACTGTTCTTGGCACACAGTAGTTGTTTAGAGAACCTTTTGTTTTTGTTTTTTTAAATTTTATTTGATTTAACATACTAGGAAGATTTACTCTACAGCACCAATAGGGATAAATGTTGGATCAAAGGGTGACCCATTACTTGGGTAGTGCATGGGTGGATTGCATTAATTAAACTGAGTGCTTTGAGGGTAGGGACTGTAATGTCAACTTTCTTTGTATCCCCACCCTAGCATTCAGCAAGGCCCCAGCTACAAAAGTGCTTAAGAAAGCTTGTTGATTTACCTCCTTATTATAAATCTTAGCATCACTACCTACCTGGTGGCCACTTCTGATAGTTCAAGTTGCGTAAGGATTACTCCCTTCTTTTAGGAAAGAGGCAGAGAGGCATAATAAATAGAGAACTGACCCTAGAATCAGAAAGTCAAGGGTTTAAGTCTTGTCTCTGACATATAGTGACTAGATGTCCCTGGTCAAGTCACTTAACCCATAAGTACTAGACTTAACTCTCTAAGACTGTAAGTTGAAAAGGAAATGCTAGTCTTTATTCTTTGAGGAAACTGAGGAAGTTTTCTCATCTGAGAGTTCCTTATATAAGTCAAACTACAGGTCCAGTCTTTAAACCCTATTCTCTATGGCAGGCCATGACCTTTCTTTTCTTTTAAAAAAAGCAAAGCTTTTTTTTTTTTGCAATCGGGGTTAAGTAACTTACTCAAGTTTACACAGCCATGTGTTTCTGGGTGGGTGCTAAGTGTCTGAGCCTGGATTCTATCCCCAGGTCATCCCTACATTGGAGCCGGTGCTCTTACTCGCTGTGCTACCTGGCTGCCCCAAAAGCTTTTTTTTTTTCTTATAAATTAAAATCCATTTTATCTCTTTTCCACCTCCCCTCCCCCAAAAATAATGGGTGGGAAGAAATATGTCTTTAAATTATAGGCCTAGTGGTGATGTCACTAGGTGCCTGAAGGGCATAGATTCAAATTGCTTTGAGGAATGACTACAGCACTTCACAATCCTTTTTTTTTTTTTTTTTTTTTTGCTTTTTGAATGGGGGAAGGCAGGGCAATCGGGATTAAGTGACTTGCCCAAAGCCACATGGCTAGTAAGTGTTAAGTGTTTGAGGTTGCATTTGAACTCATGTCTTCCTGACTCCAAGACCAGTGCTCTATTCACTGTGCCACCTAGCTGCCCCCAGCACTTCACAATCCTAATGGTATGTCAATATGCCTGTTTTTCCACAGCCCTTCCAACATTTATCATTTTCCATTTTTGTCAACTTTGTCCATTGGATGAGAGAAAGAAAGAGACAGAGAGAGGGGAGAGAGTCAGGGAAAGAGAGAAACAGAGACAGAGAGGGAGAGATGGAGAGAGGGAGAGACAGACAGAGAGACAGAGAGAGAGAGAGAGAGAGAGAGAGAGAGAGAGAGAGAGAGAGAGAGAGAGAGAGCCTTATAGTGATTTTAACTCTAATAATTAACAACTTGGAGCATTTTTTCACGTATTTATTGTTAGAACAATCTTGTTCTGGCATCTCTCCTAACGTGAATAGGGACATATGCTGAAGGGTTCTTCTTAATGAATTTCTATGCAGGAACAGGTTCAACAGTGACATTGATGGAATTAGATGTACAAAAGCCACCGGGACCTTCCTTAGAGCCCCCTTAGGAGACAGACCCTCTGACCAAGATGAGAACTTGGCTCATTCCTTTGGCAGGAGCATGAACTCACTTCTCCAATGAAATAGTAGCCACACTGATTTCATTGAGGTAAGAGATATCTTTAAAAAACCTAGATTCTCACAAAACTAGGTGGTGGCCAATTTCCATGCTTCCTGATGTTTGTAAACAGGCAGTGGGGATTTGGAAAAGTCAGGGAGAATGGAAGAAGTCACTTGGATTAGGTGATCTTTATTGGCCTTTTTGAGTCTAAAAATATGGTTAAGCCATCACTTTTTCTCTGTTTACAAGATCAATGAATTCTCAAAGGTGGAAGGAAACCCAGGGTCTGCAACAAGGATCCATTGCAACACTTGAACAGGAATGCCCTCACCTCTGCATCTGTGATCAAGGATTATCCAGTTTTGGAGGAAGAGGAAACCTTCCTGGGCATCCCAGCCCTCCCTTCCAAGACTAAAATCAGCCCCTCCAACTTCTTGGAAATGATCCTGATCTTAGTTACAGATGGCAATCCTTCATTCACATGGTATTTCTAAAGTATTCACTCCCCTTTCATCTCCAATGTAAAGTTCAAGGTTCTAATATTCTGTTTTAAGGCCTCTCTCAGTCCTGATTTTCTGTCCTCTAATGTTCCTTCTAATTCTTGTTCTAAGGCCCTTCCCGGCCCTGACATCCTATGTTTCAAGTCTTTGCTCTGATATTACTTGTTCTATGGCCCTTCCCACCTTTGACACTTTGTGTTCTAAGGTCCTCTGAGCTCTGACATTCTATGTTCTAAGGCCCCTATCAGCTTTGGAATTCTATGTTCTATGGTTCCTCTCCAGTCTCCCCTAAAGGGCTTCCCATCTCTGACTGACTTTCAAAGGCTTCAGCTCCCTCTAACACTTTAAATTTTTAGATTTCTTCAATATCTGGCATTCTTTGCTCTAAAGGTCCCCCCTAGTTCTTACCAGATGCTTATAATGTGCCTTCTAATTCTAACAAGTACAAATAATCTGTTTACTTTAAAGGTCTTTCGAGTCTGTATTTTTTGCCAGGCAGTGGCAGAGTCCTTCATGGGCACTGGATACTTAGTCCAGCTGAGGCAGGGCATTAGTCCTTCCAGAGTGTTCTTTCACCAGCTGGTGGGCTTTGAAAATCCCACCTCTGACCTCCAATCCCCCATCCTGGATTTCTTCATTTGGAAAAAGGGGAGAGGGGAGGCTAACCTGTAGGAGAAGAAGGAATGAAACAGACTCAACCCAAAGAGAGAAGGCTCATGGCTGCCTCCGTCAGTTTCACTATTATGGAAACTTAACCTTGAACAAGAAATCCATTTGCAATAGAACAAGCTAATTATGCAGTTGTGAATACAGCTCAATCTCCCATTTCATGGAAAGCACATGGGAGAACAGGCTCAATCATCTCTCAGACATTGCTTGTTGTAGTTGTAATTGCATGTATGTCTGTGATACCTCAAGGATATTTATCCTTTCTGCTTACACTTCAGATTGCTCCCTTAAGAATCACCTAAATGAAAAATTGAATAGAAATAGAATGAATAAAAGGGTGTGTAGGAAGACCGAGACAGCAGAATGTCTCACACACACTCACACGTATACACGCAGCATAATAAGCTGCTTGATTGTTATGATTTCTTGGGGCTATCTCCCCGTCAAACTTGTCAGCTGTTCATTTCAGGATTTCTGACCTGGAAAAAATAGCTCACAATTCTATAGCCCAAGACAGTTTGTAACATGCATGGCTCACAATGACAGTATTAAAAGTCCAAGGTAGGGAGGAGGCAGCTGTATTACCCTCATTTTGAAGAGGAGAACGGGATTATAGAAGCTGCTTATGATCACCTAGGTAAGCAGTAGAAAGGGCAGCCAAGGAACAAATCATTTGCAAGTAAAAGGGGCTTTCCTGGCCCACACACTGAACAGCAGGCCTAGAAGCCAGGATTAGGTAAGCTGGCCTTAATAAAGCCAAATGGGCAGCACCAAAGTTTGATTAGTGATTTCAAAAACTATGGAATGCCTGACTCAAAGCCAATTGATATTGGACTCTTTCCTCATTGGCAAAGATGACTGCCCTGCATATTTTTTTATTTAATAAGAAACATATGATAAAGTGATAGAGCCACAAGTGTGAGAGACACTATGGCAGTCACAAGATGTCGGAGGGGCTGCACGTGACCTCTGAGGGGCAGGAGCTTGGAGATGTGGAGGCCGACTCTGCCGGGCCGAAAGGGCTGACATGGCATTGAGTGCAGGGCCGTGGGAGCCGACTTTGCCAGGTTGGGAAAGGCCGACGTGGCATTGAACGTGCCTTATCAACACGGACTCCTCTTAACACATACTCTTTTGCCCTGCACTTGGGAGAGTGCATGATTGGCTCCCACATGGCATCTGACAGTAAGAAGAATGATAAGGATATTAGGGAAAAAGCAAGGGGAGGCTCCCTCTCTCTCTCTCTGTTCTGCTCTCTCTGTCCCACGGTTCCATTCTGTTTTGTTCTGATGGCCACACTGTTAAGATGTAACTGAATAAAGAGCAGCCTCTCCTGGCAACCTCCGTGTCCTTGGGTGTTCTGTGGGTGTGAGTTCTTCTTGGAGACAAGAAGCCGGAGACGTCTGAAGACCAGGTATAAGGTAAGACAAGGCCAGAGCTGGGAAGGAGAGCCCAGCAATAAAGTTTGTGTTACCTTTTATAAGTCATTTTCCTTCTCTGTGTTAGTTTTGACACTCAAGGGAAAAGGAGGTTTAACTAATTGGTAGTTCTCTAACAGCCATTCTGGTGTTAACCTTCCCTGACATTATTCAAGGTTCTGCCAGGGGGTAGAGTACATAAAGTGCTGGACCTGGAGTCAGGGAGACTGGAGTTCAAATTCAACCTCAGGTGTTTTCCAGCTCTGGAACTTTTTGCACAAATTTCTTAACCACTGCCTGACTCAGTTTCCTTATTAGTAAAATGAGCTAAGTAGGTGGCACTGTGGATAGAGTCACCAGAGTTAGGAAAACCTGAATTCAAATCTGACCTAGCTGTGTGACCCTGGGCAAGTCATCACCTGTTTACCTTGGTTGTCTCATCTGTAAAATGAGCTGGAGAAGCAAATAGCAAACTACAGAATCTTTGCCAAAAATAAAACCCAAATGAGGTGATGAAGAGTCAGACCCGATGGAACAGCAACAACACAGCCTCCAAAGGAAGAGAATTCTAAGCTAAGAAAAGCCCAAATTTAAATGCAGAGTTTATCCCCACAACTGGATAAGCTCATGGCTGGAGGATGTCTCCAGTAGACCAGAAAGTTCATCATCTTCATTTGGAATGGACCAATGCTTCAGCTTCGAGCGCCACCTGGTGGTTCATTCATATTTAGCATCTTGCAGCAATTTTTCCAAGCTTGGAGACCCAGCCAACAATGGCGAGACACTGGTGATCTCATCCCAAGACATGCATAAGCCAAAATAGCCACCAAAAGCTGCTGTCCTAAATTACACCTTCATTCACTTAGAAAAGCGATGGAAACGGGATCCCCAGGTGTCTCAAAGGGCTGGAAAAACTGGCCAAATTAATTACATGAAAATGAAGTAGAGACGTACAGGCTAAAAACCAAAATGACTGTGCAAATATAGGGTCAGAGAAATAAGTCAAGACTATTATTTATGTGAAGAAAAAACAACCTATGATATTTGAGTGACTGGCAGTACAATGTAAGGAAACATTTATTTTTTTATTTTTATTTTTTTAAAGCAATTGGGGTTAAGTAACTTGCTCAAGGTTACATGGCCAGGTGTTTCTGGGAGGGTGCTAAGTATCTGAGCCTAGACTTGATCCCCAGGTCATCCCGACACTGGGACTGGTGCTCTTACTCGCTGTGCTACCTGGCTGCCCCAGAAACATTTATTTTTAAGTAATTTTTTATTGATCTTGACAAATGCTGCCTATGTTTCCCATTGAGGGTAGCTAGATGTTGCAGGGAATGGAGCACTGGGCTTAGAATTAGCAAGACTCATCTTTGTATAAGTCTTTGTAATGTGTCTGGCCTCAGACACTAGCTGTGTGACCCTGGGCAAGTCACTTAACGTTGTTTGCCTCAGTTTCCTCATCTATAAAATGAGCTGGAGAAGGAAATGGCAAATCACTCCAGTATCTTTGCCAAGAAAACCCAGAAGAGCCCGACACAACTGACCAATAGCCATACGAAATCTCAGGACAAAAGTTAGGCCTTAGTATATGGATCCAGGAATAGTTTGTATAGAGAAAATAACTGAATCCTAGAGAGTTGGTGAAATCATCAAAGGGAGACAGTACAGAAAGAGAGGTGGGTATAGAACAGAGCCTTGGGGAAAACCCACAGTGGCCTGGATGAAGATCCAGCAAAGGAGATGACAGGCAGGAAAAGAATCAGGAGAGATCAGTGTTGTGAAAGTCTACCTTATTGCCAGACTAGCGAATAATACAGAGTTCACCATGGCTAAAGGTGACCCCAAGAAACCAAAGGGCAAGATGTCTGCTTAGGCCTTCTTTGTGCAAACTTGCCGGGAAGAACATAAGAAGAAGAATCCAGAGGTTCCTGTTAACTTTGCAGAGTTTTCTAAAAAGTGTTCAGAGAGGTGGAAGACTATGTCGGGGAAAGAAAAGTCCAAGTTTGATGAGATGACCAAAGCTGATAAGGTACGATATGACAGAGAAATGAAAGACTATGGACCAGTGAAGGGTGGCAAAAAGAAGGATCCTAATGCACCTGAACGGCCACGGTCTGGCTTCTTCCTGTTCTGTTCAGAATTTCGTCCCAAGATCAAGTCTACAAACCGTGACATATCCATTGGGGATGTGGCACAGAAGCTTGGCGAAATGTGGAACAATCTGAGTGACAATGAGAAGCAACCTTATAATAATAAGGCAGCCAAACTGACGGAGAAATATGATACGGATATCGCAGGGATAGTCGAAAGGGAAGTTCGATGGGGCAAAGGGGGCGGCTAAAGCTGCCCGGAAAAAGGTAGAGGAGGAAGACGAGGAGGAGGAGGAGGATGAAGAAGATGACAAATGAAACTGTACCGTATTCTGTCTCCATGTGAATACCATAGAGGAGGGGAAACACCTTTACATGAAACACCTCTCCTTTGTGGTGTCGATCGCCCTCATTAGGTTTAATTGGCTTCTGATCACATAGCTTCTCAAAAGTGCTTCTAGATAGACATTGTAACTGGTTTACATGAAGTGGCTATGGGTATCTGGGAGCACCCAGAAACTGTATCAAAGTTGAACATAATTCCAAACCTTTTCAAAAACGAAAAGGCATTCGTTCGCGTGGTCTCCTCACTCTGTGCACTTTTGTTGTTGGTGTAAAACAAAAGCATTTACCAATGTTTTCAGGCATTTTTTTTTAAATTTGTAAGGTGGTGTAGAAAATTCTGGGTTATAAACTGTACATATCTATAGTTCGGAAAAACAACCAAGAACCCCACACCCCTAGACAGATTCTTGGGGTACAGGCTTGGAGGGGGCATGGGGCTCATCTGCCTTTCCTAGGGGGCTGCAACCCAAAGCCTAACTGTGAGGGTAGATTGCAGAAACACTGCAGTGGGTGTCCATTAGCTTAAAAGTTGTCTTTCTGTATATATAGTGAAATAGCACCCAGCTCCCATTCTTAGTGTCATTGGAGGGGGAGGGGTCAGCTGGCATGAGAAAAGTGTCTGGATTTTTGGTTTTCTTTTTAGTTGAAGTGCAGTAGTTTTAAATTGAAACTGTAGAGTTCTGCCTTATATCAGTCAAACAGAAAGCTGGGGTGGTGATGCAAGGGAAAAAAAAAACAAAAAACAAGTCTGTTCTTAAACACAATTTGGAACCTTTCAGGGTTTTTTTTGTATGTTTAGAATGCTGAAATGTCTTTGAAGCAAAATAAACAGTATTACACTTTTAACAACTTCAAAAAAAAAAAGTCTACCTTATTTCATTTCATCTGAAAAAAAAATTCTGTAAAGTAAGTGCTACTGATACCACTACCCCCTTTTTTACAGATAACAAAAGTAAGATGAGATAATTTTGCTCAAATGTCCCAAGGTAAGGTGCTTAAATTATGTTAATGAACTTCTAGCAGCCAGAAATGGTCTCATAGTCCTTTGCCCAGGTTCTGACATTCTTTGGAGAAGTATTCTATGTATGACATTTTGTGATGGATATTAACAGATTGAATTGAGCTGAGGATATGATGACTGTGATAGTTTTGTTACTATACTGAACTTACTTTCCTCTCTGGCCCTCACTTTCTTCATCTATAAAATGGGAATGATACTCGCCGAGTCCTCGCATGGTGCCTGAGAAAGAACTTTGTGTGGTAGAGGGCAGACCAGTTCAAATGTGTGGTAAAATGTGGATCTTTCAAAATTCGAGATTATGGGATTATTAAATTTCAGAATGGTGTACTATGTAGAGATTTGGTGCCCTCATAAAATGGATCCCTTCTTGCCTGGTTCCGTCAGAGAAAACATATTAGGAATCCTAATAGCTTACATTTTTAGAAGCCTTTAAAATTTGTAAAGTACTTGGTACATATTATCTCCTTGATCTAAAGGCCTTGGGGCCCATTTAGTCCAATCCTCTCATCCTATAGATAAGGAAACTGAGGCCTAGGGAGCTTAAGGGATCTTGCCAAGGTCATATGGGTAAAAAGGATCATCAGTGAAATTTGATTTCGGGTACCTTGACTTGGGAATCTCAAAATAGCCCTGGGAGCTAATTAGTCAAGCTATTGGGATGTTTATTTTGTAGATTATGAAATAGAAGCTAAGAAGGCAGAGGTTCTAATGCCAGAAGCAGCACTTTTCCTTACATCTCACTGCCTTTCAAGATCAATGCATATTTAATAAAAAATTATATAATAATTAATAACTGATAGCTAATAACTAATAATAATAACATTTCTACAGCTCATACTATGTGCTAGACTCTGTGTTAAGCATTTCATGATTATTTTCTCATTTATGCCTTACCACATCCCTAGGAAGTATTTTACAATTGAGGAAATTGAGGCAGAGGTTAAGTGACTTACCCAAGGTCACACTACCAATGTCAAAGGTCAAATCTGAACTCAGGTCTTCCTGCCTCTTGACCTAGAGTGCTACCCACTGCATTATTGAGCTGCCCAATAAAATGAATAAAGTTACAAAATCCTGAGCTAGGAGGTATTCCAGAGACTATATAGCTTCCTCATTTTACCGATGATGAAAATGAGGGCCAGGGAGGTAAATTTGCTCATATTTCTAGTCAACAAGAGGCTAGACTTGGCCCCAGGTCCTTGAATGCGAAGCCCCCTCCCTTCCCACAGGACTGAGGCAACTCTCGGAACTGATTTAAGCAACGGCTTTTGTGAGAACAGGGATTCAGAGGAAGGTAAATTCGTCTAGGAAAAGCAGCCATCCAAGTGTATTAACTGCCCATTACCATGACTGGACAAGAGTTGTCACTGGAGCCAAGATGGTGGAGAGAGGGAAGGGCATGGGCTCTGGGGTCAGAGGAAATGGGTTCAAATCTCTCCTTTGCCACTTCTTGCTTGTGAGACCTTGGGGAAGTCACTTCAGCTCTCTGGGGCTTGGCCTCAGTTTCCTCATATGTGAAATGGGAGGGCCTATTGACTATAGCTATGGCATCTCCCTAGTGACCTAATGGGGCAGAGCAGAAGGAGGCTGGGCAGGGAGTGGGCGTCCAGGCCCATTCTCTCCCTGGTCTCAGACCTGCCCCTCCCCAAAGCCATCTCGAAAGGGCTGGAATGTCCCCCTTTAGGAAATCTTTCCCAAAGGTGGGATTCCACCATTCATTCCAAGAGGGTAAACCCAGCCAAGTCAGCTCTGGGTGTAGATGCAATGACTTCATGCAGACAGCAGGGGTCACAATTGCCCAATACAAAGGTGACCGTGGTATGTTTGTGTGCATAAAAGGAAACCTAGCACCAAGGGCGTCAGCTTCCAAAATCCAGGCAGAGGGTCTGAGGAGGAGCAGACGGGGCCAGGTGGGATTTCTGAGGCCAGCAGACCCAAGCCCATCATTTTTCAGCGAATGCAGCCTGTTCACAGATGCAGGCTTCCTCCTTCTGGAACTCCGTCTTCTCGTTTCTGCAGTCCAAGGTTGGACTCCATGGGGAGTCCCTGGAATAAGGGGGACCTTTTACTCGGGGTTGGGAAGTCAGAAAGCTAGGGTTCCCAGCCTCCAAACAGCAGAGAGCTGGGTTCGAACAGCCTGACCAATGGGGATTTGGCTGCCTGGGAGAACCAGGCCAAATCACTCAATCACCCGGAGCCTCATCTGTAGAAGTGAAGCCACCTGGGCCATGGGGTGGTTGTCAAGACAGTGCTTGCTTCCAGCCTCTTCTCTGCCAGAAGACGGTGAGTGAGGGAGACAAGAGACAGCCCAAGAAATCCTGGACAGTTGGGCCTCACCCTCGACTGAGGCTCTCTCCTCCAGGACAACAGGTCTCCACCTTGGGCACAATCCCTCCTCGGCGGGTGATCTATAGGCTCCTCAAGCCTTTCTGCCAGGCATTGTGCATTCAGTGGAAGTACATGGAGCAGCTGAAGCCCTCCTGGCCCCTGAGGCAGGCATGCTGCAAGAGGGCCTCCAGCCTGGGAAAGACCCTGGGGCAGGCCATGCACTGAAGTCCATGACTGGTGGTGACGAGCCAGTCTGGGCATCTTCCTGGGCCTCCACTGCCCTCCTGGTTGGCACTTCTGTGGATGACCCATTTTCTCCCAGAGCGTCTTCAGCCCAGGTTCCCAGGTCACTAATATGGGAGTGGGTATAGATGCTACTGATCTCAGACACCACAAAGCTGAATCCCTACCCCCCACCTAGTGACCTCCACTTCAAAGGTCTGGCTTCTGACAAATGGGCTGAAAGTCAATCCCTATGGCCCAAGACAGTTCAGACATAGGGCTTGAACACAATCCTCCCTTGCCATCTTGCCTCCTGTTCATTGGAGGTAGATGGGCTCCTCTCATCCATGGACACTCCTGGGGGCTCATAGAGGTAGAAGGCAGAGTGCTTGTGGATCGCAATGGTGTTGGCACCCCACTGGGAAGAGTGACTGGTGATGGAGGTATGTCATGGATACCACAGTATCTGGCTGCTCTGGGGCCTCACCAGCAACTAGAAAGGTTTTCTCCTTGGTATTTCTGGTCAAAATGTAGTGGAGAGGTGGCTGCTTGCTTCTCCTTGCCAGGGGTCAATAGAGCAAAAATATTTTAATTTCCTCTGACTTTCTTTTGATTCTTTTCAAACTTACAAGCTCCTAAAATTAGCATTTCCTCCTTAGGGTCTGAGAACTTACCTTTCTTTATTGTATAGTTGTTTTTCAGTCATGTCCAAGTTTCATGATCCCATTTGGGTTGTTTTTTGTGGCAGATACTGGAGTACTATGCTGTTTCCTTCTCCAGCTCATTTTACAGATGAGGAAACTGAGGCAAACAGAGCTAAGTGTCTTGTCCAGGGTCACACAGCTAAGTGTCTGAGGCCAGATTTGAACTCAGGAAGATGCATCTTCCTAACTCCAGACCAGTGTTCTATCCATTGCACCATCTAGCTGTCTTGCTCATGGGTAGTACCCAGTAAATAACACAGAGCTTAATGAACACTTGGTGAATAATCGATTGATAACTCTTTGCCTACTTAGCAGGTACCAAGAGGATTGTATTGTCAGCGTCTGAGTTGTATGCAGTTGCAAGGTGATACATAAAGATGGCTGGCTTGTGAGTGGCATTGATATCTGATCTGGGATCCGGTTCATCCCCCTCCAAAAGAGACTATGTTTTTTCCTTTCTGGTATTCCCATCACTTGCCACAGTGCCTGGTACACAGTAGGCACTTAATAAATTCTTTATGTTTAATGATTCTGGCTGACCAAGCACTAATTATACTGCAAATGGTTAGTAGCAAATAAACTCATTTATAGAAGTATACAAAAATTAGGGAAGTTAGTTTGAATAGACCAAAGACTTCTTAAGAGTTAAGGAGCTCTGGGGCAGCTAGGTGGCACAGTGAATAGATAGATCACTGACCCTAGCATCAAGAGGGCCTGAGTTCAAATCTGGCCTCAGACACTTAATACTTACTAGCTGTGTGATCTTGGTCAAGTCACTTCACCCCAATTGCCTGCCTTCCCCCCTCCAAAAAAAGGAGGGAACTCTTCATGTGGGAGCAAGATAAAATGCCCCCCCCCCCCCGCCAAGCCAAGGAGAGAAGAAATTGTCTTTTCTTGGGGAGACTTCTTCCTAGGTTTGTAATACCTCTAAATCAGGGGTTTATAATCCACCATCTAGGTTGGTTGGATGACTTCTGGCTTCCCCACAGGGCTGCTATTTCAGTGTCTCCTCTTATTCAAAAGTTCATGATTTGCTTCTAAGAGACAGATCTTTCTCAAAGTTCTACTTTCTGAAGATATTTTCCAATAATTATCTTTCACGAATGTATAGCACCAGCTCAACCTTCTCTCAGCCAATCAGGAGTCATATGTGTACTTGATAACATGAAACTCAGGACTGTTTCTTCAGGGGGGGAAACAAAACAAAAAATGCCTACCTCACCTGGGTAAGAGTCCGTATTACAAAGGCATCTCTTACACCTAATTATGTGGTTGTGATTCTTGTGTGTGTATGTGGAATGTTACACCAAAGACATTAAATTACTTATTCAAGGTCTCAATCCTAGAGCTGGAAAGGACTTCAGGGGTCATCTAGTTCAACCCCTTAATTTTACAGTTGAAGAAAGGGAGGACTTGAAAGAGAGAAAAAATGTGACTAGAGTTACATAAGTAATAAGTATATCAGGGTAGGATTTGAACCAGGTCCTCTGACACCACACTGTGTTCTGTACCCCAGAATGAGCTTTCATCTCAATATTATGCTCTCTGACTCAGTTATTCATCTCCTTGGCACCCTCCCCATCTCCCCACACCACTGGAGGCTTCTCTCTCTTATGCCAGTAGAAGGTTCGCTATCTATGAAAAGGTGAGCAAATCACTTAGCCTTCCCAGGGCTTAGTTTCCTCCTCTAGTCCAAAAGGAGAGTTTGACTAAATAATATCTGAGGACCCCTCAAGTTCAAAATTAATAATCCTATGATCTCATGATCTTTCTCCTTCCAATTTCCTCAAGCAACTGGAAAGCTCAATGTATGGACTTCGCTACCTGGAGTCAGGATGACTCAGACACTTGATAGCCCTGTGACCTTGGGCAAGTCACTTGATCCTTATCTGACTCAGTTTCCCCAATTGAAAACATGGGGATAACAATAACACTACCTCTCAGAGCAAAGAAGGACAGATGAGAGAAATGTTTGTAAAGTATTTTGCACAGAGTTTGGCATACAGCAGGTGTAATATAAATGCCTGATCCTTTTTTTTTTCCTTTTTCTTTCACTGCACATTGTCCTAGCGAACTCCCCATTTGCAGCAGTACTGACCTTGGTATATCAAGAGGCCAAGGACTTTTAGCTGGCAGGTTCCTTTTCATGACTTCTAGTCTGTAGTTCCAAATTTTGATTTTTTTAATTACTTAAAATCTCTGTTAACCTTCATCTTATCCTGACTAGGTGTCATTGGCACTATTCATACCCTTGGTCAGGGTATGCCCTCTCTGGGCATTAATTTCCCACACTTGATTTAAAAGAAAAATAATTCACAAATAAAAGATATACTAGGTATAGCTAGCTAGCAGTTCATCTGAAGTTGTCTGAGGAAGCAATCAATCCCTGTGGAAATGAGACCTCCAAGGTCATCTTGTTCAGACTTCTCACTTTACTGAAAAGAAGCTAAGTGACTTGACCAAGGTCACCAAGATAGTGCCTATTAGAAGTAGGGTGAAAAGAATAAAAAAAAAATAACACAGCTGATTCTTAGCAGCATCCATGCCCCTTCTGAGGCCAGTCCCATGGCTTCTCTAGTCACCCACAGGGAGACATACACTCACACACACTCTCTCACACACATTCACAGACACTAACACACACACAAACATACACACCCTCTGTCTGCTATCTGGGAAACTGAAAAGACACAACTTCCCAGGTCTAGACTCAAATGGACAGAGTTTATGAGAATGATTCAGATATTTGAGAGAGCTCCGACTTAGGGAGTGGCTAGATGCCTAGATGCCATGGTCTTGGAACTATTCCTCTGGAATGAGGGAGAGTGAGGACACCACCTGTAGCAGCAAGCACCCCAAGTGCGTCCTCAGGGTTTGCTGCCCATACAGGTTCTTGGATCTGCTTTGTTAAAGGAAAGCAACTCAAAATGGGTTAAACAAGCTTACTTTAATCAGTCAGACATATATCATTTACCTTGTTCAGGGGAAAAAGGTCAGCACCCCAAACTTCAAAATATACAGACAGAATTATCAAGACATTAACAGATCAAGTTGACAGCTTTCCAAACTGTCCAACCATTACATCCATACCCAGTCAACATCTGGGTTTCCACATCTGGGTTTTTCAAAGCTGGGGGACTCTCAACAACGGCTTCCCATAATTCAGATCAAATCACAGAACACTTCTCAAAGTGAGTCCCAAAACAAAGCTACACATCAGGGCTTATATAGCCTTCTCCTGGCTCAGAGAATGTAACAACCTTATTGACTCACTGGCCAATCAAGAAGTATCTACTGAAAAACAAGCCTCCCTCCCCAGGCTTCAGGTGCACATTAGCCTAGGGGCAGGGAAGATCTTCCAAATTTGCATTCCCATTACACCACCCAACTTCTCAATAATACTTGTTAAGTAAGAGTATGAACAAAGGGCTACCCTGAATGCACATTATTGAACCCTGGGCTCTGTTGATCTTTAAAGGTTGGCTTGATATAGAAAAGGGAGCCTCTGGCTGGATCACAGAATGCCAGAATCACAAAATTGATAGTATCTCAGAGACCCTGAAGTGGAACAAGACTGTCAAAGAATGTTCTTCTACATCTCCTTCAAAGGGCCATTTGGTCTTTACTTAAAAAACTGAGGAATTCATCATCACCTATAAGAATGAGTTCTATTATTTTTTGAATGTTTCAAATTAAGAGATTTTTATTATAATGAACTTAAATTAATTACCAGTTCCAGGGCTTAAGATGTCCTTCATATTTTTGAAGACAACTACCATATCTCCCTAGATCTTCTCCAATTGAAACATTCCCAGTTCTTACAATGCTTGGAAGGAATAGGAGCCCAATCCCTTACCAACCTAGCTGATTTTGTCTGTCCCGTCTTCAGCTCACCAATGTCTTTCCTAAAATGTTAGAGCTGAGATTGAACATAATGCTCAAGACGTGCCCTGAGCACAGAAGGACAACAGCCTGACTCTTTCTGAATGCTAGATTTCTCAATGACAAATAATATCACTCTAGGTTTTTGGCTGCCATGATGCACTGATGATTTCTCCTGAATCCACAGTGCCCTTCAAAAGGTCTTTCTTTTCCATCTAATGCCTGTCCATTTCTCTCCCATCTGGAACTTATGAAGTCACCTTTTTGAACCTTAATTCAAAAATCTAGTGGTTAGAGAAGTAAGGATCTACCAAGACCATACAGTTAGGGATGCCTGCCATTTCTCCTTTCTTGTCCACACTTGGGAATCCATGCATTCTCCGTCCCAAGCATGTTTTGATAGCTAACTCTGAGACCCATTCTAGCTGACTGGGTGAGTCTGTTGTGTAAATTATACCAGCTTGGCGTGGGGGGGGGGGGGAGGAAGGGCAAGGACAAGGCTGCAGTTGAGAGGAGACAGACCATCAAGGTATCATGTGCAGAATGACTGAAATACACAAAGACTATATATGTATATCTATGTATCTATCTATGTACCTACCTATCTATTTACATATGTGTGTTATTTGTTTGTTTTGCTTTAATGGATGAGGATGATGGTGAGGCAGAAAATTCCCAGGGAAGATGATATTTTCATTTGTTATGTGTCTATAATTTGTTCTTTCTTCTTTTTAGTTTACTCACCATCTGATGAGCTTTAAATATCTAGGCTAAGAAGAAATAAATGGAGAAAAACACTTACCCCCAAAGATTTCTTTAATGGTCACATAAAAAGGCACACAGTTCACATGAAATTATCACAGACCTACTATCATTAGGGATTGTGGAAGACATATAAAAGACCTGCATAGATATCATTGCAATCATAAGTAGGAGAAGCATTGATAAATGGGAAAACACTAACTGTACAATTGAAAAGACCATACGTATAACCTAAAGATTAAAGAAAAGCAAGCTCAACTCATTTCTTTCTTGTTTCCACCAATAGCTCCTCTTTATCACCGAAGACAGAAACCATAATATGGTGGAAACAGCCTTGGACTCAGAAGAAATTGTGTTCTCATCTTGGATCTTCTCCTGTGTGGATTCTAGAACCGTAGGCAGATGGATCCCTTCAGCTCACTGAGCCTTAGCTGCTTCATCTAGAAAATGGGAATAAGAAAATGAGAACTTTTACTCCCGGGCTCTCATTGCCAGCTCTCTTCTTGCCTAGATCAGTGAAAATGCCTTCAAGGACCCAACCTCTTCAGATCTGAATTCTTCCTCTTTCTATGAGCTCCTCAGTCAGTTGACAAATATTTCTTTAGCACTTACTAGGTGCCAAATACTGTACTAAGAGTTGGGGATATGAAGAAAGGGGAAAATAAAACAAAATGCACACACACACGCAATATTCTATCACAACAGTCCCTACGCTTCAGGAGCTCATGTTCTAGTTGGAAAGACAATATGTAAATAATTGGGTAAAAATAAGATATATATGAAGTAAATGGAGAGTAGTCTGGTAGGGGAAGGTAGTAGAAGCAGTAACAGCTGGAGAGATTGGGAAGGGCCTCCAGAGAGAAGGGGAATTTGAGTTAAAGCCATATAAGGATCCAATTCCAGAATTATTCCCTTTCCACCTCCCACTCACTCACCTGTTCAGGAGCCGTGATCAGATCAGGGTTTGCATCGAATCTGTTCCACTGATTCCAGCACTGGAAGCTTTCCAGTTAAAATACCCCTGCTTGGTTGGCAGCATTCCCCCTTATGTGTACCCTGATCCTCCATTAGAGTGGAAACTCCCTGAGAGCAAGGGCTATCTTTGCTTCAGTAGGCATATCCTCTACCCTAGGTATAGGGCACAGCCCATTGTAAGTGCTCAATAGATGCATGTTGTTCATTTGCGTGCTACCCAGAGAGTGAAGATGACGTCTGATCCTGTGAACGTGGGAGGGAAGGGAAACTGCCACGCTGCCAACACCCTTGCGCTCCTGACATCATTTTGTGTTCATGGTGCATTTGAGGCAGGGTATAGTGCAGTGGGTAGCAGAGCAGTAACTTGGAGTCAAGGAAAATGGGTTCAAATCCTGCTTCCAGAAATTACTGGCTTTGTGAGTTGGACAAGTCACTTAAATCTTCTCGGTGAATGAATGCATACATAAATGGAAGAATGAGTGAGTGAGTGAATGAATGCAAAAGCATCTTATTAAGTGCCCACTATGTGCCAAACACTGTGCTAAATTCTGGGATACAAATAGGAAAGCAAGATAACCCTTTTTTTTCTCAAGGAGGAGGAAAAAAAGCCACATAGGTGCTCAAAGAAATTGCAATTTATAGTCGGGCTCCCAATTTGTGAGGGAGGAAGGAGTTTCCACGCTATGTATTCCTAGCACAAGTCTGAACCAAAACAATTCATGATGCAAAAGGGCATAGTATAGGAGAAGAACTGACTTCAGACCCTGACTCTAATGGTTGGATAAGTCACTTGTTTTCCCTATAACTCAGCTGCCTTATCTCGAAATTGAGAATAATAAAACACCTACCTTGCATGGTTGCTATGTGTCAAATGAGACCATGTTATGTAAAGTATTGTGCTACTCTTAAAATACTAAATAGATATGAGAGCTATGTGGCACAATGAATAGAGTGGCAGGCCTAGAGTCAGGAAGACTCATCTCTCTGAGTTCAACCTGACCTCAGACACATACTAGGTATGTGACCCTGGATAAGTCACCTAACTCTATTTGCCTCAGTTTCCTCATCTGTAAAATGAGTTGGAGAAGGAAATGGCAAGCCACTCCAGTATCTTTGCCAAAAATATTTGAAATGAAGTCATGAAAACTTGGACACAACTGAAAACAATTCACTAACAATATATATTTATTTTTATTATTATCGAAATGGTTGTTATTTAAATAGCAGTTAATTGAACCAATAGAGAATTTGGCATGGAAATCAATACTCTTTGCTTATAATTAAGATGTTGTTGCTATTGCTGCTGATGTTGCTGCTGCTAATGGTGGTGGTGGCTGTGAAGATGCTTCTTTTTGGGTGTCCAATGTCATTATCATGGAAACTCTAAAATGCATCATAAAAACAGCATAATCCATGCCCTCCAGGAGTGTATGATGTAATAAGAGGGATGATTGAATATGAAATGAGATGGAAAGTCATAAGAGAATTAAGAGATCCATTGAGACAGACAGGAGGGAGGGGTGATATTTTAGATGTGGGAGCAGGAAAAGTTTGATAATGCCAAGGGCAGATATGGTCAGAAGTACTAATAGAACCAAAAAGACCTTAGAAATCATCCATTCCAAACTTGTCTCTGTGACAAATGAGAAAAAGATTAAGCAGTCTAGAAATAGACAAGTTCAAAGTTTAATATAAATTTTGTTTTTAATTACCAAACAATTTGCTTCCCCATGCTCTATGCCTGCGGGAGAAAAGAAGAGAAAACCCCTTTAACTAATAAGCATAGTTAAACAAAATAAATTCTGCCTTTGGCAGGGGTATCAAGTAAGGAGTGAAGGATAGTGATCAGTAGTGATATGGAGAATATGAGCCTGGATGGATGGGGAAACGATACATCAAAAGAAATAGGGAATTTGTAATGAGGGGTAGCTTTCAAGAGGGAGGTAAAGAGTTCTAGTTTGTACCTCTTGAATTTGAGGCACCATTGAGGCCTATAGTGGACAAATAGATGTAGGCCTGATTGGCCATGGAGAATTTAGGGATAGATAAAGGAATCTATGAGTCATCTCTGTACAGATGATATTTAATCTCAGGGAGGCTGAGGACACCATTGGAAGAGGAGGTTGAGAAGAAAGAAGAGAAGGCACAGGACAGAGTCTCAGGAGACATTCAAAGTTAGTGAATGGGAACAGGAATATTCACCATTAAGGAGTGAAAGAAGGAGTTAGAACATAGATTAGCAAAAAAATCAGGATACAAATGCAACAGAGAACCCAAAGACGCTTTCCAGAAAGATAGAGATGCTTGATAGAAGAAAAAGAAAATTCAAGGAGAATGAGAACTGAGGAAAGGCCAGTGAGTTTGTCACTTAGATCCTTGGTGATGTTGGAAGCCACCAGTTTGAGTAGAATTATGTGGAGAGAAACCTTCTTGCAAAGGACAGAAGACTAGTGAGAAAACAGAGGACACACAGGTTGTCTATTCTTTGGAAATGAAAGGGAGGGGAGATATTAATGGCGAAGCAAGGGGACGACATTATAAGGAGAAGAGTGTTCTTATTTTGTTATTAGGAGAGTAGAGACATGAACATACTTTCATTCTTTTTCGTTTGTTTATTTTATTCGGTATAAAGGAAGGAGTTAATTGAAGGGGAAGAGAAAAGAGATTAGAAAGATGTAAAAGAAATATTTGCCCCTAAAATCATATCATTCCCTTACATATAATTTGTCCTCCGTAATTATGGAAATCTGGGGCACTGGTTTTTTTCCCTCTTCAATAATTACCACCCCACTCTCAGGCTACTCTCAGTTCTCAAGCTTGTTGAGAGCAGGGTCTGATCCATATTTCTTTCTGTATCCTGAGTACCTGGTCCAATGCGTAGCAGAGCACAAATGTTTAATACATTTTTGTTGGTTGGACAAGTGAATGGGATTAGCAATGGCATGAAAGTATAGAGAAAGCAGGAGAGAATGGAAACAATGAAACAAGGGCACAGATTTTCCTTGGCCGGGAAGCAGAAGACTTCATCCATTAACAATGGAAGGAGGACAGAGAAGATGGGTAAAGTCAGAAATATATGGAGTTATAGGGGCAGGAATTTGAGAGAGCATTATTTTTTTTTTTAAGAAATATGAGGTAAAGTCATTTACAATAAGATCAGGAATGGGCCTGGAATTAGGTGACTAAGAAAAGGGGAGAAGTTTCAGATTATTAATACAATTGATAATAGTCCCCAAAACAGACATTTATATTAAGTTTTAAGGTTTGCAAAGCACAGAACTGGAGCTATGGAGAATTCAATTGGAATAATATCAATGAAGCATTCAGTTAGATATGGCTAAGTATCATGAAGCAATGGCAAAAATGATAACCTATATTCATATCATGTAACTATAATATTAATTATTAGTCAGAGAAGAATTATATTGTTTAGTATGCTTTTATTAATTAACTACCATGTACCAGATACAGTGCTACGTTCTAGGTACACAAAGATTTTGAAAAAAAATGGTTCCTGCCCTCAGAGAGCTTACATTCTCCTGGGGTAAAATAATATAGCCAGAGATAATTTGATACAAAATATATTCAAAGCCACTTAACAAATGGAGGAATTAGGAAAAAGTCCCATCGAGAAAGGGGCACTTGAGCTTAGTCTTGAAGAGAGAGATTCCAAGAAGCAGTTTAAGCAAAAAGGGCAGACTGGTAAGCAGCACAGCCTATGCAAAAGTACAGAAGTGGTAGATATAATCCCACACAGAGAAAATACTATGTAGATGAATTTGGTTGAAATACAGGGAGAATAATGTGAGAAGATTGTGTAATTCTACCTTCTTTCAAAAGCATTTACTTTTTTAGTCGTATGTATTTTGTTTTCAATTTAATGCAACAATCGTTACATACTTAATATGCATAAAGTCCTGTGAGTAGCTGCCCTTAATCCAACATCGCAACTCAACAGGTATATGATACAAGTGGGAAAAGGAGCCATATGGACAAACATATTTTTAGCAGCTCTTTCTGTGGTGGCAAAGAACTGGAAATCAAGGGGATGCCCATCAACTGAGGAATGGCTGAACAAGTTGTGGTATATGAATATAATGGAATACTATTGTGCTGTAAGAAATGAGGAGCAGACAGACTTCATAATAATCTGGGGAGATTTATATCAACTGATGCTGAGTGAGGGGAGCAGAACCAGGAGAACACCATACAGAATTACACATACATTGTATCTAGGATGGCTGAGTTTGATAGACTGAGCTCGTCTCAGCAATGCAGGGTTCTAAGACAACTCCAAAGGACTCATGATGGAAAAGGCCATCCACAGAGAAATAATTATGGAGTCTGAATGCAGATTGAAGCAAACTACTTGCTCTCTCTCTTTTTTGTTTTGTTTTGTTCCTTTCTCGTTCGTTCCATTAGTTATAATCCTTCTTTACAACGTGACTAATGTTTAATGTGAAGGTTCTTGTAAAACTTATATTGGACTGCATGTCATCATGGGGGAGGGGGGAAGAGAATGAAGGAGAGAAAATTTGTGTCTCAAAAGTTATGGAACTGAATGTTGTCAACTAAAAGTAAATAAATTAATTAAATTAAAAAACTAAATGTATTGTAATTAGGATCTAGACTGGGTGCTGGGGGAGGGGAGGGGGGCACAAAGACAAGAAAAGAAAAAGAAAGCAATTCCTGCCTTCAAGGAGCTTACATTTTATTTAAGAAATTTAGAAACTAAAGAGGGAGGGAGAACTAACATTTACATCAGCTTTAAAGGGTGCAAAGATTTTATTTTGGCATCATCATCTAATTTAGCTTTCACAATAATCTTGTGAAGTAGATGAAACAATTACCCCCATTTTAAAGATGAGAAGGCTGAGACCAAGAGAGATTAAGATAGTTTTCCCAGGGTCACACAGCTATTAAGGGCCTCAGCTGGAATGTGAACTCAGATTTTTTTTGGCTATTCCAAGTTTAGTGCTTTCTCCTCTCTGCCATGTGGTTTCAGAGCTGTCCATATCTAATTAGAAAGTGAAGAACAGAAAACATAGGTCCAAGCAAAATGTTTAGGAAACATTCTGAGAGAGAGAGCCTTCTTTTGTTTGAGGTAATGTGGGAGTAGGTGACACCCGAGTTTGACCTTGAAGGAAAGGAAGGATCAGAAAAACAGTTTCACTTTGGCCACAACCTCTGAAGGAGGAGAAAGTTCAAATGAGTAAAATAAAAGTGAGAACAAGAGGTGGTCTTACTCTGCATGTGTTGCTGTGGCCCCCTCACACTGGGCTCCAGTCTTCCATCTGCATGTCTCGGCATCACAGCAAGGGTTTGCACATTTCTTGGACAAACACACAAACATGATGATAGAAATTGGATTATTTATCTTTTGTCCCATTAGGGGAACTGATTTCTTCTGTTTTTGACATTTAGGATCATTGACTTAGAAACCGAGAGCAGAAAAACCTCAGGGGTCATCTAGTCCAATGCTGCCACTTGGCAGAGAAAGAAATTGAGGTCCAGGGAAACTAAGCAAATTGCCCAGCATAGGTAGTTAAGTGTCAAGGGAGATTTGAATCTGGGTCCTGGGGACCTTTGTTCACACTTCACTGAAAAAAAAATGAGGCTACCATTCAGAAGTGCTCTTTTCACATCGCTCATACATCTCCCTTGACCATGTCTTCCTTTACAACTAGGACCCTTCCTAGCTTTCTGATCTTCTTACAATTTACTCACCTCAATGAATTATATGATACCATGACTAAGTGCTTCTCACTATTTCTTCTACATGATAATACATTTTCCAACTCTTTGCCTTTGAATTGGCTATTCCCAGTGCCTGGAATGCTCTCCCTCCTCACCTTTCTACCCCCGGCTTCCTTGGCTTCCTTCAAAATTCTCAAATATCTCAAATAAGACACTGGAAACCCTTCCCAGTCCCACCTCTTCCCTTCCCCTCCCCTCACTTCTCCTTTCCCACCTCTCTCCTTCCTTCTGGTCCTGTCATTCCCTCCCTTCCCTAACCTTTCCCCTTCCCTCTCCTCCCTTCCTCTTCCCCTGCTTTCTCCTTCCCTTCTCTCCCCTCTCCTCACTCACCTACACTACCCTCTGAGATCGGCTTCCATTTACACCATTTTATAGCTTATATGTACACATTTAGGTGCATGTTTTCTTTGTTTTTATAATGTGAGCTCATTGATGGCAAGAACGCTGTTTTTGCCTTTCTTTGTCTTCCTAGGTCTATACTATTATAATGAAATTCAATATCATCATCTTTACCAGCACAATTATTAAACCCCAAATTAGACTGAAAAAAATGGGAGAAAAATGGGAGATACCTTGGGTGTCCCACAGTCACAATCTTCGCCTACTTCTTGGATTTTATTCCCACAGATTGGATTGGTTATTATGTGTTCTGATGCTGGTGCTTGGAGAAGGCACATTGGTTTTTTAGATAAAAGGTATCTTTTAAAATGTCTGAAAGAGGTTGCACTGAAATCCTTTGGGAACTTAGAGCTGTGGAATAAGGAGATAAAAAGAAATTGGGTGGGACTCTAGGGTGTGTCTCACTTGGCCTTTGAGTATAAAAGGTCAGCCATGATTAGCCAAGGTAAAGGGAGGCCCAGGAATGCTGCACTTTGTGGGCAAAGAGTTCCTCATGGGCGTAAAGGGACCAAATTTCCCTTAACATTTGAATGTGTGCAGACTAGTCAAGGTAGTAGCAATACAGTCCAAATAGCAGGACCAGAATAATCACCAAATTCTAGCTGGAAGATATTTCATAAGTAATCTAGTCCAACCCTCTTTATAGATAAGAACATTTAGCTCCAGGGAGGTTTATTAATTTGGCCAAAGTCACACAGCTAGTAAGGGCTAGAAGGAGGATGTGAACTCAAGCCTAGGATTCAAGAATTGTGTTCTCTCCTTGCTACTGGGACCTGATATTTCTTAGGTGTTCATTTGCATTCCATCATCATAGGTCTCCATTCATCCATAGAAAACCTTCAAGAATCCAGGGATACTTCACAAGCATTATAAGAAATTGGAGTAGGATTTGGGGTATTAAACAGTAGTAACAGTGAAAGCTATTAGCTTCAGCCAGTGCATGTCCCCAGTGCATGAAATTCCATTTATTGCCTCCTGGATTTCCTATACACTGTTGCATAGACTGTCCTTGGGATGCACTTTCTCCAACTTTTAGAATTTTTAACTTTTATCAAGACTCAAAACAAGACCCACCTTCTATAAATGTCCCAACTAAGCCCAGTTTCCTGTTATCTGTATCCTTCCCCACCCTTAACATAACTATGTATATATATATACATATACATATATATATATATTTACATTATATGAGTGGCAGCCTAGAATAATGGCTAGAAAATTTGCTTCAGTGTCAATAGAACCTGGATTCAAGTCTTGACATAAACTGATTGTGTGAATATCATTGAGTCATAATATTTCAGGATTCCAAGTAATCTTCTAGAAATGTAAGTTGCAGGGCAGGTGCCAATCTAAATTGGGGAGGAAATTTTTTTTTGGAGTCCTATAAAACAATGAAATTAAAAGTCTAAAATAAAATTAAAATACATGGAGAGCGACCTGGATCTCTGCATACATATAGAGACATATTTCTCTGCATGCTGCTCCATTCCCACCCCCAAAAGAAATAAGTTGTTTGAGGACAAGCACAATTTCATTTTTGTGTTTGTATCTTCAGAGTGTAGCATGGTGCCTGGAACATAGGATACATTTAACAAATGTTGGGGTTTTTTGAGTGAATTGATGAAAGAATAGAAAGATGAATGACCAAATTAATAAAAGAATGATCCCTTAATCCTAGACTTGGAACCTCTTTGTAGAGAAGACTGAGACCCAGAGAGGTTAATGACTTGCCCTACACTGCACACTTAGAGGGTGACCGAGATGGGACTAGACATATTCCTTTGATCTCCTAGCCTTTGCTGTTGTTACACACATGCACGTGGGCACACACACACACACACACACACAAATACACACTCCACCTCGAGCACTAACACCGATACCTCCCTTTACTGATTGTTTTTTCCTCTGATTTGTCAGATGCTGAAACTGACTCACGTCAGGTACTCGTTCATCACACAGCTCCCAGAGGGACATTTGGTTGCATGAGGCACGTCAGACATTCCGAGGACATGACCCAACTCATGAGACATCACTCCTACCAGTGACACGCTGTTTTTCCTCCAAGCCTAGACAAAAAGAAGGCAGATATCACTTCTTAATTGCTCAAGTTCCCCCATAGAGTAAGAAGAAACTGAGTCTCAACCTAGGTCTTCTAACTTAAAACACAGCACATTCTCCATCCCACTAGGCTGTCCCTACTCAAGTCAATTAAATTATCATTGAACACCTGTGAAGTGTCAGATCCCATGGGAGAAACAGAAATGAGTAAGCCAGAGGCCATGGTGTGGCAAGTCATAGGAACTCATCACTCTGTTTCTAAATTAGCCCAAACTCAAGTGATCTCTCCTCTTCACTGTCATCCAAGGAGAATGGGGTAGGGGGAATAAATCACAGGGAACCCAAATGCCAACTTTCTGCCCCAGTCTGGCTGGGTTTATTTCAGTCACTGCTGTTCAACCTAGCCAGAGTCCTTTAGAACAGTAAAGTCATTGCATGGAATACTTCAATTGGTAATACGGTGCTGTGGTGGTGAACTTGCAATCAGTTACACCTGAGTTCAAATCCTTCTTTAGGCACTTGCCAGCTATGGGATCAAGGTCAAGCAGTTCAACTGTTTAGAGACTCAGTTTCCACTTTGGTAAAATGAAGTTCACAATATTTGAACCACCTATTCCACAAAGTTATTGTCTTGATCACTCTGTAAATCTTAAAGTAGTCTAAAGGCATGGCTTGTTTTTTAATTTGATCATTGAATTTCCCAAAGGAAATTCTACTTCCTATACAAAGCCTTCCATAATCCCCCAGATAGTAATAACTCCTGTTAATTCTGATCCCCCACACCCGTTTTGCTTTCTGACTTTCTAATACTCTTATCATGCACTATTGTATCTTATTTATTCAAAGCTGAAGCTAGGAAGTCTCTTAAGGTCTTAGAATATGACTTATCCAATGTGATATTCCCTGTAACACTCAGTTCAGAATTCTGCATATAGTAGTGCTCAAAAATGCATGCAGCATTGCACACCTGCATGTGAAGGGACTGACAGAAGGAGTAAGGATATGATCTTCTCCTTTGCCTAATCCATTCCTGGCTTTTCTGCTCCCTATCCTTCCAGGCATCTTTATATCAAACTGCTCCAAATGTTATACCTAAACTAAGGCCTCTTTCTTCCCTCTTTCCTTCCCTCTTTCCTCCTTCCTTTTCCTTTCCTTCCTTTTCTTCCTCCCTTCCTTCCTTCCTTCCTTCCTTCCTTCCTTCCTTCCTTCCTTCCTCCCTCCCTCCCTTCCTCCCTTCACATGAATATTTATTGACCACCTACTGTTTGCAGAACATTGCTCTGACAATGAATATAATAAACAGCCATCAGGATTCCCACCATGTACGAACCTCAATCACTGCAACAGAATTTGGTTTGCACATGGAGTTTGAGGCTGCAAACCCCACTTGCTTTTTCTCGAAGGCAATCCCACTGTGTAAAAAGAGACATATGTTTGCATGATCATCCTGGACTCTGGGACTATTTACTTATTTCCAACTTATCTGATGAAAAGAACACAGATTCTGGTATGCCAGGGCTTGAAGGGAATATGAAGGTAATTTTATCCAGTTATTTTACAAAGGGGAAACTAAGGTCCAGACAGGGGAAGTGAGTATGTGTGTGAATGTACATGTATGCACATATGTGCACACACATGTGTGTTCTATTATAGACACACAATATACAATGCACTCCTTTATAATATTTATGCACATAAATATATACATACATATATGTGTATATATGTACACATATGTACATTATATATACCATGTATCATTAGGAGAAGGAAGATGAGGAAGAGGAAGAGCAGTGGCAGCAGCAATAATAACCCCCTAGAGGTCTAGACATCTGGTTCCATTTCTTCATGTTCATGTTCTAGGGGCCTGGTTCTCCTGTTCTCTCACCTCTAGGACTCCATCACACATCTCTGAGCCTGATACCTTGGGTTAAATACAGACCTGCTACTTACTACCTGTGTGATATTAGGTAAGCCATTCCACCTCCATGAACCTTTCTTCACCTGTAAAATGGGGTGGTTGGATTAAATGATTTCTGAGATTTCTCTCAGCTCTAGTTTACCTGACTCTCTTCAACTCTCAAATCCCACCTTCCACAAGAAAGCACCAGCCCCTCACCTTTCTTCTATTGCTGATGCCTTCCCTCTGACATTACCTTCTATCTACTTTGTATACATTTAGTATGCCACAGAGACAAGGAGAGAGAAAAAGAGAGAGAGAGAGAGAGAAAGAGAGAGAGAGAGA
>NW_027185697.1:15024547-15039443 GCF_028583685.1 Petaurus breviceps papuanus | reverse complement strand
GAGAGAGAGAGAGAGAGAGAGAGAGAGAGAGAGAGGGAGGGAGGAGGAGGAGAAGGAAGAAGAGAAGGAGGAGGAGGAGAAGAAGAAGAAGAATGGAGGGAGGGAGGAAAGAAAAAAGAAAACAGAGAGGGACAAAGAAAATAAGGAAAAAAGAGATATAAGGAGGAAAAAATATGAAAAGAAAGTATAGGTAGAAATAAGGAAGAAAGAGGAAGGAAGGAAACAAAAAAGGGAGGGAAAGGGGAAGGAAGGAGGGAAGGAAGGAAGAGAAAAAGAGAAAGGAAGCGAGGGAGGGAATAAGGAAAGAAGAAAGGAGGGACACAAAAAGGAAACAAGGAAATATAGAGAGATAGAAGTGTGTGTGTGTGTGTGTGTGTGTGTGTGTGTGTGTGTGTGGGTGTGTGCTTTGCCAACAATTATTCTGATTTCTGATAACACTGGTTTATCAATTGCTTTTTGCATGAAATAGTCAAATGAATTAAGTAGTACAGCCATAATTAGCTCCATTTTACAAATGAGAAAATTGAGCCTTACAGAAATTAAGTGACTTGCACAAAGCCCCTACAGTTAGTAATAGAACCACGGTCTCTAGTGTGTCCTGTGCCTCCTCCTGTACAGTGCTGCCCATGATAGCATGCCACACCCAGATGGCTCAGTGAATACAACACTGGACCAGGAATCAGGAACACCTGAGTTTAAATCTGACTTAAAGCATGTACTAGCTCTGTGGGGTGGGTGCATCTGTTTATCTCAGTTTTCTCATAAAAAATGCAGATAATAATAGCACCTACCTGACAAGGGTGTTATGATGATCAAATGAGATCATTATAATAAAGCACTTAGCCCCAGTGTGTGGCACATAGTAGGTGTTATATACATGATAACAATGATGATGATGATGGTGATATTGCTGATGAAGGCCCAGAAAATTGAAGTGACATTACTTATCCCCAAGGTAGTAAGCATAAGAATGGAAACCAGGTTCCATGAATCCACATCCAATGTTCTTTCTTCCTATACCTTCTGGTCCCACACAGGGTAGTTGATAAGGCAATGAGATGTACTGCAAGAACATTAGCTTTGGAGTCATGAGACCTGGGTACAAATCTCACTCTGTTGGTTATTTCCAACATGACTTTTAGCAAGTGACTAAACTTCCCTGGGCCTCAGTTTCCATATCCAGGATTTCATAATCCTGTGTCATCCCAAAAGGAATAGCCATATTTAGACCCCTCTTGCCCTTTGAACCCAAGCACCAAGAGTCAAGGTAACCTGAGAACACTAGGCCCCAGGAATCATTACGATGCCCATGATTGAGGTCTCCTGGGATTCCACACCTGAAGAAGGTAGCATCCCCTTCCCATTGCTCATACTGCAAAGGCTTCTAACCCCAAAGAGATGAAGATCAAATGTCAGAGCAATACACATTGTGAAGGGTTACAGAGAAGCCCTATGGGGGGGGGCAGCTTTGTTATCTCTGAGTGGCCCTGATTAATCAGCCCTCACCTGAGCAGCTGAGCATGGTCATGCTTCCTCTCCTTCCATCTTTGGTGCCAGTTCAAGAATTTGTTGAAGGTGGTCTGTATATTTGATACCACGTTAATCTTATTGGTATCTGACCAGATCTCCATGCCCACCAGGGCCACGTGAACATCCAAGGTATTATAGATCTGTGGAAAGAACAATGATCTTTGTGGCTGAAGATTTCTAGGACTAAGAACCAGGATAATTTACCTATTTCCACAGATCTTGGCATCTCCAAGTCCTGAGCAATCTGTCCTGCTGAAAACAAGAATCAGGGAAAATGGGGGGAAAAAGTTGCCTTCAGCCTGTATAGAGGTAGCTGACATCCAGTCTCTAAGTAGACAAAGATGCTGGAATCATTGAATTGAGCTATTGGATTCTTATCTTTTAAAGTAAGTTTTTGGCAAATCCCAGTAATTTCTTTCTCTCTGTCTCTCTGTGTCTCTGTCTGTCTGTCTCTCTCTCTGTCTGTCTTTCTGCCTCTCTCTCTCTTCAGCCCTCACCTATGTCCTTAGTTTTTTTTTCATTCCTTTTCTATTCCTTACACGGGACACTCTATCTCCCATCTCCAAGTCTTTCCACTGGCTGACTGACATGCCTGGAGTGCACTCCCTCTTTACCTCCGGGATACAGCTCACATACCACCTCCTAGACATAGCCTTCTGTGAGCCCTGATGCTTGTGTCCTTCCTCTAAAGCTACATTGTATTTAACTGCCTTGGTTAGATTTGCATTTATTAAGTGTAATTATTCAGTATATTTGATCTAGTTACTTGTTTTATTTCCCATTGGAAGGAAGGTTTTTTTTTTTTTATCCCCAGAGCCCAACATAGCTGGGGCACATAGCAGGTATTTAATAAACACTTGTGGATTAATGGTACAAAACAGCCCACAAAGTCCCTAGTTCAGCGTTGGGTTTACAAAGGCAAAACAGAAGCAAAAATAAAAATCAGACTTTGTTTCCAACAGCTAACCTTCTGCTGGGGGTGGGATAAAGGGAGAGGCACTCATACACATTAGTACATATAAAGTCATTTGAAGGGGCAAAGAATGCTTCAGGGGTGATATCCTCTGGACAAATGGCTGACCGCACAAGGGTAGGGCTGTGTGCATCAGCTAAGAGAAGGATGTTAATCAAAATATAAAATGCTATGTAAATAATGCCAATTATTACTGTTTATACATATATTTAATACATTATTAATAATTGTAATGGAGGTAGCTAGGTGGCACAGTGGATAGAGCACTGGTTCTGGAATCAGGAGGACCTGAGTTCAGATCCAATCTCAGACATGTGACACACTTACTAGTTCTGTGATACTGGGCAAATCACTTAATCCCAGTTGCCTTGCCTTCCCCTCTTTAAAATAAAATAAAATAATTGTAATGAATAATGAAATTAGGTGAATGGGTAACGCTCTTGGTCATGGGGGTATATGGGTCATGGTGGTGTTTGCTTCCAGATCATTGAGAGGAGATATTGTTTTATCATTTGGATGAAGAAAGCTGGGTGGTGCAGTAGATAAAGCCCTGGGCCTGGAGTCAGGGAGAACAGCATCCAAATTTGGCTATCTATGGGATTATGGGCTAGTAACTTAACCTCTGTTTTCCTCAATTTTCTTTTTTTTACTCTGTTTTAATATTTATGGTTGTCTGTTGGAGTCATTTCTTTTGTCTTTTTGGAGGGGGGAAGGCAGGGCATTTGGTGTTAATGACTTGCCCAAGATTATACAGCTAGTAAATGTTAAGTGTCTGAGCTCAGATTTGAACTCAGGTCCTCCTGTCTCCAGGGCCAGTGCTCTATTCACTGTACCATCTAGCGTTCTCTTGCATCAATTTTCTTATCTGTGAAATGGTGATAGTAAAAACACCTGCTTCGCAGGCTTATTTTAGGGATCAAATTAAATAATATTTGTAAAGCATTTGGTACAGTGGCTGCCACATAATTAGGGATCAATAAATCCTCCTTTGTTCCCTTCCTTCTTTACATGTGTATTCTCACAGTCAGTCACACTGCCAGGCACATCATAGATGCTCAATAAAGGCTTCTGGAGATATTAAGTGATGGAACCATTGAAGTATTAGGGTAAAACTGAGTGTTGTCTTCTACACCTTCTTCTAAAGATAATTGTTTCAAAATTTCCTGGATAGGTGATAGAAGACTGAGACACCTTGATTATATTCAATTCTTCTTCTCAGGTTCTCTCTCCTTGGTCAGGTAATCATCAGAAATCCCAGAATCCAACATGGACACAACTTACGCAGAGGAAGGGCAACTCACCACATTGAGGAGGCTGACCACGTCAAAAAGAAAATTTCTTATTGATGTCTGATTCCCTTTGTGCATATCATACTGAAATAAAATAAAGAAAATCCTGATCAAGACAAAAATGAAAAGAAGAATGCTGAAGGGAAGGGAGGAAGGGAAGGGGCTTCCTGCTGTCTCCCAAGTAAAGTTGCTACCTGGGATTCAAGGATTTTCACAATCTGGCTTCATCTGTTTCATCTGGATCATAGCTTTTATTTTGGTCACTCATTCCAGATATGTACACCTCTTCCTGACCCCATTTGGGGTCTGCTTGACAGAGACACTAGAGTGATTTGCCATTTCTTTCTCCAGATAATTGTACAGATGAGAAACTGAGGCAAGTAGGGTAAAGTTACTTTCCCAGGGTCACACAGCTATGTGTCTGAGGCTGAATTTGAATTCAGGAAGTGGAGTTTTACTGACTCCAGGGCCTTATCCATGGTGACACTTAGTTATCCTTGGACCATAGATTTAGAACTGGAAGGCACAGAGGCATTATTAAGTCCAACTCCCCCTACCCCCAGCTCCCCCACCTTCCTTCTTTTACAAATGAGGAAGCTAATTCAGAGAGGGTAAGTTGATTTGTCCAGAATCACACAGCTATCTAGTGTCTGAAGAGCAGTTAGGTGGCACAGTCAAGAGAGTGCCAGGCCCAGAGTCAGGAAGACTCATCTTTCTGAGTTCAAATCTGGCCTCAGACACTAGCTACATGACCCTTTACAAGTCACGCCACCCTGTTTGCCTCAGTTTCCTCATATGTAAAACGAGCTGGAGAAAGAAATGGTAAACCACGCCTGTATCTGCCAAGACAACCCCAAATGTGGTCATGAAGAGTTAGACATGACTGAAACAGCTAAACAACACCAACTTCCTGACACCATCTCCAATCTCCATCCAGTACACCACCCTGTATCCTAGTCTGAAGTCATATTATTCCAGTCCCTACCCTCTGCTGTGTGCTGTAGTCAAACCAAACTCTTCTCTGTCCTAGGACAAATTTTGTTCTACCTAATCTCTATGCCCCTATTGAGCTGCAGAATGAGTTTCCTTACTAGATTTACTGATTGACCTCTGACCATACCTCAAAGATCATCCTCCTCCATGGAAATCTGCCTTATTTTTTTGCTGTTGTTGATGACTTTTCCCTTCAGTTCTCACTTAGAATTTTGGGGTACCCTTTTTGGTAATTTGTGTTTATTTATTTGTTCTCTCTAATTAGCCAAAAATGTAAACTCTATCTCCCCCTTGCCCTAGAATAGTATTCTGCCCACAGTAAGTGTTTAATAATAAATTGTGGTTGAATTCCTTGTATTTTGGATTATTGATCCTATGATATTTACTTACATTTCCAAGTCATCTTTATTTTCATCTATCAAATTGGGGGTTAGAATAATGTAAATGTATCTTTTAGCTCAACTTCTAAATATAGGGATATAGTATTATCATAAAATAATTAGTATTTTTTCAAAGAAAAAATTTTCATATATTTGAAAACTTAGAGGTCAAAGGATTATAATTGACTTTTCTAAATATTTCAAAATTCATCAATTCATTAGCCCATAGTGCTCACTCCCAAATTCCCCATGATAGAGATTGATTTCTGTAGCTCTAATGAGGTCTGGAAAGAGTTAAATCCTCACCCTTTTACTATTGGAAAGTTAAAATTGCAAGAAACTCTCAATAAATTTTGCATTTACAAATGTGAGTCCAGAAAAGATGATTTTCTTAAAATGATAACTCAAATAATGTGACATTGGCCATCAATTGAGGATCAAAACATCATAGAATCATATAATCTCTGTTAGAAGGGACTTGGGAGCCATCAAGCCCAAGTCATACCTGAAAAAAATATCCTTCTACAAGACACTTGTCAAGAGGTCATCTGAGTTTTGCTTGAAGACCTCCAATAAGGGTGATTCCATCGTCCCATCGGGCAGCCCATTCCACTCAGACAGCTCTGAGTATTTGGAGCTATTTGGAGAGATCCAGCCTAAATTGTTCCCTTTTCATCCACTGCTCCTGGTTCTGCAACTCTGGGGTAAGCCAAGCCAGATAAATCTAAAGCCTGTCTTGTATATCAGTGTTCGTGTCTCTTCTTTCTTCCCCATGATAAACACCCCCAATTCTTTTAATTGCTCCTCATATAGGAGAAACTCCAGGCCCTTCCCCATCCTCATCAGTCTCTTTCAGAAACTGCTCAGTTTGTCAGTGTCCTTGCTGAACTTGAGAGTGAGAATGCAACCTGCAGTGAGATGTGTTCTGAGCAGGGCAGAGTATCATTCTATTATAACTTCCCCGGGGATGTAATGTTGTAATGTCCTATAAAGAATAAAGAGCTGACTTTATATCCAGAAAGACCTGTACTCAACTCAACTTGGGCACATACAAGCAGTGGGACCCTGGGTGAGGCACGGGAGCTTTTAAAGCTTGGGGAGCTCTTGGTCTACATAGAATAGAGTGATTGGATTTACCTTCATTGGTAAATAGTCTCCTTATCTGGGAAATCTCTTTACCAATGAAATTACAACCTTTATCTCAACCATCTTCTTATTCTGTTCCACTATTCCTCTTATAAAGGTTAAAACATTAGCTGTCACATCACTATATCTCAGACTGTTAATTCTTAATGTGGATACTGGTCAAAGTTGGCTAAGAAACATTAATATCTTTATACTTACAAAAGCTTTATCCAGGACCAAGAAAAGACTGATATATTTTGGAGATGTAAGAAAATTCTGTTGATATTAAAAACAAACAAATTGAAAAAAGACTTTCAACTATGCATTTTTATATGAGGAATATCAATATTGATATTGAATGGGAAGGGACCCTAAGCAACTGAGAAATGATTGAGGGCAAAACAGCCCTCTGAAGTCATACATAGAATTGTCATCTGGATTGCTTAAAAAAAAAAACAGGGCTGGAGAGGGCATTGTGAGGAGAGGGTGAAGGACACATGGATACATCATTATGAAAGGGGAGCTCACTTCTGGGTCAGAGATGGCTCTAGGGTTCCGGGTAAGGACGTGCTTCTGGTCCGAGCTCTCTGATCCACAGGTCTGGTTTGTGGGCTCCAGATCCTCATATTTCAGGATGGAATGGGCCTCTTGGTCACCACCTTTCAGTGGCTCTATTAGGTAGCTTTGATTACGGTGCTTAAAGAAGCCCCTGGGAGATAAGAGAGGAAAGAATTGAGGGCTGGCTTCTCTAACAGCTGGAAATAACAAGCCAAGAACCCAAGGCAAGGCACTGTATCACAGTCCAGGGGCAAACAGGATAAAGGACCCCATCAGGTCAAGTTTTAAAAATGAATTCATTGTAGGAGGAAGAGGGTAGAGAATTCAAAGTCTGGGATACAAGACTTCAGTGGGGGAGAGACACTTTAGGACCTTTTTGTAGGAGGGTCCTGCTGGGATAGTATTGAGCTTGTCAGGTTTGTGATCACAATGGGAAGGAGCCAACAAATGGAAACAGGAAACTGTCATCCTGTTGCTTGCTATTTTAGCAAATGATTCCTGCAAACTAATCTTAGTTGCTTCTACTGATTGAAGGAATACTTCATTATTATCCACTATACCCTCTAAATTCTGATATCTTAGGGCAAAACTCCAGCTAATAGCCAGGGTCTTTAAGTGGGTATTAGCACATATCATTAGTTAGGGTCCTGTCAATGGCAAGCTGAAAGTAATGATAGTAAATTATATATCCAAATAAAATATATCATATGCACATATAATTCTATTCATCTAGGGCATACAATAAGGATGATGTGATTCTATATTATTATATACATTATATAGAATCATATCTGCATATATGTTGTATATGTATAACATATAGATGAATTATATATGGCATATTATTATACATGTATAATTGTATATTATATATTTATATATGTCATATACATATAATATATGGCACACATATAATATGTACATATCTATCTATTTCAATGGTTCAGATATTGTAACCCTCTCCATTTCCCTGACTCAATTAATAATCAATGAACATTCATTAACCTTCTACTTTGTGCCAAGCATTGGGAATATGATGAAAAAAAATGAAATGAAAGTTTAAGCTTAGGGAATTTATATTTGATTGAGCAAGACAAGCTAGAACTTTATTTAAAAAATAGATGTCAGCAGCTCTAGGAAGGCAGGGACTGCTTTCCATTTCAACATTGGGCTGTCCATATAGTATGTGCTTAAATGCTTATTGAATTGGATTAGGGCTTGCAACAGCATTGAGCCTGACTACCAGATGCTCTCACCTCAGCCCCCCACACAGACTGAAGCTGGCAACAGAGTTCTTCTCATTCAGGATGTGACCTTGGTAATAGCAGTGTTCCTGGTGAGGAGAGAAGTACAATAGGTTGTGAGTGAACAGTTTTTTTTTCAGGAAACCACAGATGTGGCCTGGTGGCCCAAGCCCCTGCTTTTATCTTAGCTCACAGAATTGACTCTGGCCCTTCCAAATACCAGCCTACTGCCTCATCACTGCTGCCCATAGCTCCCACTTAACTGAAAGCCTGACTTCCATGCCCATGGGGGCCATAGAAAATTACTATGAATCCTTCAGCTCAGAATGACCAAAAACTATCACATTTATTGTTGATGTCCCAAAACTACAGTGAATTGTTCCAATAAAGAAAATTGGATTCAGGAGGAACTGAGTTTAAATATGACCTCAGACATGTGACACTTACTATATGAGTGACTTCAGGCAAGTCACTTAACCCCAATAACCTCTCAGAAAAAAAAGGAAAAAGACAAGAAAAGACAATTCATGTTAAGGATATAAGATTTCTGAGATGGACCTTTTGAGTTGACCTTAAAAAGCATTACGGCCTAGTGGACAAAGAACTAGGCTGGAAGTCAGTCAGAAACATGAGGGTCCAAGTCCTGCTTCTGTCACAAATTGAAAGTGTGATCCTGGAAAAATATCTTTCACTCCTCTGGGCATCTCCTTTCATCCATAAGCTACAGATAAGGTGCCAGCCTACAATGAATGGTTGAAGCAGTTTCTTCATCTCTTCTAATGGACTCCCATATCCAGTTCCTAACCATACAGCTAGATGTTAGGGATATTTGGTCCAACCCCTTAGATGAGTCAACTGAGGTCCAAAGAGGTTAAGTGACTGGTTTCCAAGGTCTCAAAGGTCATAGAATCATAGTTTTAGCGCTATTAAGGATCTCTGAGATTCAATCCCCATCATTTTGCAAATTTGAAAATTGAAGTGGAAAAAAAAGAAGTGTTACCCAAGGTAGTAAGTATCTAAGTCATTATTTAAACCAGATCTTTTGGGACCTGATTTTAAATATCACCCAGTGACATTCCACTATAATCCCTTAGCCCCTGCTCTGCCCCCTAGCTTTATGGGTCTCCAAGATCATCCTGGACTCAGTGTGAGGGAGGTTACCAAGTCTATAACAAATATACAACTTGAAAGGAAAAATGTTCACTTCTGGGCAGGTTTTCCGAAAGTTGGCCTCTATGAGTTAAAACACATAATCAGTGGAAATTGTAGAGTCTGTTTCTGGATCCCAACTCCTCAGAGTCCCATCACCCTCCCCAGGTCCTTGGCTACTGTCTCTCCTTCCTTCGTCTCCTCTCTTAGCATATGTAACAAGCTCTTCAGCAACCTGTGATAAAAATCCACTTTATTACTTTTGACACTGGACATCACTCAGCATAATTACCTCTCTGCGTGGGATCCCAAGACCATAGAAAGTATGATTTGTTCATACTTGCACTCTAATAATTTATTAGAGTGCTCGACACATAGTAGGTGCTTTCTAAATGCTTGTTTGTTCATTGAATGATAGAGTCATTGGAATATGGAGAGTTAAACAATGTCTCCTTCTGCATCATCTTATTCCTGAAGAGTTATCTTTATACTTCCTTTATTAGGCTATAGGAGCCTTTGCATTGAGAATGACAACTTGATTCTACTAAATGTCTATTTTTTGTCCAATGCCCCATCCTCCCTTGGTCAGATAATCACAAGAAAAAGCTTGAAAAGACATCAGAAGCCAATAAGTTCAACCACCTCATAAAAAAAAGTCAAGTCCTAACAAGAATTTATTTTCACCATAGGTCTGACCATGTCTTTCTTGCTCAAGAAACTTTCTTATTGTTTTTAGGACAAAACACAAATGCCAGTAAACTTTACCCTATTCAGTATACATATGACTGTGAGTAAAGTTAAGTAAATCCCAGAAGTTGCCCTCATAGCTACCGTGGCCTGAGGACTGGTGGTGATCTCCTTGCCATCAGATGAGTAATATGTTTCTGTGTAGTCTGGAGATAGGAGGTCACTGGAAAGAAAAAGAAGCCGCCAGCATGACTCATGATATAGTCAAAACCAGGGATGACTAAGGAAAAATATGCTCTTTGACTTGTCTCAATGTAGTTTTCACAGAATCAAAGAACCTTAGAGTTGGATGGAAATACAATGGTCAGCTAGTCTAGTCCTCCCCCGAAGCCAGAATTCTTGTGGCTATCCAGCACGGAATTGAGTTTGAGTTTCCAACTTCAAATGCTACCCCAGTATTTGCAAGTTACTATTTTCTCTGAATCTGAGGACCCTCCATACACAAAATGAGGGAGTTGGACTCTTAGATCTTTTTCAAGTCTGAATTTCTATTAGCTAGGATGCTAAGTCTTGCTGATATTCTCTCACTAATATATCTTCAATCTTGCTTCTTTTGCCTGTCACAGCTATTGACCTCCTCATTTCTTTTCAACTGAATCATTTTAAGAGCCTCCTCCTAACTGATTCCCCTGTTTCCAGTTGCTGCCTTCTCCTATGCATCATCCACATAGCTTTGAAATTGATATAACTAAAGTTCAGATCCAACCAAGCCTCTCTCGTTATTGAAAAGTTTCATTAGATTGTTATTACCTTAAAGATAAAATACAAACTTCTCTATTGGGCATTTAAAAGTCCTTCACAATCTGGCTACAACAGATCTTTTCCAGACTGGTTTCACATTGTTTCCCCTAATGTACTGGATTATTCTAGGTCAATAGGTGACCTATATCCTGCCTCCATCTCCCTCCATGACTTTGCAAAGGCTGTAAAGTCAGCCATGCCTAGAATGCACACTGTTGTAGCTTTTGTCTCTTGGATTCCCCAGCTTCTTTCAAAACCTTGTTCAGGGATCATCTTCTATAGCAGGACTTGTAGGATCCTCTGGATTGTTTCTCATTCCCCAACCACAGAACAAAGATCTTTCTTACTATCTCCTCCTGTCAAAGGCTATTAGTTTATAGACAAAGAAACACCATTGGTTCCAAGTCAAAACTACCCTTTTCCCAGCCATCTCAATGACAACTGAGGCTGGGAATGGACCTAATTACATCTGCTCACTATTCCTTTGTTCTGGCGACACAAAAGCTTACTCGACTCTATTCCCCTCCTTTTGGGAATTCTTCTTCCCCAGTCCCACTTCTTTTCCCTTTTCTTCAGAATTCATGCTATTTTTTCAAGTCCTAGGTTTCTTTTTAATTACGGTCCCCAATGAAATATTCAAAATAATTTGATAATAAGAAATTGACATTTGTATATTACTTCAAAGTTGACAAAACATATATTATCCTTTCAGTGCCCTCCAACATGTTTCAGATATAGATACTAAATATATATACATATATGTATATAATATGAATACACACACACACACACACACACACACACATATATATATATATATATATATATATATACATTCCCCATTTTATAGAGAAAGAAATTGAAGGTCATAGAGGTTGTGACTTTTCCCATTGTAACATAGCCAGTAAGAGACAGAGACAAGATTTGAACCCAAATCTTCCAGACTAGTAAAATGCCAGAACTTCCATCAGGGCTATCCTCCTCTTCTGCTCCCCTAAGGTTAGTGACTCTAAAGGTATCTCCAAGTCCTCATTTCTACTTGGAAAAAAATCAATATGGAAAATAAAAATTATGACAGCTTTGGCATTCATTCCATGTTAGGTCCTCCATCTTCAGCTTGAAGGCATGTGTTCTGAAATCCAAAATGGATTTTAGCACTTAACAGGATCAAGTTAGATAACATGACTCACTTGTTTTGGTGTAGTTGAAAGACCACATTTTCACCATTTAATGTAATCTGATATTGTATTTCAGGTTCATATTTTTCCTGGAAAAAGCAAAAAGTCATTATTAGCAATCAAGCCAAAAGCTTTTATTTTTTGGAGTCTTATAGGTTGATTAGTGAAATTTGAAGCTGGAATAAACTCAGAAAACAGCTAGTTCACCAATAATCAACTCCTTTTCAGGAAGGATTTATCATTTAATCAGCCTGGAAAATACCCAGTGTCAAAACATCATCCCTACAGATCACACAACATCAATTATTTAAAACATAAGTTCTAGAGCAAGGGTTTTTAAATTGGCATCCATAGATGGGTTCTGTGAACTTAGATGGGAAAAGTGAGTACTTTTTGACTGACCAAATACTGTATTTACATATAATTGGTGTAGTAACAGATTTTTTTTTTTGGTATTGTCACCATTTCATTAAGACATCTAGTTGGGGTAACTAGGTGACACACTGAATAGAGCACCGGCCCTGGAGTCAGGAGGACCTGAGTTGAAATCCAGCCTCAGACACTTAACACAAAAACTAGCCATGTGACCTTGGGCAAGTCACTTAACCCCAATTGGCCTTCACAAAAAAGCAAAAAAAAAAAGACATCTGGTCATTTCAACTTGCTAGTCTGTGAAATCAAGCTGAGATATTAATTATATCCCTGGTGCTACTACCATGTTAATCTGTCTGTCTGCAAAATTCCAGCTTGAGATATCCGCTTTGCCTCTGGTTTTGGCTGATCAGTCTATTATTTTACTTAATGTAGATATTCCCCTTCTGCTATCAGTTCTTTGATGTGTAAACATTTCCCTTTGCCTTCAGTCAAAATTCATCACATCCATCCTGCCTTATCCTATATAAGAGTTCTAAAAATGCCACTCGTAGCCCATTGGTTTTTGTGCACCCCAGGACTCTGCTCCAAGCATAAAATGAAACAATTATTAAAGTGTCTCTCTGTGTTGAAAAGGATGACTGTCAGCAACACCTAGCAACAAATCCCTGTTGTTGTTTTGTAGCATTGATTTCCTTTAAGATTCCATATATTTTATTTTACGCATTCAAAAACATTGTGTGTAGGGAGTCTATAGTCTTCACCAATTGTCAAATGGGTCAATTTAAGAAAAGGCTACAAGCCCTTCTGCTAGGGCATTATCTGAGAGATTAAATGTCTTGACCAAGGTCAGTTGAATGATAAGTGTCAGAAGGGGTATTTGTCCAGATCTTCTTGATCTGCCCAGCATTATATTCTCTTATTTCACCCAATAAATTTTATGTTTTTAAGTAGACTGGGAATGGAATTTGAGGCAACTGGTGAAGTACATTTATGGAGTTTGGGTAGTAGCAAACGTAAAAGACTAAAGTTAATTGTGTGTCTTTTGAAGTATGGCTAGATAAACATGGGGGGGTACCTTACACAGCTCTAGAGATATGATTGCAGCTCAGGGAAAGTGTGTTATAACACAACAATCTATTATTCACACTTGATCAAAGCCTCATGGGTAGACCCATGCAGTTAGGTACCACCATTCATGCTGAGGCACCTACCCCAAATGAAGACATAACACATCCAAGGAGGTAAAGACTTCCTGGGAAAGTCAAGGCCTTTTTGTGGAGGAGTGGATTTGATTATTGGACCTGTAAAGTCATGAAGACCTGAGTTCTAATCCTTTTTCAATAACTTGGCAATTATGTGACCCTGGGAAAGCTAGTTAGCTTCACTTAGCCTCAATTTCCTCATCTGTGAAATGGACATAATTATAGCACTTATCACACAGGCCTGAAATGAGCACAAAATGAGGCATCAAATGTAAAACAGCTTGAAAAGCTTGACAAGCTAGATCAATGCAAGGCATTGCTATTTGTAATTTTATGGCACCTGCTCACTATAAAAGTGCAAGCTCCAGTGAGATCAGGCAGCACATATGAGATGGGCATTTGGGGCTCAGGGACCCAGCTGTGAGATTGTATCCATCCCAGAAAATTTGATTTGAGAGGGACTGTGTTCTCCTGGTTTCCAGGCTGAGATGACTACCCCACAGGGGCATCCCCAGTGTTTACCTCCTTTCCATAAGGCTCCGTTGTGTTCTCTTGGATCTGTCTTTTTTGCATGACATGTAGTTTTTGAGGATAAACCACTTCATATTGTTTGAAATCCTGCGGTTCATCTATAATCATTGCTAGCAAGGAAGGAGAGACATTGAATTAAGGATGTGGTGACCAACTTCCTCTTAAAGAATGGGGAAACTGGCCTACTTTGTGATCTGAATAGCCCTTGAAAATTACAGACATTTTCAGATCCTTTCTTTCATTTATCCTTCCAAAGAATCTCAAACTTTCAGGCAGAAGAAGCCTCAAAAATCACATAATCTAATCTTTACTGGCAATGTGAACATGCTCAAGCAGCCTCCACAATCAGATGACCTTTATTCATCAGAAATGCAAGGAGGTGAGGAGCCTATTATCATTCTTGCAGGTCTAATCATTGAAAAATTCTTTTCATTTGGTCTCAGTCTCTTCCTGTCTTAGTAGTGTGATTTATCAGAATAATTATTATCAAAATCAATTCAAACCACCTAGCACTTATTAATCACCTACTCTGTGCCAGGCACTATGATAAAATATGGAGCAAAAAGAAAGATTCCCTATACCCCCAAACTATTGATAATAGATTTTTTTAGTAGCACTAATTTTCAAACATTTAATATCATTGAACACCTCCTGAATTACTGAATAACTAAATGTTTCACAAGTCTCTGCCCTGACCTCTATTCTCTCCTTCCACTCTATTATCTCTCTTTGTGATTGCATCAGCTCCCACAAAGCTTGATGATCACCTCTATGTAGATATTTCCAAGACCTGGCCTTAATCTCTCTCCTGAACTATACTCATACATCACTAACTACCTAGAACTTCTCAAATTCAACAGGCTCAAAAATAGAAATCACGC